>NW_027271150.1:212500-782151 GCF_040938485.1 Diadema antillarum
TTTCATTTGGATTTGTTCCCGGCAATAGATGAACAGACCTAGGATCTGAAATGCCAGCAGTATTCTTTTTTTTTTTCTTTTTCTTCTTTTTTTTTTTTTTTTTTTTTGGTCCCCTCCTCCTACCAGGCATCAGTGTGTGATACTTTAAAAATCAATATCTTGACAAACACAGTCTGTGTAAGTGTAGAAATATTTCAGCTAGACTACATTGTTGTGAGAGGAGGAACACGCATTTGAGGGGAATCAGCGAAAACACAGGAAGAAAAATGAGAAGAGAGCTAAGGATAGAATAGAACGGGGGGGGGGAGGAGGGGGGATAGACACTAAGGTGCAGCCGTAGGCCTATTGTTAGAGTCGGCGCCCCTGTGAGGCATCTTGAGTCATAACACGTGAGTTGAAAATGATGGAGAAAGATCAAGGTTTGGAAACTTTGACAAAAATAGGGCACAACTTTTGCAAACTTCATCCCAGGTCTCGCAGTCTATGGGAGGAGGGATAATGCTGGAAAATGTGTAACTTTACATGACTTTCCTTGTTCATTTGTTTGTTTACAAATATGACAGCTTGTCTATCAGTTCCCTTTTTTCGCTGAATGATTTCAGGACTTGCTATTTGTCTAAAGATGGCATTTCATAAGAAAACACAAGATACCATGTTTACATGTACCATGGAGCTACAAACGAGTAGCTCCATGCATGTACCTTCCAAAGAAATAATATGTATAAGCCCTTTCATGTGAAGTCATAACACACATGATAAGATATGTATCATGTTTCATAGCAGATCATTTCAATCCTCCAATGCACACCAAGGCTATCATGACATGACTATTTCCATTCACTGTGAAATTACAGCTCCTATTTCGCTACTTTGAGTACAGACATATCTGTTGTCACATTTTTGGCCTTTTCCACTGTTGAGGAGAAAACTAATTAGCATCCAATATTTCTTCAAGAAGTTTGAAGGCTTTAACCATTTGGAAGAAAAATGAGAATGAAAATGAATGAATTGAATTGAATTGAATTGAATTGAATTGGGACATGTTCAAAGTCAGTGGCGTCTTGACCCCGTTGAGGATGAGTCCCGAGCATGCTCGGGCAAGTGTCTACGGTAAATGCATGTTAATAGCAAAAGCAGCCCTTCCTCAACGGGTTAAGAAGTTCTGGCTAGAAGGATTAAGAGTGTGGTTGGAATAGTGTCAAGGCACACATGCATTTGATTTCTTGAAACATCGATTGGCCACTGTAGGTCCATTCACGCACACAGACACTGAAAACAAAAATTACAATTGCACCTGCTTACAAAGAAAAGTCGCACCTCAAATTGTGCCGCAGTTAGTGGTGTGCAGATCATGATTTGAATCTCACTGGTAGTAGCAAATATTTAGTCCACACACATAAAAAAAAAGGTTTTTGCTTCACTATCCGAATCACATCAAAAACCATTTCAACTACTGGTTGCAGAGTGAATATGCTTGATGGCTTGTACGTACACACATAAACAAAGACAAACACACACACACATACATATACACACGTATAGATACACACATACTCCCACATGATACAGAACCAAAGTAATCCACACACAAAACAAGAAGTGACTGGAAAGAAAATGATTTGTCTGTTCAGTGAGTGAACATACACGTAATGGAAAGTAACACTCTTTGATATGATACATTCTTGATAAACAACCACACAAAGTGCTCTATGACTGCACTATTCAGCTCTTTCTAAAAGTCAATGGAATGTCATCTTTTCATAAACTTCAAAAAACTATTATTATTTTTTTTTTAGTAAAGGTCAGCCTTCGGTGTAGACAGGATTGGAGTGTATCACGCCTATTGCAGACATCCTCCACTTGCACTTTGTGAAATGGTGTTCACACAATGCACTAAAAAAACAGACGTCCAAGAAAAATAAAGATACTCACCTGTTATCAGTAAGAGGCATCACAGACCACACGAAGGGAAGATGTTCCAAAAATGAAGAGCATGAAAACGAACGAGAGAGGAATAAAAACATGGATGAACACAATGGGTAAGATGGTTGAACTTTGCATGTCACAACACAGATGGAATGAATTGTGCATTGTGTATGCATCATAAAAGCATAAGGGAGAAGGGGGGAGGGAGAGAAGCAGTTACCTGGGATTGAGAGTGAAATTAAATGTCACTTCAGAAAGTGTAGCAAACAGATTTTCAAGCACAAAGGTGATGTCGTATTCGAGGCGAGTTCTGCCAAAGTTGCCACAAAGGGCTTCAAATGTTGCTTTCTGAGTATGAAAAACAGTCAGTTCCGGCAAATTTTTGACACTGTGACCTTTTGATAAGACTCTTTGCTGATGAAAACATTGTGAAGATAGGAATGCTTACATCAATTAGGACCTTTACCAAGTTGATGCTAAATACACTGAATAAGCATTACAAAGTTCATTTCTTGCCTGGGTCCAAATGTTGTTCGAGTTCTCATCCAAGCTTGCTATTTTATTTTTGTGATAACAAACGCAATAGACAGTTCGTACCCTTTGAAAAAATAAAACTAGAAATGTCGCTACGGCGACTGATGCCTCCGCCATAATGCATGATTCTCCCAATAAGTGTATAGTACAAAGTCTTCACAATGTGTGATGACAGTTTCACATAACTGGCAAAATATCGAAATCACAGGTTTGTCAGAAATATCTTGAATGTTCACTTTCCACGAATTGGGTTTGCTATAATTGTCTATTAAAGAGTGCAGGTACACATATTTGGGGAATTGAAAATTTTTACCTGACTTCTGACCGACCTTATCATAAGTTTATGCACTGAGTATAATTTTCAAGGTATGAAGAAAGAGTGTAATTACAGTACAAAATATATCTTTTTTTTTTCATTTAAACCTGACCTTTGACCCTTAACCTTTGACCTTTGACCTTCTGGCTGGAAATTTTCAAGAGAATCTCCATTAAGTAATACATGTACATATATTAAATTTTAAAACTAATAATGCAATCATTGCATATACTAGTATATGAGGGAAATAGTAACATTTTGAGGAGTTGACTTTGACCTTTGACCCCCTGACTATTGACCCATGACCCCTAAATTCCCTAGATAATCCCTGCCAGTCAGTACATGCATATGTACCAAGTTCCATGAAGATACATTGAACCATTTGCGAGAAAAGTGATATTGCAACATTTTCACCAAACCTTTGACCTTTGACCTTACGACATGAAACTCTCTGGAGAATCTTTACGCAGTAGTACATGTCTACACTAAGTTTCAAGAAAATAACTGCGGGCATTGCATAGATATGGGAGAAATAGCAACATTTTTAGCATTTGACCTTGACCTTTTGACCTTTGACCTCTTGTTAATGTCACTAAAATCTACTCAACTAATTGTCCTATCATACATCATCCTCCAACAAAGTTTGGTGAAAGCTGCTTCATCCAGTTTTGAGTTATCACGTAAACAGATAAATTTTAGGATTTGACCTTGATCTTTGACCTTTGACCTCTGTCCGATTTCACTGAAAAACTAATCAAGTAATTGTCCTATCATACATCATCCTCCAACAAAGTTTGGTGAAATTTGCTCCATCCAGTCTTGAGTTAACGCGTAAATGGATACAATTTCATGATTTGACCTTGACCTTTGACCTTTGACCTTTAGCCGATTTCACCCAAAATCTAATGAAATCATTGCCCCATCATACTTCATACTTGGACTAAGTTTGGTAAAATTCCAGCAAATATTACTCAAGTTATCACGTAAACGAAAGCGGACGGACGTACGTACGGACGTACGGACAGACGGACAACACGAAAACATAATGCCTCCGGCACCACTTCGTGGCGGAGGCATAAAAATCATTATGCTGATAGCCAAGGGATAGAACCCAAGACATATCACTCAGAAACATTGTGTTATACACGTTTCCTTGGAAAATCGAATTCAAAGATCACACATCTAAACAGCTGCGAATGTACATGTGTCAACCTATCTCTTCACTAACACTTCTTACTAAAATGAGAATCTAGCATCAACCACCACTTAATGCAACAACTGTTCCTTCCACATTGCACCTTGATGAAACTTTCGATGTTGTTAGCGCTGTTCTCCCTTCTACGAAACATGTAGATATTCTCCATTCTCCATATTGCACATGCGCAACACTTAGTTGAATTCTTATTCTTGGTGACTGATGCAAGTAGACAAACACTTGTCAAACTAATGACTCAAGATATTGTCTTATACAAGTCCGTATGTGTGATATTTGACATATAGAGTACCGGGCACACACACACACACACACACAGACACACACACACACACAAACACACACATACACACAAACAAACCAAATACATGTAGACCACACAACCCATTGGGCATCTGTCAGTGAGAGCGATACAATTACGTGCTGCCAAAAGCCTGCTTTACAAGCATTCATGATTGTGAAAGATGAAGAAGACATTTAACACCAAAAAAAAAAAAGACGTATTCACAGGAGAACCATTCTCCAACAAGGAAGGAAAAGAAAACAACAGCCAACGTGGAGGGGAAGAGGGTGAATCTAGCCATTTTTTTTTTCTTTTGTCCCGACGTGACAGAAAATGTGGCTTGAGAGAGTGCATTGGGCCGAAGATTAACGAGCTTTTGCCACCGGATCAGTACACGGAAGATCGTCACTCTTGTGATTCTTCAGCCTTGAAATTGACAGCTTTGCATACTACGTAATACTACACTGACACTCACATAATATCATGCTTAATAGCTTAATTCAATATATCAGGAAGTCTTACTTAACTTATATTTGAAAAAAAAAGTTTTACTTTTCTCAGATAATTGTACATCATACACAAATATTAAAGACAGCTTAATGTAAAGATTAACCAATACAAAGAAGAAAAGAACATTGGTATTAAAATGTGTTTTCCTTTTTCATTCTTTCTTGCAATCTTTCCTTTTTCAAAGTACAATCATTCTTGTGAAGCCATAGTTTGAACTTTGCTGACCTACAGCATCGTTGTTGTACCAAGTATAGCCTCTATGTCCATGCCCTCTTAGCATGAAATGTCACAAACTGTGGTAAATACTGCTCTTTTTCTTCCAAGTACCCACACAAAGAGAGAGACCCAATTTGACATTTAAGATTGCAAAAACATTTCGCATTATCATCGCAGCTAAGAATTGTCAGCCAAGTTTAACAAAAAACAAAAAACACCAACAACCATACACACAAACACATATGCACACACACGCACACAGAACACATGAACAAAGAAGTACATATAGAAACTCACTTTCTTCAGCTCTGTCCTTTTCAGAGACAAGTAAGAATACATTTGTACCATGCAACCATCACACTGCCCTGGTAAATGCATAAGTCTTGATATCGCTCAATATACCACTGATGAAAAGGTATATATCAATTTTCTTTTATTTTTCTCTGTTCTTTTTTTTTTCTTCCGTCTTTCAATTGTGACTCCCTCCACAATTCTGCGAAGGCACTCTCTGGGCATTTGTGGATTGCAGCGCAACCTGCGGAAACGTACATCCGCCAAGATTTCTCGCGAATTATGTGCACGAGCTGGCACAACAAAAGTGGATATAGCTACGAGGGCAAAGATGACAAAGAATGGTCAATTGTCACCGAGATGGCACAGAACAGCCATTCCTCACAAAATCACAAGAATACATCATTTATGGGTTCTTGTCCCTCAGAAAAAAAAAATAGCAAAAGAATTCCTAGATAAGAGAACCTTTTAAATTTCAACATTTAAAAGATCAAATCCTACCAGGATGAATAATGGAAGCAACAATGAAAGCAACTCTTCCCAACACCATCAAATCTGCGGAGTTAAAGATGAAAACATGCACTTATCAAACTGGTGTTATCCTGAGGATGAGTGGACACGCAAAGAACCTGGGTGTCATCAGGCACAAGAGTCAGAGGTATCGGTCTCCCCGTCATGAAAGACAAGAATTCAGTCGGAACAAACACTGAGTCAGACTATCATTTCTGCAATGGCTTTTTTTCCTGCTGATGGAGACTTCATACTAAAGAGTGAATACAAAATATCAATAGCTACACTTAAAAGCTGGTCGATCTTGATCAGGAATAGGGAAGTCCTTCTGAGTGGAAATCTTAGATTTTTTTTTTAAAGACAAACGTTACATACACATGTACATCAGAACTACACACTTTTGCTACTCTTCCACGCAATATGATATGCTAGATTGAAATTTGTATCCATTTTCATGTTGTGGTAGGAATACAGAGTAAAATTAACCCAAGAGAATGGCAGAAAATGCATTAAAATTTGAATTAAAATCTTTAGCCTGTTGAAGATGAGTCCCGAGTATACTCGGGCAGGTGTCTATGAGAAATGCGTGTTGCGAGCAAAATCAGTCAACAGTCAGTCATTAACAGCTTAAAATTAACACAGAATCTTAAAGTACAAAGCTTTTCACCCAAATTGCAGTGTTAGTCCAAACCACAGATGCATAGACAAAGTGATGACATCACCACCTCACAAATCTCCCATCAGTATGTCAAGATGAAGTTCATTAATCACTCTCTTTGTTAACATATTGACTTTAATTTCAAAACTAAAACTATTGATAAGAGGAACCTGTTGCAGCATGCGTGAACCTTAAATGGAAAATTACAACAAAGAATTTGACTGTATCTAGCAGACTGACAAGTAATAATGTTAGGGGAGAAACCACTGTAAGAGCTCAATGTATTTTTTTTTTTTGCTTTCATTTTCTTTCTACTTCAGCCTGGCGTGGCATGCGGGGTCTGGAAAGGAACATTCAAAAGCCGGGACCAGCAGGGGAGCTTCGTTTAAATCTGAGCATCAGATGACAAAATGCTACATCTACAAATCAAAGAAATTGGGCCAAGTATGCCATAGAAGAAGCCAAAATTTATGAAGGTCCCAGGTATAAAAGCTGGATGTACCGTGGGCACAAACGTGCGTCAAAACTGCTTGTCATCCACATTTAATTGGTAGAACACGTCGACAGAACATGACAATTGTGTCAGACCTTGATCAGAACGTGTCAGACATGACGCCCCCTCCCCCATAAGTGAGGGGCTGGGAGGTAATGTACTGGAATTTGTGGTAGACCACAGGCTAAACTGTAGTGCCCCTTTAAGCTTCTAGGACCCAGTAGCCCTTTTTCCCTATTGATGCCATGACACACCCACAAGAAAATTTTGCGAAAACCGGAATACACAGAAAAGAAATCAAACTTGAATACAGAGGGAAAATACGTAATAGGCTAATAACTCACAACCTATGGCTTCTGTGAACAACACAGAGCAAAATTAGAAGATGTTTGGTTGAAGAGAAAAAATATTTATAGCATCTAGAAGAGCCAATTTTAATGCTAACTGGTTTTAGTCTATGGGAGAAACCAGTAGAAACCATCCTCTGCAACATGCAAACTTTATGAAAGGTTCTATGGCAGTTATCATTTGTAGGACTTCGTAGTTTACAAAAGAATGAAGTCTGATGCGGGTAATTTAGCCATCAGATATGGAAGTTGTTTGTTACGCAGAAATAGAACATATGTACTTGATACAACCTGAAAACGTGATCGTCGTGCTACCCAAGGCTCACAAATCTGTCTTGTCAATTGAATGAAAACTAGAAAAGCACTATGAGAGCGCAGACTTCCACCAAGCAGCTAATTTCCATTGATGTCTTCCCAAAGAGATTTTCTCCTCTCCACCACTAGGGAAAAGCTCTTTGGGCTCTTCCACAGAGATCAGTGATTTCCACCAATATGTATTCATGCTGAAAACTTGCCCAATTTCCCAATGGAATAGAAGCCTTTGTTACATCATAAACCCTCAAGGCGCGCCTCGCCCTAGCAGAAACTAGAGCACGCACTTTAGTGCGCACATTCAAACCTCAAATATGCGCAGCCTGAACTCCCAAGTTCATTGACCCTACCTGCCAAAATATCAAAAATCCTTCATAAATTCCCCAAAAATTTTCAGATCACTACCAAAAGTTAGTGGTTTGTTACTTGTGTCATTCTCAACCTTTTCTGCAAGTTTCATCCCAATCCATTGACTACTTTTTGAGTTATTTTGCACACAGACGAACTAACGAACAAACAAATAAACCAATGGTAACGAAAACATAACCTCCTCCCTTGGCGGAGGTAATAAAAGGGAAAGATGTATTTCTCTGTCACAACCAGAATCCCATTTCTATAATTTTTCAGGGGGTATTCTTCTTTTTTCTTGGGGGGGGGGTGGGGGGAGGAGGAGGGAATTATTAGAAAGCAGATCAGTAGGAACTTCTTCATTTCCTGCTGAGGTTGTATGACCTCTGTTACTACCACATGAGTCTAACAGGGTGTCCACATGCAAAAAATCTATACTAGAACGGAATATCTATACCAAAACAGTATAGCTTTACGATGAATTCTTTATGTTTGAATGTTGACTAATGAAACAACGTATAGCAAAACGACTGTCAAAGCATCGTTTCGAACTATAACTCGATAACAAATCAACATTCCACCATGTCTATTGTGCGTCTAAATGTTTGGCGACCATGGAACACTACAAGTGTGCGGGGATTAATGGGAGCGTGCACAAAAGGTAACCCCATCTGTCATTCATGACCATAACAGTATGCGCAGTGAGAAACTGCACATCTAAATGACATTTTCCAGAATGGTTGAGATTAGCATCTGAATGGTCTGTTGGCTATACAGCGATTCTTTATACATCGTTTCTTTATCAAGTTTAGGTATAAACTGACTTTCATGTGGACAGGGGGTCACACATGTAAATTAAATGGACCAGCCTGAGCCCTATCACTTCTTGACAGAATTAGGAGAAGCCAGGTCTCATCACATTACAGATCAAAGTTTGTGCTGGTATCCATAGCCACATTTTGAAATGGACTTCATGCGGGATTGAAGACTAACACCAATTTTCTCTTCAAAAGCCAAGTATTTTCTCGGTATCTGAAGTTTTGCAAGGCTGGCTTGCCTCTTGCCCGGTCACACTGCCCAAAAGTTGCGTAAACGCATGAATCACGTAAGAAATTTGAGTCTTACGTGATACATGCACAATTTGTGCATTTCATGGGTTTGTCCGACGTGGAACCTTCGTAGTTGTCCGCTGATGTGCGCTGGATTGGCGCTTTGCGAGATTCCAAGTTTTGAGCAGCTCAAAACTTGGCTTCCGGTAAAAGTTTACCCTGTATTGTGCTGTTTTACGTAATTTTTGTGTAGTTTGCGTAGTTCTTATGCAAAATAATGTGCAAAATGTGCATGGAATATCAGTGTTCGTTCGTGAAAATGTTGCCGCTATCGCGTTCAGGCGCAATTCATACCCAGCTCATTAGTGATAATGCGCAGACTATGCATGGTTTTCCGTGGACCTCAGTCGTCCCACACAACCACAAATGCACCCTATTTGGGGCCTTTCTTCATATTCACCACTGTTCGAATGACCAGAATAGCAAGCTTCCTTAATCTCAATGTCTGGGCTGAAAAGCAACACCCACCTCATGAAATTCATCTAACATTTTGATGTGAAACGTCGTGATGTGAAACCATACAACAATCAACACTGAACAATGAAACACCAAGCTTCCGTGCATACCTAACAGTAAAAAACTGGAAGCTATTATGTATACCTACTATTGTGCTCAGTCTTAACACTTACATAAAAAATGTCCTGGATGTATAGAAATAGAGTTGTAACAAATAAAGACAGAATAAACTGACAATCACTGACTGCTGCATCACTTCCGTGCTCCCTCGCATTTATCCCCAAGTTGAATTATCATTCGGGTTTATGCCAGGTTTACGTGTGTGCGTGTGTGTCACACACAAACACACTGCTATAGCTTCTGACCACCCGAGCATTGAGAATTAAGGGTTTCTGGGACGAACACTGAACTAGGGCTTTCTACAGCTCAGTCGGTAGAGCACCGGTCTAGGGATCCGGAGGTCTCAGGTTCGACTCCGATGGAATCCCATTTTCTTTGCTCATCTTTCCACCGAAATAGAGTTGTCACGGAGGCCAGTAAAATGCAAAATACAGTTTAAACCTAAAACTTCTGGGTTGGGTGATGAAGACTACTGGGTAATGCACTTACGGGTACACATGTATGTCATTGCATTTCTGAGAGTTTCTTCTGTGTATAGGTCAATAATTTTGGTAAAAATCTGATGCAGCTGTAAAACTTCTTGTAGATACATTCATCTTTTGAGGAAATGGTTTGTCATTAGTCCTGACAGAAATAAGGAACGTTTCTCCAAACATGTCTGTGCCAGTCAGTGAATGCGGAAAGTTTGAGGTAAATCACACATCATGTTTAGAAGTTATACGGATATGTTCAAAAAGTTATATGGTTATTAAAGTTTGTTCATCCTTACCATCTGCAACCCAGAAAATTAGATTCCATTCATAAGCTGGTATATTATAGGGGTTAGTTTTCATTTCTTTCTTTCATTTTCAGCTCTGACATATATTACCATGATTTCGTACACAATGCTGGGAGACATTATTCTTCAATCATGCAAAAATGAATGACATTTGCAAAAGGGATACAACCTTTAAAGCCATGAAGAAGTACATGTATTCATGTCACTCTCTTGACTAGCACTCCACGACACTTTGTGGAGTCATACAAGCTTAGACCAACCCAAGATATTTCATTTCATTTTTTTCATTTATTTTCACTTGCATACATAAAATGTGACAATGGTATGACAAGTATAACATGACAATATGACAAACAAACAAACAAAGCGAATAAACAATCAAAGATATCAAGTAAGGGGTTAGTGAGAAGGCAATGGGCCTTATTTAAAACTAACCCAGGAAAAAAAACCCCAGCGTTATGTCTCTTCTTTCTACAAACTATAACTGAGAAAAATGTTGGCACACACACACACAAATGTATACAAAGACAAAGCATACACCAGCACATTAACAATACACAAGATGCCATTTTCACAAACACACCGCTATCATGCTAATCTCCTATAAATTTAGAAAATGATATTGGTAACTTCCAGAATACCTTTCAAGTAAAATACACTTGAAAGCTTTCTTAAAACTTTATACTGTTTTCTTACATTTCACATCAGAGTGGATAGAATTCCAGATTTGAGGGTCTTGAAAAAATATTGACTTTTCGTAGGAGGATATTTAAAAGGAACTGCATGACATTTCATTTTTCTGAGATATTAAAAGAATGTTTGACTGTATTCATATGAAGGGTGTGGACACAACACTTGCTTTACCCAGAACAATAATCATTTGTTGAGAATGAGAAGGGCTTTAAGTTGTCTCAAACACTATGGGTTTAGTGGCAACTCAATGCCCTTATCATTCTCAACCGAGCTAACAGATCATGATACAATGATCTCCAGAATCCAACTTCACCAGCGGTTAGGTATGTTTAGGATCCTGTCATCCAGTATGCTGGGGGAAAATAAGTCAACCATAAGTATCATTATTGTGAAACTTTGTAAACTTTACCACAGTATGTCTGATCAATGCCTTTGGATTGAAAAGAAGTTATTTTGTTTGGATGACAAAAGTTGTCCTTTATATCTGGATATTCATATCCGTGAATATTCAACACAGTATACATATTATAAATCTGATTTTTAAGCTTTTTTTTTTCTTTTAGCTGCCCGCAAAGCCTTCCAACAAGTATTCAACTATTACTGTACATTTCAAGCATGTAGCCACAAAGTGACACATGCAAATGAAAAAAAAAAATCATGCATTATATTCAGCATGTTGGAACACAAAAGTGTCATGGGAATATGTGTGGAAACGAATCGGTTACGGCAGCTTGTACGTCACACTGGCCTGCATGCACTTAAATGCACTGAAAGTGCATTGATTCATAATATGTATTGATTTTTTTGCTCATACAAGCTTCCGACACCTCCTTCTTTTTTTAGAGGCTGCATCAGGAAAAAGAGAGGTGCAGCATTTGATCCAAATCTCCAGGATTTAAGAGAAAATGAGAAGGAAAAAAGTGGAAAATGATCACAGATTAAGAAGTAAATGAGAGAGGATCATGGGAGATGCACGCTACTTGAAACTACAGTAGTTTATTCACCTCAATGGAAGCCATTTCTGGAAGTTACCTCTGGCATGATTGCCAACATTCTTTTTTTTCCTGAAAAAAAAAGAAAGGGATTATAAATTCATGTTTTAATGCCATGATTAGGTGTAATGTTAGATAAGACAACAGGTGTAAAGAAGCAAATCGCATTGAGATCTTCCTTACGTCAAAATAAATGGCAGTGAAGTTCTACTCTCTCTTTAAATAAGCATCAATCTTTCATTTTGAGTGCAATTATACTAAAGAAAAATAATTATTCTATAAAAACAGACATATAAAATAGAGGGAGATGGATGATAAAGATAAGATAAAATATAGTCTTACAACATAAATCCCCATCAAACTTGAACCATTCATGATTCCAGGCTCACGGCAAGAGATCCTTCACCAATATCCCATCACCTTTAGCCCTCATCATCCCTTCAGCCCTTTTACATCTTGTTTGAAGATGCCACATTACTAATGCAACAATGAGCATTTGGCAGGGAGCCTGACACGCCGGTGCACACCAGCTTAGCGAGGAGCCACAAGAAGAAAGAAAAAAAAAAAGAGAGATTAATTGCTGCTGCATTGCCGTCACCCCCAGAGTGAAACATTACGGAAGATGAGCATCAAAGGCAGTATTATGAGCGCGGATAAACGTCGATCGATAGAAAAGCTATGCCATACATAATCAAGATAAGAGATGAGCAATGGCACAAACTTGCATCATCATCACAGGTATGTCCGTCCCTTCCTCCCCCCCCCCCCCCCCGATAAAGCTAAAAACAAGTCCACCATGTGTCAAACTAGTTCCAAGGCCACAAAACTCCTTCAGCAATATAAAAGGAAGACTTCAGCACCAAATTATGCTACTCTAGTTGACACATCTTTGGTGCAGAGAATCATAAAACAAGTTGTTCTAAATTCTCATACATACACCAGGGAAATCAGGGACTATAAGTAAACTGTAGCATACATATACTTGGACCCACCAAGCTATACAGCAGTCAACAGCTAGAAATATGGAATTGAAGTTGCAATAAAGGATACTAAATTCTAACAAAGGACTCAATAAAAGCAAAGCATGTGAACACACACTAGCTACACAACAAGCAAAAATCAGCAAGAAATATTGTTTTTCTTTCTCTCTACTTCTGTGATTCCCCGTTGCATTGCCTCTGAACTTGTGTTCATATGTATGACTGTTAAGCCCTTTTTACACTTGTGTTTCTTAATCCCGGACTTTCTCTGACCCAGGACTATCGTTAGTCCCGTACCAATTTTTTCAGCTTTTTACACTCGCCAATTAGTCCCGTACTAAGCTCTTGTCCAGGGCTAAGGAGAAAATTGACCTTTTTACACTCGTATTTCTTAGTTCAGTACTTTCCAAACCACATGAATATTCATGATTACGCTGTGTACTGTACACATACACGCACGCACCGGCAGCACTTGATTACCTCGTTTCTGATTGGTCAGTGAGGGTCGGATTTCGTCTCCGTCGCTTAGCCCAGGATTATTTTTTCATTCTGTTTACACTCACTTGCTTGGCACCGCAATTGCGGTGCTAACTCTGCTATTTTGGAGGACCAGATAGTACGGGATTATCGGCGGGGCTAGCCCACTTTGGCAAAAACGAGTGTAAACAGAAAGTGGGCTAAGGATAGTCCCGTACCAACGGTGGGGCTAAGGCCCCCCCCCCCCCAGCCCCACCGTTGGTAGAGGACTAAGCTAAAATTTACAAGTGTAAAAAGCCCTTTTTTGTGAGTGAAAAGAGCATGGTGCATAAACTGTAGATGCAGATAACACACCCAACATTTTATTCATGGTATCGATCATCATTAAGCATTTTTTTTTCATAAAAACTACTAATATCAGATCTTACTTTTCACAAATCTTGTTTTGAAGCATTTCACACTATTTTTTGTCAATGTTTGTATTCCTCATTCGGTTCATTCAAGCCTTGGGGAGAGTGTATGGTTTCCTCTCAGAGCACGATTTGTGTAGTTATCACCCCGAGATGTCACTGGAGAGATATCAGTCAATAAAATTGTACTAGCTTCCTGATATTGAGTTTGTGTGGGTAAATGCCCCCGATGGGAAAGGAGTATAAATCTACACATCATTGCGCAGTCGTGATGAAACGTCTTATTACCATGACATGAAATACAGAACTACAACAACAAGGATAAACAACTACTTGTAATATTGCTGAGTTTCAGCGCAGACAAATTCAGCCCAAGCTAAACCAAGATATATTACGAGAAGAACTCGGGCAATCAAAGAGTCCTCAAGAATCATTTTGAATGCGGCAAAACTTCCAAGATTTCTCAATTCTCTCTTCTTCTTAATCTCTAAATATTTCACTCTCTCTCTTCTGTTTACTTTGTGTAAGAATCTCAATACTCCTGAATACATCTAACCTAAACAATGCATCTCTCCTATCAACATGCCTAACTCTGCACCTGCCCTCCAAGTCCGCAATAATCAGGTATGGATCCGTTTGCATGTTAATCATGCATGATCCTAATTTTCTCTTTGATGGGGAGGGGAAACACAAGTGGGGAAGTTTTCTTTTCCCACCAGTGTTTGTGTCTTAGTGGCTGCTTGACCTATTCCATTCACATGCCTAGAAGGCCGGTGGGTGTGAACGTACAAGCAGCTGGTTATTAGTTACACATCTTCTAGTTTGAAGGGGGGAGCACTACGCGCCCAGATTTGGAATAATCCGGTGTCATCCAACAGGGGGCACTGACATCCTGTGATGTGTACTCTGTATGGAGAGCCATAAAGTTTGTTGTGATGAATATTTCAAAAATGTCTTGAACTTGATGCAAAATGCTAGTTCATCCTTCGGGGCCTTGTCCACCAACACTAACATTAAATGATTGTTCTCACCTCAGTAGCAGGTATGGTGACAACAATGAATGTTTGGCTGTGAGCATTTCTTATGTTTCTATGGAAACTGCACAAAAAAAATAAAGTCTCCTTATCAGATCAGCCCCAGAGTAGCACTGTGACATCACCATGGATGATACATACTTGTAAAATGCATATCCTCAACTCACCACTTTCTGTTATCAGAATGTATGCCGCAGGTTCTATAGGAATTCATCAACAAAGAAAACACTGAATTGTATGACTTTTGAGGAGGGAAAAAAAAGATGAAAACTTGCTGCTAAAGTCTCACATCAAATGGCACTAATCCTGTATATCATTTCTTCAAATTTATGTGAACAGTAAAGTAGCAGCAAAGGGAAAAAAAAGATATGGAAAGGGAAAATCTGACAGGTCAGAATGTTTCAACCATAAAGACATCCTATAAGTGATCACACCATAATATTCATCTATTGAGAAAGCATCCTCTAAGAGGCTATTCTGGTCATGTGATCTTTACACTTCCTGAGCACTGCTCCTTACCTTTTCTTTTTTTTTTTCTTTCTTTTTTTTTAGAATCAGATGTTCACTTCTTCTGATTGTACTGCCAAGAAACATCTTCTCTACAACTCTGCAACTCCACTAAAACAACTAATCACTGCTATTTTACATATTCGTTTGCGCACATATCACCAGTGATAGATAATCAAAAATGTGGAGGGCTTGGGTTATGGTGGGTGGTGGAAGTATTTGAACACGAGCTAACATCCTGCTTTACGTGAATAAATTCTTTATTCTTAAAGTCTTATTTGGCAGATGGAGTAAAATCAAAACAAACAAAAAAACTGCACCGTGTTCGTCAATTAGAATAAGTGCATTGAACTACACAAGACAGTGATGGCAAATTTTCAAAAAGCACCAAATTTGTAATTTGCATTCAAAGTACTGTACTAGTGCGCTGCTATGACCCAGACATTGCTACATCATGGCTAATGCAGCATGCTAAGCCTGCAGAGTAACTATAGTTGCATACAATCTAGCACTGCCATGTCTTTATTATTCTTTAGGAATGACAGTTTGGCTTGTTGCTCTTTCGGCATGTCTTCGTATTTGTACATTGTTATTTTCATGTATCAAAACATGAAAAACTCCGCAAAATCTTTGTTTTGTACAGTACATCAAATTCATGGGAGCGTTTCGAGGCCATGATATCAGTACCTCATACAAATTCGTCCCTTAGATGTGACTGAATTTCTTGTTTTGTGAAAATACATTAAACATTAAAGCTAACAGCTTTCTTTTATAGGGTAACTCCTAATCTTAAATGAGACTTCTTCTGTTCTGTTTGTTTGATTATACCCTTTTCATTAAAGGGCACTTTGGTTTTCTCTGCTCCTGATGAAATCGACAGGTGGTTTTAGACATCTCCCTCTTGCGAGCGACTCAAACCAATCGGCATGATTGGAAACCACATACTGTAAGCACCTTGTAACCAATTTGGATGCATGGAGTGAGGAGTACCCTGCTTACACACCATATTGCCACTGAATACTGCAGCTAGAATAAAAAAAAAAAAAACCCAGCAAACTCACTTAATTTCGTCGCTGATAGGAATTTCACTCTCTGATGATCTCAATTATCACACGGACTTCATTATACGTCTGCTATAAAAGTCAATTTGATTGATGCCTACCACAATCGGGATTAGGGCAAGCCAACAAGACACAGCTTGCACCCACCAAGGCACGTGCAGTGCGTTAAAGACCCTTTGTTTATCGGAGCAATAAAGTAGCATCTGTCAACACTAGCTAGAGCAAAGAAGTCTGATCGTACGTACTGCCAATATCATTATTTGAGAAATTTTAAATGGTGACAAGAAAACGCAAAAATGAAATGTTTCTTTTCCTTTTGCTGAATGCAAAATCATTGAGCATAATTTCTTTACTGCCCAAATGCGAGAACATTGAGCATAATTTCTTTACTGCCCAAATCCAAAAATACTGAGCTTAATTTCTTTACTGCCATCGATTTTATCATGCATAAGGAAAATGTCAAAGTCAAGGAGACAGGAACCTCTACTTCCTTGCTGTTTGCAATCATCTGCATACCGTTGGTACCTTCTTTTTGGATACAGTAAAAGCTGAAATTGTCTTGAGTTAAAATTTCGCTTTAGCCGCCATGTTTTTTGGCTCTCCTGAACATTTGACATTTTGCAGATATGAGGTCTTGTCGCCCCAGCGACGATATGCAATACCACTTACAATACTATATTATCTGAGCTGTTCAAAAGGTTGAAGGATACTATTTTTTTTTTTAGTAGTGTGGTCATTTGATTTGAAATTTCAAGTAAAAAGAATTCTCTATGTAGTACTACTGTACTTGAAATATTTTTTGACCAAAAAATGATTGCCAAATTTTGATTTGACATGATATCAGAAAAAAACAGAGTGACATTTCACTGTCCAGTCCATCACAGATACATTTCATCAATTTACCAGTTTTGCAGAATTGAAAAAAATTGTGATAATTTTCTATACCTTGGAAGATTTTGATGATCAAGCAAACTCAAAGACTAAAATATCACTGATCACATAAACTGAAATTTAACTTCCCTCTATAAAACAGTCATCACCAAAATTATTTTGTTTATGCTTTCTGATGGAGTAAATTGCAATTGGCCCATATATATATATATATGTAAAATCTGATGATGAAATGGAATTGACATTTACTGCGATATCACGCTAGAACAAATTTTGTGACAATTTCAGTTATACATGAAATATTTACGAAATATATATGAATGAGCCACAATTCATCACAGCATTGAGATCTATATTCTCCAGTTCACCAACAGAGTGCTTGGCAAACAGATATCCTGGAAATACTGGACATAATACAATATGCCATCTTCTTTTGTGTGACAAAATCTTCCTATAAAGAGTATATCTGCTACCTGCAATTTTCATACTTATTACTGTTCCAGTTCTGAAGACGTCTATTGCTTTGGCCAAGTTTTCCTCTTTCTTTAAAACGTGGGTAACATTATATATATAGTAACCATATCTTGCTAATATCAACCACCTCTATTCACTGTTTTCTTCCAATTTGCACAAATCATATCTGTTGTCAATCCCCATTGACATAAGATTGTGACTGATGCTCTGCTTAGCAACTGACCAGTTGAATACAAGAAACCAATTATGCACAAATGACGTGCACTCATCTCGAAACTTGGTATCAAGCTAAATCCAGCTGCTACAATACTTCTATAATGATCCTCTGATAAACAAAACATTAGCATCCAGACAGACAACTTCTATGCCTGCACACACATTCGAGGTGACGAACTATGGTCCACTATTTGCCTTTTTTCACCTTCTGTTTACACCTCGAAAGAAAGACTCAAGATGGTATTAAAACACTGGTAAGCAGCTTTTATTGCTTTTACACCATCAATAATAATATAAATTGCTGAAAATACATTCAAGTCATATTAAATTATATCAAATCTTGTTTCTTCATAAAAGAAAGGAGAAACTCTGAAATCATAGCACAGATTCCACTTATTACAGATTTTGGCTGCACTAGGTATGACAAGATGTTGCAAAATATCTTTCCAAACAAATCAAAAATTCTGCCCCAACTTCAAGCTTCATCATGCCATATGTTAAAAAAAAAACAATGATGGTTGTAACAATTATTTTTATGTTTTTTCATCCCATTTTTTGAAAATTATAATGACACTGGAAAAGCGGGCAATATTGCTTATTCTTGATGTCTGGAAAAATTTAGCTGACTTTAAAGGTTAGCAGCACTCATCACCACAGTGTTGTAAGGGTTTTGCCATCCCCCCCCCCCCCCCCCGACTTATATGGCAGCTTTTAATAACACTTTATGGTGACATATACATACACCTAAACACTCCTTTCATGGAAACAATGTATGGATGCATAATGTATAGCTGTGACCTTTTTTCTCCTGGTAATTGCGGGAAAAAATGATGCCGTAAAATCGTTTCAGCACTCTAAGGAAATAAAAGCAATTCAGGGTGCACTTTTAGGGGAAAGACAGTTTTGATGCCCAAATGCAATCTCACTGTGAACCTTGGAAGGCCGTGGAATAAAGGCGTACAAAGGTAAATACCATACCATTGCAACACTTTTCCACGGCCAATCAAAGCCATGAAATCATGGATGATTACCATTGGTTGCAGATTTATCATTAGATAGTAAAATCATCACAGTTTTCTGCAACAGGGCCCCGGTTCACTGCACATATCAAAGCAGCCATGACACCTCACACTTGAGAGTGCATCACAATCAAACTGTCTATTGACACATACTGATGCGATTCATTTCTAGATACGCTCAAATCTTCGCAAAGAACTGAAGCCCATGTAATTGAATCTGCAATGAAAATGATCCCCTTGTACGTTTCCCATTACATTGACATAAAGACAGGGAAGACGGAATCCACCTGACAGTTCATCGATTCTTACATTTTCAAGACTGTTTCAGGTTACAAGTAACTACAGGGACGTCACATTGCATCTACGATACAAGTGTCAATGAGACCTTTTATTATAGCCACAAAATGCAAATTTCTCCCGTCATGATTTTTGCCTGGGAAGTATAAAATTTATTCTGAGCAAGAAAATGTCCACTTCTACATTTTTCTTCCCTAATTGATACAAGTCATGCTGAGGTTCAAGCTTGTGAAGACATGATCCTTTTCAAACTAACTCTCAAAGGTATACTTAGGACTAGATACTGGCCATGAATTGGCAGCAAAGATATAAGATATATAATATGCACTATTACAGATATATAAAACATATGCATTAACACATAGATATGAAAAATATGCACTAATACAGAGATATGCAAAATACACACAAAAAAAAACAGCGAGACAAGTTAGCAATGAAGCAGCTATTATGAGGATTGGTCATGTACAAATTGCAATAGGAATAGAGAATTATGATTTCCTTGAACATGGAGGAAGACTTTTTCTTTTCTTTTTTTTTTGGGGGGGGAGGGTACATAAAACATACACATAGTCAATGTGATACAGATTCAGTAACCCTGCAAAGACTTTGGGTAGGAAGAAAAAAAAACAATTAAATTGTTTTAAATTGTATTAAATGAAAAAGTAAAATATCATCCTTTAATTCATCATATCTTTTGTGTGTGTATACATTTGATTACTGACTTTTGTCAACTCACAGAAAAGTCAGCACATTTATACAAACATCTCATAATTTCAAGTGATCACACATCTGTCTTTTGTCTTTTAACACTTCATCAAATTCTCATAATATCTATACGTGATACTTTTGCTTGCAAGCACATTCTCAACCATAAAATTGCCTTGAAATTCAGAAATAAAGAATCTTCCTTCAACCAAAAATGCAAGAGGTAGATACACCATACAAAGAATTTTGTAGCATTTCCCTTGGTAGGCAACAAATATAGTGTTTTTTATCAAATGTTTATTTCTTACTCGATAAAATATCACAGATAGAGATAAACATGTAAAAAGTCCATAAATGGGTCTCTTGTAAAAATAAAAGTGTAAGAACATAACAGACTCTCCATTCTAAACAGGTTTTGACATTCGATTTGTAACAATTGCCTTACATTACTGCATTACAAGCTGTAATGGTCTCTCTGTGTAATGAGCAGTATTTTATCCTGAGTGCTACTTACCCAAGCACAGCATCAATTGGTACACTTGTACCATCATTTTCATTATACAGCAATACACGTAGGTTTTTAAGTATCAATAAAACTTAAAAGATAGCCAAATTTGAATGGTTCACTAAATGACCCTATTTCTTTTACATTTATAGTAGTATCAAGAAAAAAAAAAAGATCTTGGTCTCCCAAGATTTTCTTAACTATCAAATGTAGGTCTGTATGATCATCACAAAAATGACAGTCTTGGGAATAGGACTTAATTTAGTTTAGCTATCAAATGTACATTGTAGGTCTGTGAGATCATCTGCTTCATTATGGCTCCAAGAAAAACTAGTGTCAATGTACACACATTACAATCCCCTTGTAATACCACAAATGCACACACAAATCTGGAAAACTGACAGGAATTGATCAGATTTTTGCAAAGATCTGTTTCACATCAACCATGCTGACAATATTCATGAAATACATATTTTAACTACATCCTCCAGAGAAGCAAACATGAAATCATCACGGAACGAAAAAAGAAAAAGGATTGAAGCGGATGCCGCAAAGTATTGAAATGTGCCTCTGTCAACTCATAAATATTCTTCCTTTTTTTTTTCTCAAACTAACAGGTGTGAATTCAGCCCCACTGAGATTTTAACAGTGAGTAAGGGAGATATGATGTGTGGATACACACACTGCACTGCCATAGAGTGAATTGGCTCCCAGCAATCAAGTGATTAAGTCTGCTGTGCTGGAAAATATTTACAAAAACAGAGGAAGAAAATGAGCAATGCCGGGTGCTGGTGGAGCAACGCTTGCCGCTGATGTCTAGTCTGAAAGCTCAAGACCTTGACGACACCGACCGCTGGATTCACTCCATGTAGCATGGGGGGTAATGCCGCGGAAGACACATTAACAAAATAGAAGGTGCCTTGTAACTGACACCAAGCGACACTACATGTAAAGATATCTTGTGAAGCAGATAGTCAAGAAGTTATAATGCATTAGTGCATCTTTACACATAACTCTCTGACTTCCCCCCCCCCTTCTATCTCCATCTCTTTCTGACACTCCTAAAATCATCCTTCGTCATTCACTCCGAAATCATTTATCCCTCTCCCTATCAGATGCAGGAGAAACAGGCTGCCCAGCGTGAACAAAGCAATATGCCGCCAAACTCTCTCGCTCCACTCACACCACATGACTTCCTGTCTACGCAGCCAGTGGAGGAGTGGGGGGGGGGGGAGAGATGGAGGAGGGGGCGGAGCCTAGAGTTACTTACCGAGGCTTCAGAACAGCCTGCGATTGGCTGCTTGTTTTCTCGAGTGACTGTCAGTTAAGCGGCACTGGGAGCTGGTAGCTTTTAAAAGGGAGGGCTTCCTACTACGACAGCCTGACTGTTGCAGCAAGAATCCAAAGCCACCAAACGGATACCTCCACTGTGGAATCTCACCCAATCTCACAAGAACAGCCCCACCACAAGACATCATCACTGACTACAGGTAAGAGATCCACAAGCTTCTTTCACATCTATGTGAGATAATCGTCTTTTAGTGAGAAGTCAATTTTTTAAAACCAGTATGTGTATGTCTCTCTCTATACCACATCTTTCTGCAAGTTCAAGGTGCAGCGGCAACAGATATTCTCCATCTCGCAGTAAGATGGTATCTCTGGGGGGAGGGGAAATGGCACTGCTGTTTATCTCTGCTGAAAAGCTGCAGATGTACAAGCATTTGTGGGTGGATGGCTCATGTAGCATTTTCTTTGAGAGCATTGTGAAAATGATGTTTATTGCCCTCTATTACAAGTATGTGGGAGTTTCTTATTCATGCACCACTGGAAAGGGAGCTTGCCATCTTGACAATAGTGTACAGAGCTTGTACACAAAACAAGAAAAAAATATGTTTTGGCTTTCAAGAAGCTTTCAATCACACAGACTGAATAAAGAAGCAGCACCACATATGTTTCCTTCCGCAAGATGTGATCATTATTTAAATCAGCCGACAAATATAACGGGCGATATACAAAGAAGAAGATGAATCAAGTTGGTACTTGACAGGATTTAATCACTCTTTAATAACTCCCTAAGGCAAGAGACACCCTGGGGAAAAAAAAAGTAATGTTTACAGGATTGTCTGTTTGCTTCCTTTAATGGCCTGATAGATGAAGCCAACCACCGTAACAGGTACGGTAGCTATCAATCACCCAAGGTCATGTCATGTTCGGAACATTAGCCGCAAGATGAAGATGTTTTACGACATGAGAATTAATCAACATTAACATGATGCGGAGACCAATCTACACATAAAGTGGATGAAAGGATGCAGTATGTCACAATCAAGCGAAGATCTGCCATCTATATGATTAGATGGAACACCCTTCATTAGTGGAGTGTGTTTATATCATATTTTTTTCCGCAAATGATGAACTCATTAGCAAATAGGATTGTCATAGAATATGACACAGAATTAAGTATAGTTAAGACTTTTCTCTCTTTTTTTATTTCTTGGCCAAGATTGTGAACCTGCTAAGGCAGTGATAAATTATCTGAAAAATCTCAATTTCTATATTTGTGTGAATATCTTTGTATAACATTAACAAAAAACATGTATTCACACGACAAATGACAAAATGATATTTCTATAGTAACTACATAAAACAGGAAGATATGAAATCATAAACTCCCTGCCATCATATCAACTTTAACCAGTGTCTTTTAATATGTGTTCTTTTCCTATTTTTCCTTCAAACTTTCTCTTTTGTTACACTAGTTGCTCAATGCCTTTCAAATCATCTCGCAAATTACAAGACAATATAAGATGTGCTTTCATATATCATAATTTTTATGCTGTTTTATCACTTTGTATATTACAAACTCATCTTCTTAATCAATTTGCCTCCTTGGTCTTTAAATGAAAGTTCTAATCAACCTGACAAATTAGCTGTTTTCCTGCATCAACATCTTTAGAAGATAAGAGAAAAATATCTTATTATCACACCATAATTTCTTTGTTACTTATCGCAGGAGTAGCTCCCCTTCCCAAATTTACTTTCCTACATGGTCTTTGATTAATACCTCTGATTAACCCGACAAATTAACTGTTTCTCCTACATCAAATTCCCAAAATGACATCTACATCTGTAGAAGACATGGAGGCAAATCTGTAATGGAAAATATAATAATAACAAAACTTCTTTACTGTTTCCCACAAACTTGGTTGATGTGATTTGGCATGCATCAGAGACACAATTCCAATTATGAGCAGTAGCACATTTCATTCATTCCATAGCTCCCCAAATCCTTTGCACTTTGTATGAGATTTCCATTACGCTAACTAAAAGCACAGATTACGGGCTTAGCATAAGAATTAACCTAATTGAAATTGGGATAGGTCACAGTTTCGAGAGACCGCTCTCTCTCCAAAGTGAGATTAATTTATTTTTCTGTGGCTTAGACACTGCTGTATTTGCATCTATTAGTCATCTCGTCAAGTGGTGTATGCTCATGCTAGTTACTGGTACTTTCAGTCGAGAAAGAGTTGCAACTTCTGTTTTGAGTAGCACATCAATTGCATCTTCTAAATATCACCCTGATATACTGAAGACTCCAGATGGATGTGTTAGAGTTTCACAAGGCTTTACAGAATCAACCCTGCTTTTAAATGTCTACAAGATATTCTTTTACCTTTTTTTAACTTTTGAGTTTACTGGTAACGCATACAAAACTTTCATTTGCCTCCCTATGCATGTTGTCGTGATAGGAAGAAATCCATCCCAAAAAGATCTAAACATATAAGAATAATTTCTCCACTTATAAACAAATATGAAAAATGTTATATCTCGTAGCATAGCCAAGGAAGATTCCATTTTACAAGATGGACAACACTTGTGGAGTAAAGCATCTATCAAAAATGTCTTTACTAGATCAATAATTAGTATTTCATCCTTGAACTAAATGGATTTTGCTGCACATTGGCAAATAAGAGATTGTTGCTTGATTCTCCTGATTAACAGAAGATAAAGGGAAGTATTTGTGCAGCATAGCAAGTTTAACACAGGCTCTGACTGGCACAACACTTAAAAAAAAGATAAAACAATAATTATCAGATCCTTGTATTATCTTATCAGTGAGTTTCCTGTTTCTTGAACATTAAATGGAAACATCAGTGGTAGGTTTTCAACATGGACAAATAACCTGTTTCATAAGTTTATCAGTGAAGCCTCACGCATTTTGATTCCTCTGAAACCAACCTTGCCAACATTTGAAAGAAAGAAAGAGGTTGGTTGTGTGAGGAAGCAAAGCAACCAAACCCAAGCAAGTGAGGTTGAGAGTAATTGGGAGAAGTCATTCCTTTGCCAAAATAAGAAACTTTCTTGGTAGTTTCAGGTTTCAGGTTTATAATTACCATGTTTATATAGAAATCAAACGTGCACACATGCTGCTGGCAGTTATTATTCAACAAGTTTGCAGAATCACATATCAGCTTCAGACAAGTGTATAGGCGTCCCTTTGGTACTTACCAGTAGGTAACAGTGTGCATGATATCAGGAGGAGTGTGATCACTGAGACAGCTGATGTCTATTTGAAGTCGTTTACTGGGTACAATTCCCCCAAGATATTTTAAACCCCACGTTGACGACAAGTCTCGAGAATACTTGGGCAGGTGTCTATGGGAAATGCGTGTCACAGCAAAATCAGTCCATCCTCAACGGGTTAAGACTTGCACAATAATCATAGTTACTGTTTTTGAAGAACTGTGAAATAGAGCACTTATGACAGGCATGTAGGAAAAAAAATGTCACACTGAGATGGTGCTTTTGTGTTTTATTTGATATTAGATGATGACTGGGCTGTCAAAACACAACTTTTCTGGTTCCAAATGTATTATCGTCAGCCATAACAATTTATATCACAGTATTAATAGTACTGGAGCATATTCCACAAAGCGAAACTTTCAGCTCTGTCTTGGATCTCAAAATTTACGAGTTTGATTACATGATCTAAGTTAGATATGGATATCAGCAAAGAAGTAAGTATGTGCATCTATAGCACATGGCTAGGGCCTTATCTTTAACCTTAGGCCCATAGCCAGCTGCTGCACCACCTGATAGAAGATGTTTGTATGGACATCTCTGCCTAAGTGATGGGATTGATTGTCAGGCTATGTGTTAATATCTTGGTCCCAAACAGTAGCAGTTTGTCGTTGCACGAGATCGCAGTCGGTTTCGCTATAAAAGGTGCTGTCCATAGCACAGACTATCCATGAGTACACGTGTGCCAAATCTGATATAATGTACAGTGCACACATTTACCATGTTTGGATTTGAAGTTCAACAATTAATCATATTTTATCCACATCATTGTGGAGCAATTTTGGGGTGAAATGCACAACAACAAGCACACTTAAACAGCAGAAGGCAACTTACATTACACTTACAATAGTTTCTTTAGAAGGCAGATTTGCCAGAAATCCATACATAAGAGTAAAATACAAGTAGCAAATTCAGATCTCTAAAAAGAAATATTCTGCTGTCCACAAATCAATAGAGTTGGCAAGTACACTTGTATGTAAAATGGTGTCAAGAAAAAAAAAAGAATAAGAAGGTACTTGTTTGCAGGTAGCAGATATGAATTCACTTTTTGCTTAAAATGAGATTATCTGGACCGCTTTTCTACCTGAGGGAACAGCACTATGAAACACATAGGTGTCTACCATAAACAAATATAATATCATTGCTTCTTCTCAAAGAAGCTCCAGGCTATCATCATTTTTACTGTTGTAATGACACCAACACAATGTGTGTGATTTTGTCCAGATAATGTAATTTTCACAAAGAAGCAGAAACAAAAAAGTGGATTCACGGTGGGGTGTCCAATCTTACTTGACTGTTTACCAGCGATATATTTAGAACTTAAAAATGAAAAACACAACACGCACACTCACAAACACATGTGCACTTTTGGTTTGCACTCTAAAAATTAATTTTCACACCTTCTGGCAACTGTAACGTTACAAAAAAAAAAGAACAGCTGCTCATCATTCCAACTGATCTTCAGTTATCATCATAAATCGATGGAAGCATAGACCATTGGGAATACAGGGGGGACGCCGTCGTGGGGAAGAAGCACTTGTGCGGAGAAGCAAAGAAGAGTTAGTTGTAAGATTGTAACCTTCACTGGCACACCTGCCTCTGTAAGGAGTCACTTTCTTTCAGACCCGGGTGATGAAACCTTGCCCGACACGGCCGACAACGGGCCATGTATATCGAGACAGAGAGAGGTTGTGACGTACCCACTCCTAGTAATTGAATATCATCACACCAGCCACCTGCACTGCATGCTTCCTCTCCTTCCCGCCCCACCCCCATCCCCCTCCTTGTTACATTGTCTGTAATTACACTGCAGTACATTTGATCTTGCCATCAAGACCAATGCAGCATTGTTGGAGAGCAGTAGGACTCAAGACCTCACCAAAGCTGTCAAATTTGATGCAGCCTCTCGCGTGCCTTGACATCTTACTTAGTTGTGCACATTTGAGAGGGCTTGGTGTGATTGCTTCACAAAAGGCAATGTTTTCAAATTGATTATACTATCAAGATTAATCATTCTTCTTTCTACTTAAACTTTCCTATTAACAAAATAAGTTTATACAGGCTTAAAACAAACACAGACTAAAACATGTAGCACATATTTTGTTGACTACTTCCATATATCCAGAAGAGTCATAAAAGTTTTCAAACTTTATTATAAGCCAAATCTTCCCTAAATCTAGCAAACCATTTCTACCTCCCATCTTCTCTCTATTAAAACTCTTTTTCTATTTCAAACATTTATTCCTTCTCTCTCTCTCTCTCTCTCTCTCTCTCTCTCTCTCATGCTCTCTCACCATTAATATCACTCTCTGCTACAGCCTTTTCCTCAAGGGGCCACAGAACCTCCCCCTCCCCCCCATAATTTTTGGCTCTTAAAAACAAGAACAAAATTGATAATATAAAAAAGACACAAGAAAGTGAAGGATTTTCCATCTCACAATATTCCAACAAAGGAGGAAAGGGGAGGGGGAAGGGAACAATGACCCTTGACCCAGCCATACCCAAGCATAGACCCCTAGCTGTTCAGATCCCCTCCCCCACCACCACCATCACCACCACAACAAAAAGTCTTACTGCCCCTGTCTTCTACAAGCTGAAATGAATGGTCAACACGTTAATAGCTATGATCAAAAATTGATGAATACCATCGCTGAGAACTTAGTGAGCATGGCGTCAGAATGGTCAGGGGGATGGCTGGGTGCTGGGCGGGGGCGGGAAATGGAGGTAGGGCTGAGAAATTGTGTCTATTAATTCGTGGGATTTAGCTGGAGGCGCCCTCTAATTGGACCATTTGTGGCAGAAATAGGAGAACTATGAGGCAATACATCTTGCCGGTTTAAATATGATATTCAATGTTGGGTGTCTACTTTACGAGATGGCCTCATCAATCAATGCTATACCGACTCTAGCACCGTTCTCCAAGGTAATTACTGTCTGGCAGCCAAAAAATTTGCCAGAGAAGGCGCCGCAAATGAGCACAAGGAATTCTGGTCTCAAATTTCATTTCTTTTTCATATTTTTTTTCCTTTCCTGCATAAGGGGAGGGGCATAGTAAACTTGGGTAAGAGAGTGATTATTATTTTCTTTCAATCTCACCCATACTCACAATATTTTAAGCTGGAAGAGAAAAGTGAAGTCTTAATGCCTATTTTTATGTCAAGTCCTTATCCATGTAGGTGCTTCTTAAATGTATGAATAAATTATTGTCTTTGATAATAACATTTACATCGCGCTTAATACACAGTTTCTAAGCGCCTTACATATATCATAATTATACCAAAACGTAATATTATATTCAACATAACTACAAAACTCTACAATAATTTACATTACATAATATACTTTAGCTATAATCAAATACTAGAATTAGCATACTTAATAGACACACACAAAAAAGAAAAAAAAAACATAACATACGCATGTAGAAAAACATGACATCATAGTAACTTCAACTTATATTGACTTCATTAAATGTGTCTTCAGGAGGGTCTTAAACGTATCTAGCGAGGGTGAAGACCTGATGTGCAGGGGGAGCTTGTTCCATAGTTGGGGCGCTTTTTTTTTTTTTTTGGTAATACTTATGGATATAAGATATTTCTCAAAAGATTAACAATTCAAGGCTAATTTCTAATATTTCAATGAGATTTGTTAAGAACATGCACCTGCAACTCATTTTTCGTGGCAACTGTCTCTATAAACCTTTCCACTTAGTACATTTGTCAAAATAATCACAGAAAAAAAAAATCAACAGAACATCAAGTAAAATACCCTTCTATGCCTTGTCACTTACAAGAATATTGACTCCATGACCTAGAAATTACTAACTCTTTTGGGCATTCGAACAGTTCTTCTTGTTCAACGATTAAACACATTACTGCCTTTGTATTCAGTGGGTTAAACACATTGATTGGTTCCAAATGTGTCACTTCATAGTACAACAAGCTTCTAAGTGCATTGTGCTTTCAATGTGTCAGCCAGATACAACATTCTCTTCCTAAAAGAGTGATTCAACGATAGGCCATTTCTGAATCAAACAAAGAAAGCATTCCTACTTTCTATACAGCTCATCCCTCAGCTTTTGCAAGCAAGCTTTCTACGAAGTAAAAATTCATCTCTAAAATTGAGCCATCATCAGGTGACATAAAATTCAAGCAGCAAAGCATCAGAGCCCAGGATGCAATCAAATGCCCGCAACAATGCAGAATCAAATTACAATTCAGTCATTTTGTCAATCATACTGCGCATATTTCAATGCCATTGATGCTCACCCAGCAGTAACTGAGTCAGGTAAGCATATATCAGCTTGCAATTTCTACTTACCATCTACTCAACCACTTATAAATCATTATCATACTAATCTGCAAATGGACTAAGTTGGCTCAGCATCTAAATAATGATAAGGCCTAGATCATCAATAGATTATCAAGCATCCATTCTGTGTAATTAATGACAAATATACTGGAATATGTTTTGCAAGGAACAGGATACAAATTCATATCGATGCATAGCTACCTCTTCACTCTATTCTACAAGTAAAGACTAAATACATGTAAGCAGATTTCACATAATACAACAAGAGAGTCAAATCTCTTGCCAGGATAATAAACCCTTATTATGATGCTATTCAGTTGTGGGAGTGGGATTAGGTGTGGGCGAAGCAACACTTAATAAAGCCAGGAAAAATATGTCATATATACATTTTTTTTTTTTTTTTGCAGTCCAGATTAGCCGCACTTGTGCATTGCACTCAATAAAAATGAAGGTATATCTTCACCATCACTTTTGGCTTGGTCAAATCAATTTCTTCTCTCCTTTTTTTTTTTTTTTTTTTTTTTTTGGGGGGGGGGGGAGGGAGTACTACTTCACGCAGCACTTAATGGATGACCAGTAAACTACTGCAACAGGTTACAGATCGACTTCATCCAACTCTGTCCACTTTGGCATTTGCCGAGGCCAGAGTCTTTAATCTACAGATGGTCAATTTGTGACCACAATACAGCCTTGAGCCCGGATAGTGCATTCTTGTACGAGTAATTTGCAGATGAGACAATAAATTCCTGCTTAAACTCTTCCTTTCATTTAGTATCATCATTCTCTTTCATTGTAAGGCTGCACCGTTGGAGTGACAGTACAGTTTATACCTTGTCCTTCTGCTGGCTAGCAGCAGCAAATCAAAGCGTGAGAGTAATTGAATCACAAGAAAACTGCATATTCAGAATGTAACTTAATCTCCAACTCACAGGGATTACGAGAAAAAATATCTTCCGAATAAAAAGTGGGTGACGGCTTAAAGACAAGGGCAGAAAAAAGTGTCAAAAACTGTAGATATGCGCAACCGGATATTCTTGCCGTAAGCCTTGCTACGGATGCCAGGAAATCCGAGTCTTGTATACTCTGAATTTGTGATGCTCAACTTTGCGTGCCACCTGACTCAGATCATACTGCTGCTATTTTTGAATGCTGCAAACGAAGTGCAGCCTTTTCAATACCATGACTTTATGACAAAGGTATGATAAATTTTAAGAATCATCTGCTTAAAGGAAGTAAGAAGGCCTTAGTTCCATATCATCATGGTGGAGGGGTGAGGGATTAGGGAATCTTTGGGTGTAATCACCTCATTAAAACATTCAATTATCTTGAACAGGATATATATCAAATCACTCTATAGATTTTGGAATATATGTATTTGTACCACATAGGAGACCTTCATCAGTACGCAACTATAAACAATGACTGAAGAAATTAAAACACATCAGTATCTAGGAAACTTATACATTCCCCTGCTTTTAAAAGGAGTGAATCAAACTTAGACTTGAGATTTTGCATCACCAATATCAAATGGGACGGAAGAAAAATTACACAACTACAGGATGGGACTTGTAATACTTTGTAAAATGACATTAATGGGCTAATAAGTTAAGTCTTTAGATGTTGTGGGTTTTCTCAGGATAGAAGCATATGATAAAAGTTAGCAAAAATGGAGGGAAATAAAGAAAGCATTAAGAACAAGTGAGGGCGATGACAACTGACGTGCATTAAACAACATCAAAAGTGCTGGCACAGATTTCTCATGGAAATGTTAATACTCTTCCCCCCTCGGGAGAAAGTCCACAGCAATTGTTCGTCTTGACAATGCCACTCTCGCTTAATGAAATTTACACCGGCCGAACATCGTAAGCTCTATGGCCGCATTCTGCGTGCTTAATCAATGATAACCGACCAGAGTAGAGGGACAAGCCCAATAGAGACTGTCAGACAAGTTTAAAACCAGTTTCACTGGTAAGCAGCTAAAAGGGGTATGAAACAGGAAAGGAGTAGCAGACAAAAAAAAAAGAAAATCGACTGATTCAAGATTAGTGCTGAGTGACAACCTCTTTAGAATATCTATAACCCATTTTGAAAATCCAAAATGGGGACAGTGATATTACCGCTGAAAGGATCACAAAAAAAGAAAAAAATAGAAGTTTCTAATTACATTCAGAGAGCTCAAAATATCAAAGAATGTGGGAAAATTGCATATAGATCAAAGATTATGCAGAGCTCTGATATTTCTGTTGCTGAGTCATTTTGCAGGAAAAGCAAACACATGCCATTTTTTCATGATAAACTGATTTCATTCCGACACAGGCAAGAACAAAATCTCCTTCCTAGCCATAGCCATGCAGCAAAGATTTCATCTTATGAAAAGTTGATCAATTCATCTTAGAGCCACTATTTACCACTGGGAGCAGTGATTAAAAAAAATTATGTTCAAATTATCACATTCGATTCACACGTACAGTTTAGTCGTATCTCAAAACATCCTACCATATAAAAATTTGGCAATAAAGTTACAAATATAAGGTGATATCACTTATTTTTTCAATAAACCATAACTGTAGACAATTCAATCTTGAAACGCTTTTGATAAAACCATTGTTCACATTTTGTATGTTTAACAATATCTAGCATTGATTATACTGATTAACATTCTTATGTTGGTTGTTTCTATTCCTAACTCACATTTTAGAACTATTCTAAGGCACTAAAGCTGTTTTTTTTTTTCATCTGCAAATGATAAATAGTGGCTTTAAGCTTTTTTGACTCAAATGCAGTGAAGGAATTGTTTTATGGAGCCATGATGCCCTTAAAGTCAATGGTGATGCATGCGCATCAGAACACACAAACACACAGACAGGCGCATTTTCTGCATCACATATCTCAGAACCTTCATTAGTACATCTTCAAAACAGATCAATCTCATAGTAAATTGGGCAAGTATGTGGACTCTGAAAAACCTATGGTAAGACACTGTCATTCTTTGAAGTGGAAGTAATTGCAACTCTTGCGAATTCCCCTTGAAGGGCATAGCTCAACCTCCTTCTCCAAAGAGAAAGCTAAATTGTTGGGTAATCACTTGTTCTTTTCCTCTCTTTTTTTTTCTTCTGTTTGCTTGGTTCTGCAGGATGGGTAAGATATGAAATTGTGCACTGTTGCATATATTCGAAATTTGTGCTGATTTATGCTCCAACAGACAATTGTAGAAGACAATTTTAGTAGACATGCAATGCTAAATGTCTGCATAAGGAATTGAGGAATGAAGAACAAACTAGTTTTATGGCAGTTGCCCTCTTCCCCAATAGATACGGGGGATAAAAAAGAAGAAAGAATTGACCAGGCATAAGAGTGACAAGAAAACAAATGCATTCAATTCACGATATTTCTGCACAAAAGTGAAATATCTATCTCCATGATTTCAATCCAAGAGATTGGTATCTACCTGAAAGTGTCACAGAAGTTCAATTCAGAGACTGCCAAGCAAATTAACGATCAATTTATTATTTCTGGCATTCAAAACTTTTGAATCAGCCCTCTTGGAAGGTTTTTTTTCCATTGTCTTAGATTTTTTTTTTTAAAGTATCAATAGAAAGATATATTCCTCGCTTGTGCTCTAACTAAATGGCAGATGCAACTCGGAAGACAAACTAATAAGATTCGCACAGGCTAAGCAGACGCTATAATCATGGGATCCAGTAACTTGAGCAACGGCGCTATTGTCACAAATCATATTCACATCATCCCCTTCCTTTGCCAATACTATAGAATGATGTCTGAAACAAATAAATTGTTTATTTAAACATAATAAACAAACCCAGTCACATTTTTATAAAGGAAAGAAAAAAGAAGAATTTGACAAAGTCCAATCTAGATTGTCACAAGGGGTGAAGCAGAGAATCATAAGTGACTAGATATTAGATGGGATGGCAATCTTTTCTAATAGCAAACAAATGCAAAGCCATGCAAGTAATCAGGAAAACAATTTATGCGGTAAGATACTCGGTAATAACCTTGCTAAGGACATGATGATCATAATCACTTTTGGTATGGTATGTAATTACATTTTCAATTTGGGAAACTTTAAATGCCAAATCTGATTAATTTGAAGAAGTAACAAATAAAGACAGAATAAACTGACCAGAAAGAATATAAATTATTAGTGGAAAAGTGAGCAAAGAAAATGGGATTCCATCCCGATGGAATCCCATTTAATTTGAAGAAGGTGAACACTTGTTAAACTTTGTACATGGGTTCATTTAGTTAGAATTTCACTTGTGATGGCATAACATGGAAGGTAACAGAAAAACAGATAAAGACAGATAGTGAAGAACTTATGAAGAGACAGAGAATGAACTTATACTTCCTGCGTTCTTTGTCTGAAGAGGTCACTTTGAAGTTGTTGTATTTCAGCTGAGGCTTAGCTGTTACTGTTACTATGGCAACAAGTACAGAGCTGGTCAAACCGTTTGTAACTACAGATATATTTCAGCTACGACTGATCTGTCACTGGTACATGCATTCTGGCTAACAGAACAGAGCTGGTTACCCCGTTTGTGACTCTGTAGATTGGTTCAGCGACATTCCAGGCAGGCTCAAAATCCAAGAATCCTACAGGAACATGAACATGAAGACTCACATACCATGAAAGAAACTGAGAGGAAATACCCAATATTAAGAAATACAGTGTACCCCTAACATGCTTGAGCAGTTTAGCAACAGGTGATGATTTCACAATGATGCTATTTTACATTATTGGCTATTCTGATGTCATCTGTCATCAACAAACCTTGTCTCTCATTATTTCAAAAGGAATCTTTACAGGATATTTGCAGCCTCAAACAAGCTTACTAACAATCCTTTAAAAGAGGTAACTCCTTTTTGCATAGGATGCAATGGGGGATATATGACTGTGCAAGCATATGTTCCATCCATACAACTAAATCAAGTAAGGGTAAACCAAGTTCAATTTTTTTGATAAATGGTAGAATACAAAACATACACTGTACCTTCTATTTGAACGATTCCACTTGAAAACTCCACTCGGACAAAGCCAAATGGACACATGTATCTTAGCTTTACGAGGAAAGGCGCCCCCTAGGATTGATAAATTCAATGTCCATCTGCCAAGTCCACTTTAGTTTTACTGTAGTCCCGATGTATCACACAGCACAATGCATCTTGAAAATTGCACACATACACACTCACACTCACTCAAACACACACACACACACACACACACACACTCACACACACACACACACACACATACACATAAGATAAAAGAGTACAATGACTCCCCTATCTCAGTCTATCGGATTGGCAGTGACACAATTTTCCCCTCGTCCAAGATCGCCGGGGTCTGATTGCAAAGATTGATCCATGATAAATGCAAGTGGAAAGTAAGAGAAACACTGCATGGCCCATTTAACCAAAAGTGATTGTAAGTTGCTTGCCTAAATGGGCTGGCAAGTTTCTAACACTGAAAAGGGCAGAAGTGGACATCGATGCTTGCAAGAACTGTTCTTCTTTCCTTTAGCGGTTAGCTAAAAAAGGGGGGGAATTGAATTATCATGGGATTCTATTGAGGGTAAAATCCTTCATTTTACACTTAATTAGATTTGGCACGGTACACGCCATATGAGCGAGAACCTCCGAGATGCGGGCAGAATTTTTCTCATAAGGAACAATTGTGCGGGGTCCACAAAGGAATCGATGTTGAAAGGACAAAAAGGGCCACAGATAATGGCCGGTGTCCTACATTCTAGCCAGTCTTCCTTTATTCTTTAAACTCTTTCATGTGGATTGAAAGCCGTTCTTTTTTTTCCTTGCTAAATCCTGAATCCTCCTGTTATACAGACAGAAACAGCTCTGCTCTGATATCTTTGAATTACCATATGGACAATGCCACCTAGTGGTACAAAGAAACTATTCAACTATCTATTACAGGTACATGCACAACACAGGAAATGACTCATAGCAAGTATTTTATTGAACCTGAAAGACTTGCGACATTGAGAAAGCTTGTTTGATATTTTCCTCTTTCTTTTTTTTTCTTTTTTTTGCCTCTCAAATTATGTAGACTTCATCACTTCTGGTCTGTCGTTCACTCCTTAGCTTAGTTTTCATGGCACTAAATGCTTGATTTTGTTTTTCTCTCACAGACTGGTTATATACTGCCTGTTATTAAACAAGCTACTTTGTTTGGCAGCAGCAATGAATAAAAGAAAGGAAATGATTCTAATTGATGTTGTGTATGATGAAATTATCTAAAGTAGATGTGAATGTTGCAGGTCCTTCCTGTCTGCTCATTTTAGAGATGATCTGTCTTTGGGCTGTGATTGGCTCGTCAATAAGCTGACAATATGGGGGGGGGGGGTGAGCATGACACTTCTTCAACTTCTCAGCACAAGCCCACACTTCACAAACCTGTGGTATCAAATGAATGAAGTGACAGCCATACATATATATTTCATTTTCCCAGCTATCAACAACTGTAAATAAAAAAACAAAAATATATAACATTCATTCCTGGCCAAAGAAGAATAAACAAAGTGACATAAATCACTGCCCACACTAGGAGCTCGGTAGCTGCTGTGAAGAGTCTATGGGGATTTGGTTGAAAATCTCTGCCGTGAATGGATTAAGGCTCAAGTTACTTCAGCGATGAGAGAGTAATTGATACTGACTCTTCTGATTATGCACAAGCACCCGGCTTAAACTGTCCTTCGACAGCCAATGTAATCTCATCTTGCACCTGGTACTCTCCGCAGCAGACACGACTCGCACGTGCATCACACCCGCGCAGTGCCGACTTACTCTGTCGCCCCCAAGGTCTCCCCTGTTTGGCCCTTTGGTGTCAAGAGGTTACACGCAATGTCGATCTCTTGTCACATGGGTAGAAGCATGAAACAGCCACATTTTCAAACAAACAGAAGGGTCATAGCTTCATCTCCAACATTCAGGAAAATATCACCAGTTTTGGCATTCATGAGGTTCACATATTCTATCATGAAATTGATCTCTTTCACATGTAATTATGCAAATTCGTCTTTCAACAGCTTGACTATAAACTGTCACTTTGGTAATATCCTGTTTCTTAAAGGAATTCAGAAAAAATGCATTCTATTATTATAGACTTGTACTTGAGTCAGCAAATGGTGACTATTTTTGAGGGGACATGTAGATCCTTACTAAATCATAGGAAAAGATACAATGTGAGCATTTTGGATTGAGATCTACGGACAAGATAGTAGGTGTTGGCATTATTACCACTTCTAATTTGCATGTGTGCATGTAAAACGTGTTGTATCCCTTGAATATGAATCCAGACTTTTAAAATGCCAATACTTTCCAATATATTTCATCCAACTTAAGGGAGACTTCAACAGTATTGGTTTTTTTTTTTCACTTTATTCTATTGATGTAATTCAATGAAGATTCCCTTTCATGTTGGTACATGCATCTACAATTTTTGTATCCTTGTATTATTTGAAGTCACTTGATTGACAGTAGTGAACAAACTCCCTAATGAAACAGAAAGTAGGATTAACTTTTTTTTTCAATAATGTAATTTTTCAGTTTTAAAGCCTACTTTCATTCAGAGCTGGGTTTTTTTTAATGTGCTTGTGTGTCATTCATTTATTTGTAAATGAACATTGAAACAGGAGCCACTGATTTTAGAATAGGAGTTTGACAATAGGTAAAGACGATCAAACTGAGTAAAAGTAGTATGATTATTCTCTTTTCACTGAAGGAAAATAGGGGGAAAAAAATCTTGTTTACTTATTACATACACACACACACAAAAGAAATATCCATAGATAAATGCAATTTGCTATAAGTAAACAATTAGAACAATCACAGCGGTCTGCTAATGAAATGTCACAAATGCACAAAATCTAATAATAGGAGCGGGAAATAAGGGCGGGTCGTTCTTTTATGTGCAGCCTTGCTTACATGGGTGAAATGGAATTGTCGGCGATACGAGGTTTATTGAAAACTGGCGTCGCTGCTGGCTAATAAATTGATATCTTTATGTTCATCAATTTTCCACTATGAATGGAGGGTATGCTACACCACCACCCCCCCCCCCCCACACACACACACACACCACCAACAATAGACAGAACAACACATTCTCTTCAAGGTCCCTGTGTCAGTAAAATGATTTCTATAATCAGATGAAGGCCTCTTGTTCTGTCATCCTCGCACGATCATTAGACAAGCTCCAACGACTCTCCCATAGAGCCACAGAAAGATTCCTGCCAGAGTCGTTTGTCCGCCTTTCGGCAAACATTGTCGTCCAACGCGAACATTCACAAGCTGCTTGCAAAACATGCAAGCCGAGCATTAAAACTGACAAACAAAGACAGCACACTGAGTCAGAAGGACACCAAAAACTTTATTGGCTACATACACTGTTGACACAAGAGATTCTGTCTCATTTGCCCCCCCTTTACAAAGCTTTGTCGAGATTGTCATGAACATCTAAAAAAACGCAACAAGGGACAAGGGAGCTTTTGATACCATCACTCCAACATGAAACCTGATGATGTTATCGATTGTATTGATTCACTGTTTGAATTTCGATGCACATAAAAGATAACACGATTGACAATCATTTTCTTTTTTCAGCCAGCTATGTCTCTCTGGGGAGAGTTATGGAAAAAGGTCCCTAATCTAATTTGCAAGTTAAGATTCTCAAAAGGTTAAAATCTGGTAAAGTCTTGTTTGAAGGACGGCACAGAATGGTTCTACCAAAGCAAATAAGTTTGCCATTGCGAACAAGTGCAACGCAGTTTTTGAATTACTCCTTGGTCGCTGCACATGAAATTGAAATGCCACAGTCGCAGCATGCTTCCCAAGTAGCCATGGCAACCAGATAAAAGGTTTTTACTGTCCATTTGTGGCGTTATCTTTTGTCAACAAGCAACAATTCTTATCTTTGGAAAGCAAGGGCTGGGGAATGGATGGAAATGAGAGAGGGAAAATGTGGAGGAAAAAAAAACAAGGTCAAGGAAAAGGAATTTGTCCAAAAAAAAAATAAGAGTGGAAACTTCAAATCTGGCCGAGTTCGGATAAAACGGACTAAGCAAACATCTGAAGGGATTGCCAGCTGCCTCACTAACCTAAGTTGTGAATACACCTAAGGTTGGAAGATCAAGGGAGGGATTATTGGTATGCCATTGGCTGCACCAGCACAGAAAGGGGGTAAATGTCAGGATGGTGGAAGTGACGGCCATTAAGATTCTCACCTCTTGGAGGTAAAGCATGATTAATATTTGCCGGCTTTCGGCTAAACATGCTACGAAGGTATATCTCTTCTTGTCATGGAGGACACGTAAAGTATTGCATATTTCACTGCTTGATTTGTGTGGGAGTTTGCCTTGCAGGTTGATTTCCTGCCAGCACTCTTTTGTGAAAATCCTCACTTATACATTTTCAACTTATTTGCCAAGAGTTGGAAGGATGCGAGTGCAAAAGGTCAAATAGAAGGGGGAAATGTAATTCAAACATGCAAAGCGATGAAAGCAAATGTCAGGGGAGCATATCAAGGATCTATGAAGCACCAAAAAAAAAAAGGCCTCAAAAGCTCACCCGACAACATGCCAGCACTTTGCAACACACCAACATACCCCATCTGCACTATCATGATTATTTTACCCCGACAATGTGTTGCTCATTTTTTTATGGAGAGTCCAAAACTGATCCTCAGAGAAACTTTGGCCCCTCTTAACTCATTTCACACAGACAGGATATGAACTACAAGAAGGGGGGGGGGGCAACAAGACAGCCAAAACTAGATAAAGGGACACAGGGACAAAATAATGGAAAAGAGGTTAATATTTGGTAGCACACATACGAGGCACCAAAATAGAAAAAAGTCATCTAAATTCAACCTGAACAAACTTGTCCTTCATTCAAAATTCAGGTCCATGATGTTTTTCTTTTGCGCACATCCAGTACAGAAATCTCCGGTCACAAGACATGCATAGAATCTCTCGAGATGCAGCCCACTTCTTGTAGGATTATATCCTAATATTTAGGTGCCACCAGAGTGTGCGCAGGGAAAATAATGGGGGCTGGACTTTTTTTTTCCACCAGTTCCTCCCTGAAAGAGATTTCTAAATCTACCTCATCTGGAGGACAATGTGTACATGTAGTGTGGACCAAAGAAAAACAACATAAGACAATCAGGCCAGCTGAGCATGGGATTACGAGGGTACGGCATGGGGATGAGACAGGATCTCAGACGATGGGACTTTATTTATATTCAGAGCAATTCTTCTGCTGACCTTCAATCTAATGAATATTTGCACCTTGTATTTACCTGCGTCTTTGCTATCCCATTTTTTTTTTCACTAGAAGAAGCAATTCCATGAAAATAAAAAAATGTTTCATTAGGCTAGAATACACATGATGGCGGACGTCTCAGCTGTACTAGATATTGATTATTTTTCAATTAATTTCTAAGCGTGACTCTGACACGAACTTTAGTGGGACCATCTATTCCAGTAAGGGCAACTTCTTTCCAAAAAATTAGGAAAACATCTCGCAGTCCCCGAGGTAAGGATCAATAGTGCTAAGGCAAATAAAAGATGGCACTGAAATATAACTAATGGCATTTTTTTGTGGCAAGAATATACTCGCATGTCAGCGACCTCTTCTATATATGTGTGACACTTCCACTCTCCAGTGCTTGAACTATTGAGTGTTTATGAGAAAACCGAGAACTCTGATGAAACTGCAAGATTCAGGACCAAAACCTAATGAAAAAACATTCAAACCTCATCTCTTGCTCTTTGAAAACAGAGGCAAACAAATCTGTCCACAAGACGGATGAGAAATTGCTTTCAAACTGCAATCCATGTCTTGAACAAGTCTCATCTAACCGCCGCCTCAAAACGACCAAAAAAAATCTTTGACTGGCCATTTGCTCATCAATTTACCCCATTTACGGACTGAACTCTGCGGTCCCATCATCACTTGGCAATTAATATTTGTTTCCCCCGTGCAATTTGCAGAGGATAATCGTCTTGCAGAAGCATAGGTGGGTATAAACTCCCTCGATGTGCTTTCTGAAACACTTCTATACCTACTGTGATTTTCTGCTGCTCCCACCCAGGGCGATGTGACAAAATAGTGGTGTTGAGATAATCAAGAAACAGACAGCCAGAAATGCGTGCCTGACCACAAGCCCCCATTTTCTTACTCCCAAATTTAGTTAATCTTGGGAAGGAAAAAAAAAAATGCCCTTCCCAGCTGAATAAATTTTGACAGCTATTACAAGTTTGATTGCCTTGGATGAAAAAAAAAAAAATCTGATTGTGTCCATTCACGTCTCCAGGTCAAACTTTTCACACATTCAGTCTTGCAAAATTTATAAGCCTGGGAAATGAGCTAAAAGCCATTAAGTGGACAGACTGCATCAAATAACAGGAAATATAAAATCCCTCCATGCATAAAAAATTAGCCAAAAATTGTCTTAAGATTCCTTTGACTTCATTATACGACACAGGAGTATAATGTATTAATTGCCCTAGGGATGAGTGAAAAGGTAACGCTAACCTTTCTAGCTGGAGATGGTGAATAAAAAAGGCTTATATTTTGAGGGAAAATTTGTCATTCCTCATCCAAATTATATGACCTTTGTTCACAATCTTGCATTATTACATTATAACTTTCCAAGTTTATCCACCCTTACAGCAGTTTAATGAATCATGCATTTTCAAGCTACAATGTAACTAATGTTTTGAATAATAATGAGGTAATTGACACCTCTGAGGCAAAAGTCCTAGAGATAGCTCTTAGAATGTAAATTGCTGTATAAATCAAAACTATTTGAAGCTCACAAAATTAGCATTGAGCTTACTACACACAGGGAACATACTTACCCAGCTTTGGTATGCAATAGTCAGCACACAAGAATGCATGCACGCTCATTAGAACACGACAATCTAAAATGTCACCATTCTTTAGTGACAATTGCCCTGAAAAAAAAAAAAAAAAAACTTGCACGGCCCAGCTCAAGTAACTCTCATTCGTCCCAGTGTCGTGCATTACACCATCCATCAGCCAACTTAGTGTAGAATGTGTGTCACCGTGACAAAAAAAAAAAAAAAACTGCCTTCTTGTGTAACCATGGAAACATGCATAAATGACCCCAACCTGCATCTCACTGCTCAGCGCTGCTGTGTGATAGTCAGGTGACAGAGCAGAGGTGGATTCAATTAAGCAGACACTCACAGATTATGAAATCACTCAATCTTCTAAGGTACTACGTCTGCATTGTGGTCCCTGCGGGCATGTACATTGCAAGAACACCTGGTCTGTCATATTACATGATTCACACACGATTTAAAAGGGAATGAGGCTGCATCCTTGATAGGGGACAGGCCACTTTTGAATGCACTTATCCAAAGTCACAGATCACTGACAAAAAGACAAAAGTCGAGAGGTGGAAAAAGTCATAAAACTGAGGAGATAATGTAAGACACAAAAATATGAGATTTTTCCTGTAAATAAGCTAAATAGGAGACACTTTTGTTTTTTTCTAAGAGGGCTCTGCAGTCAGTCACATGCAACAAGATAAGTAGTTTCTGTGCTGCAGATGTGTTACTATCACATATGTTACTTATTTCAGTCATTTCAATCAAAACAGAATACTGTCTAATCATAATGTAAGGACAATGGGAACAAAGACAAAAATTATCATTTTGCTGTTGAAAAAAGAACGATAATTACGAAACTATCAAAATCATCAATTAGATTTCTTACCAGCCATACATCATAATACCATAAATGATTATAAAGGGATATGTTAATTTCAAAAATCGTAAAGACTGATTTAAGACTGAGAAAATACAATAAGCTTTTTGCCCATCACAATTGACGATGCCATGATTGACAGGAATATAATCCCCTTGAAGGGTGGGAAGACTAAAAACTAATCAAAGAAGTTCAAAGTGCCACACCAAAGGAAAAACAAGATATATTGAATTCAATTCACTTCACTAAATTGATAATCATAAACACAGAAATATGTACGTGTAAAATGTACCGGGGAGTTCACAGGAAAAGCCAAAGCTTGAGGCAAATGTGATCCCCTTTGTAGAATTAGATACACAAAATTGTACAAATAAAAATTCTGAGTCAAAAAGTGACAGATTACATACCCAAATAAAACGAAAGATGAAACATATGCTGCTACGTTAAACAAACAGAACAGACAGAATCTGTCTGTCAAGCAAAATATTACGCAACTTTTTCCTGTTTCCAGCCAAGGACATGCTCTTTTCCTCATCATATCAGAAGACAGAAAAAAAAAATTCCAATAGCCCAGATCGGGAACACTCTGCAAAAATTTTCAAACAATACGAGACTTACTAGGTGAGCAGGTAGGGGGAAAGTAGCGGAATGTTTTCTCTTAGCACCAAAAAAAAAAAAAAAAAAAAAAAGGATAGTAAAATGACTCAGTATTTCTGAGTAGACGCATCATTGACTGGATCGGCCAGGGGAGCGAGCGGTCCAGACGATTGGATGCGACATTTGATCTGAAAACACAGGCTTTTAAAAAATTGCTGCCCGGCACGACGTGCCCCTCGTCGTTGGCAGCTAATGGGAGATGCCGGAAAGAGGAAGAGGAGCGATTGTTTTCCACACTGATGGTACTCCATCTTGTCCCATGTCTGTGTCTGCGTGTGTGTGTGTGTATGTGTGTACACTGTGGGATGTCCATCAGGGGTAGGGCCACCGAATGTGAGTCTCTATGATGTCGATGCCTGTCAGTTGAGACAGACATCAAGAGACAGACAGACAGACAGACCAAAAAAAAAAAAAAAAAAAGAGAGAAGAGGAAGTTGAGGATGGGAGGTTTTCGAACTCCGTGCATGTTTACACGATCGTTTCCGCAGTTGACAGGTGCCAGCAACAGTAATTACACGCCCCCGATTAATCTGCTGATGAGGAAAAACTTTCTGACGTTTGTTTCTCTTTCGTCGCCATTAAAAAAAGGGCCTTAAACATGATGGGGATGGATGCCTGTAGAGTAAAGAGCAATTCTGATATCAAATACCTGCCAAAGTTATTGCGATACCGAATCCTGCCTTGATGTGAAGCAAAAAGGGGAAAAGACAGAGATAGATAGAGAGAGAGAGAAATTAGGAAAGAAGATCACATTTTAAGTAGGAAACCAGCTCTTCCACTACCTGTGAGAAGTCAAGGTTGATACGCAACAAGTTTTCATTGCACAAACAATCTGTCGTTTGGTCAAATAGATATCCTTAATGGACACGAAGTGAGGAAGACTCCTTCGCTTGTTCTCGTCGTCGCGTAAAAGGCACACCATTTACCTGGGGTTTGGTTTCTAGAGTATTCTATATTTTTGCTTTTGGGTTTTTTGTTTTGTTTTGTTTTTTTACATCTGAAATCAATCCACAGGTACAGAACTGTCAGTTTAGAAGCTGATGAAGCATGACGTTTGCACAAGGCACAAAGCTTATATAACTGCTTTGGTCCACACTATCCCAGTAATGTTAGAATGGAGAAGTGATCGCGTTCTTTTAGTTAATGTCTTGTTGGAGAGTCATCTTCATACCGCTTCGTGTAATTCGAAGAAATAGCAAAGTGATGGGCAAACCAGGCAAATTCATGCAGAAAAAATGGCAAACATATCAGTAAATACCTGGATGGAATACTTCACAGAAAGAAAAAAAAAAGACAAAGAATCATCATGTTCCGCCATTATGCCTTGAAAGCAGAACAAATATTTCTTCAGGAAGTTTGCAAAAAATGTCACGCTTATTTTGTGGAAGCAAAATTGTTTGCTGCTCTTCATCCCACAACATTTCTTCCTTCCATTCCATCTCCCATCCTCCTCCTCCTTCTCTTCCCTCTTCTTCTCTGCATTCTCTTTCTTCTTACTCTCCTATCTCATCTTCATAGTTGAAATACTTCATATAACAAAATGATTTTTGCAGTGTGAAAGACCTATTGAGTTGACTTTCCTGATTTTTTTTTTTTTTTTGCCACTGCGTTCATACATGAACACCTACAGTTTGTACAGGGGTTCTGTTCAACCCCTTTACTGAAATCCTTGCGTCTGATTTGTCGGTGACAACCTCCGATGAACTCGTTGATGAAACGCCCCCCAGGTCTACCATAGGTATGGCAAATGAAGCTACAATTCAGGAAAGAAAAAAAGACGAAGAAAAGAAAGGATGTAATTGTAAAGCTCTGGATATGGATTTTACCTATGCATCCATCCTTGTATAAAGTGTTTCGGTCACTACATTTGTTTTGATCCTGGTGTGTAAATGGTTACATGCATGTAAGGATGCTGATATGATGATGAAGAGGTCCCTCAAGAAGAGCAATGGGTGGGACTAATAAGAACAGTCTGGACACAAAAAAAAATGTAGACATGACAATTCATTTTGAAGTCATCAATTTTACGTTGCCTATTTCAAATGCTTGTTGAGTGATTTCAGGTCTATACATGGAGGGCTCTATCCTCTGAAATGTTATGGGATGCCTCCTCTTACACAAGTGTGGAAATTTGAGGCAGAAATTTGAAATGCCTCTTTGGCAACCTCGAAAAGAATCTGCAGTCAGCCTTTAATGTCCGACAAGAAATGTCAACTTATTACCTTCTTCAAGTAACCTCTTCAGAGAAGAGGTGATGTTCACAATAGATAAGCTGATGAAAAGCACATTATGCCATATAAAGGGCACATTACACTGGAAAGCAAACAAGGAGAGTGAAGGTCACATTCTACAGGCAAGATAGTAAGATGTTTTCCAGGTACAGCACCTGGATTGAAAAAAAAAAAAACCCACCAAAGCTCGCAGTTTTCAGGAAACTGTAATGCTCTTCTCAGAGAACGGCATTTGACATTAAACCATAATTACAAATCATGCACACTTATCAGCACATTGTTTCATTTCCTTTCCCTGTCATCTTGCCACTGCACAAAACACTTCACGAGACTAACCTCATTTCCAAACTTACGAAGTATTTTAGTCTTGAAAGCGAGAGATTATTTAGAGGGTACAGAAGGCAGACAGAAAATTGAAGAAAACTCACACTCCAATTTTAGTCCTCTCACCTTTTTTTTTTTCAGAAGGAATAAACCATCATGACAGACTGACATACAGAGCTTAACGTTTTGAAACATATCAAACTAGGGCATTCTCACAGAGAAATGAAGCTTGTTCTCTATCTTCTTATAAGTATATTATTTCAAATCCCAAATGGTACATACAGAAAAAAAAAACAACAACAACATAATTTTCTACAAAACATTCCCATAAAATTTCTCCGTTTACAAAGAGACCAAAAAAGAAACAGAGAGCTGACAGAGACAAAAGTGATTGCTTGTTGAGAAACCCTATCTTCAAAATAGTCAGGGGACTTGAAAAGATTGTGGGCATAAATCTCCTCCCCCTTCAAGCCCCTCCCCCCCCCCCCAAACCATTCATCTTCAGTAGATGTTTACTTACCGTCACACCTCAGCAGTAAGACCAAATGTGACCGTGCACCTCAAAACGAACATAAAGTCGCACACACTGATTTTGCGTGAGGACTGAAAATAAGTGAAATGGGTCAACCTAGCCGAACTTGACTTTTTCATATTTTCTGAAAGAGCGGGTCTTCTTTTACAATATGCTAAAATTTGGTATCATAAAACGGGCGGGAAAGTGTGTTTTTTTAGCAATTTATCTCGAACATTTTTGGTAGACTAGTGTAATTATGTGTGTCTTTAGAATCCCTTTTTCATTTCCGAAAAACCTTGTCCACACTCTTCACTTTCAACTCTAATAACTTTTGAAAGGATAGTGCTACTGCTTAGAAAGTTGGCATTGATTATGGACAGAATGTGTTAATTAGGCATGCTTAATTTCAGTTTAATCTGATAATCCCTTCATTGTTGTTACTCTGGTGGTTTACTTCCTGTTTTTTGTCCCATTCATCGCACAGCCAGCAGGGTTTGGTAAAGATTAAGAGGTTGAATAGACACTGTACTTCAGAGCCTCTTTTCTCAGTTCATACTTTTCCTGAGTTTGTGCTTTCTTTCCAGTATTTAGATAGGTTAGGAGAGTCCATTTGATTTGAGTTATACATCATTTTAAAGCTTAAAGTCTGCTCTTTCAGAATATGGTTTTAACTAAAAATTCATGTCTGGCGACTTTTTGTTTGTTTTGAGGTGCAGTGTCACAAATGCTGTTCAGAGACTTTCTTCCTCTCAGATGCACATGTTCAATACTTTAATAGCCCTTTATGTGTCCACTGAGTTTTAAGGCAATGAAAATATACTTATCACCAAGACAGTATAAGATTCATCTTGAAGACTTACTATCATGGAAAAAAAAATACCGAACTATTTGATTCTAGTCAAAGATTTCTCAACAGACAAACAGGATATTACCTAGTTCCATACTTGGAGATTACCTCAGATACACTAGAGTCTGCCTATATCTAAAGGCATATTATTATTATTCTCTTTTCTTTTCTTCTCTGCTTCCTGCTCGTGAACAGAAAAGAAGGAATAATGATCTGGGGAAGAACAAAAATAAAGCAAAATATAGATCTTTAATATATTCAGAAACAACAGGTACCGTACAGTGTAAGTTTTATGACAAAGTCTCCACTTTTTGAGAGAAACTGGCATATTTTCAATAGTTGGATGGAGAAATGCACACAAAGTACTCTGCATATATTCCTGTTTAAAAATCCACTGCATTACCCAGCAAATAATGGCAACCAGCTGTAATCAAATTTAAAAAAAAGAAAAAGATGCATAAGTTCGGGGGATTCAGGGATTTTGAGGATTATGGATATCAGGACTGAATACAGTTCCTGCATAAATTGACTAGCCACAGGGGGGGAAAAAAAGCAAGTTGAGTACCATCATAGAGAGTTTACACAAACACAATTTTGGTTTCAATCAGCTCAAGGCATCCGCCAGGGGAAAAACTCAATTACACTACCACCTGTCAGAGCCAAACCATTCACCACTGTACACCTGAATGTTGTCACCATCACCACATACTTGACAGACTGCCCCCCCCCCCCCAAAAAAAAAAAAAAAAAATCTTAAACAGGGTTCAATGTACGCTGGATTCCAATGGCCAACCAAATGACATTAAGAAAGTCACTGAATGTGCAGTACAAGCTGGATAAAATATTGATCCACTAGTCCCAAACTTTTTCCTTTTTTTTTTAATTGCAAATTGAGGTTTATGAGTTCCTCTAGTGTTCAGTACTACACACGATGGAAGCAGCTGTTTCAGCAAATGAAAAAGCTACTTGAACTGAATGACTTTGTGAAAGATCTCTACGTAGGTATATACAGGAATAACTGACTTACCACTACATGGGGGGGGGGGGTGGTGGTTGGAAAGGTTGCTGAATGGGACAAAAATGGTGTGAAACCACGCTGCAAGCTTTTCTTGTTTGCTTCTTCTTTCAAACTGCGTTTGCAGATCGAGATAGGATAAGTCTGGTGTCTACAAAGTTGTCTAGTCAAACTTTTACCATTTGTATCTTGTTGGGAAATGCTGCAAATGAAGAAACAGAAATCATATTCTGAAGAAGGCAGGTGTCGTTGTGTCCTTCACCAGTGATGCAACACATTCTCACGAGCTCACCCATTCATTCTCTTTCCCTCTTTGCATTTCCAATTCTATCCTTCTTTTTTCTCTCCCCCCCCCCCCTCCTCCCCTTTCAGTGGAGAAAGAAAGAAATATGGCAGTGATAACAACCTCCTCACACAAGAGGTAATTCTCCCCGCAGAACATTCCTTCGGCTCAATCAGGGAAAAAGAAATGAGAGAAATAACTCAATTATGAAACTGGATATGGCTTGGATGTTTGGATCGAGGATGACACTTGTCATTATTGACATACATTTTTCATGCCATTCTCCCTCCGCCTGATGAGCAGAATGGTTGACAGAGAGGAAGAAATGGAAGAAAAAAATACAGGGACTCATCCCATTATCCATCCTGATGCTACTCTGTCATCCGTTGCCATTGACGACTTTATTTCATGCTCAAGAAGAGAGAAAGAGAGAGAGAAGTTGCATGCATCGACACGCTTGAGTGATGACTGAGAAGCTGAATGTAAGATTTTGAGTCGATTGTCACCATTTCACACCTCAAAGCCATAATGCATGGTTACTGATAAAACTCTTGATTGTCTATCAAGTACATGTACCATCATCTTTGTAACGTCGGAAAGATTGTAGTTACATTCCCGACTCCAGCTTCCAACAAACATGCAGATAACCAAATACACACACACACACACACACACACACACAAACAAACAAAAACACAAACACAATCACACACATGCACAGAGGGATAATTCCAAAGATGAAAAGTTTTCTGGTGAATATGACAGAGGCACATGTTGATATCTATCAATAGATATCTGTTCGCCACTTATTGCCAGTGAGTTATGGCAATTCACGACGTGACGTGCCAATAACGGCGGTTGCGCATCCAATGCCCGCCCAAATGGCATCTCCCGGTAGACCGTGGCGGATTGTTTCGACTGCGTTCCAGACGAGGGAAGCTCTTATTCGTGCCATTAGGATTTAGATAATGCTCTCACGAGCCATTTTTTCCAAGCTTTCGTTTTTAGACCTCTCTTCCACAGCTTATGGTCTCATATGAGAATTTGTTGCCAGGGTTGATCATATTTTATGGAGTCTCGGTAAGAACAATTTGCTAAAAGGGATGGAGGGGGTTGCCTGAATGTATAGATATTTTTTTTCATGTTTGTGTCCGAGTTTGCTCGCAGCTAGCTTGATACAAGTCCCAATGCACAGAGTATAAATCGCACCCATAATTGGCACTCGAAGGTCTATTCTTTGACAAACTTGTGCTGATGTGAAGATGCCTATAAAGACAGCTGTCTTGCCATAAACATGGACACTGATTGATAAAAAGTTGATTGACAAAAAAAAAAATCTGTTATTTGGCATCATTTGTAAAATTCATTTGTTCATAAATACAACAGAATTTGATTGCTCTCAGCAGAAAACAAGCAAACACAATAGGATTCTTAACAGAGTAAAGCCAATATTCTCTTTTGTTGTATACCATATTTACTTACATTGTTGAGTGTTTATTTGGTTACTTCTTTATCACAGCACTGATATTCTTAGTTTTTCTACTCAACAGAAAAGAATCCCACTAAAGCAACAAAACTTATCTGATGCAAATGGTCCATTTTTTGTTCTTTTCACATTTTAGTTTTGCAAGTTCCGGTTGCTCTGTCAAAAGGCACCAAATCATTCTTCCTTTTTTCCATCCAAACAAGCCAATAGGTCTAAGTATGAATCATGTCCTGTCCTCAGTTGCTGCTATTCAAAACTTTTCTTTCACAAAGATCTACTTCTAGTTCTACCTTTTCTTTCCCCAAGCATCAAACACAATAAAACATACGTATGGGAGGGTAACAGCTCCGGTCCACTATCCCCTCCCCCCCCCCCCCCCCAAAAAAAAAAAGACACATCCATGTGTTCAACCACATCCGTCAATAGTCAATTGTATGCCCCTGAACAGCAAAGTGAACATTGCAGTATTTTGCAAGGCCAAACGATTGTTCGACGATGGCTGCGACCCGGATAAAAGGAACCTGATTTTCATCAAATGGCAGCCTCTTTGCCCTTTCTCCTCTTTCATTTTTTTTTCCATATATTCTCTGGTCTGCCCCTGTCATCAAAGGACAACCCTCACAGGTAATGGTCACGGCAGAAAAGGCCTTTGTGCCACTCTCAAGTCCAACCCAGGCACGCTGACTTTTTTCGAAAGTTCAGGCAGCAAGACAGAACTCGCCAAACATTGTCTTCCCACTTCAATAGAGAGGCTGGGTGCACACTGCTCGACCTCTTTGACGTCAAGAGATGATGCATACAATCAAAGGAGTACTCTATTAATACCAGACTCTTGATAAAAAAAATTGCCGAGATGGGTAACAACATCAACAAAGAATTACTGGAATTGGGCAAAATAGCGCAGCATTATCGTGTTTGTTGGTTTGTTGATTTTTTTTTCCTATTCTTGTCGCAAGGGTGTGTTTTCCTCCCTTTCTATACTACAGTAAAAAGGGGCAGATGATCATGATTGTTAATGGATTTAGCATTTTTACTATCACGTCGCATTGCTGCAATGCCACATCAATTTTGAGACAGTATGTGCATGAGACACCATATACGTAAAACCAAAGTGATGAAAAGTCTTCTCTGAATTCGGTCTTCTAGATGAATTTTGGCCATTAATGAAACAAATTTGGCTTAAAGAGTAGCCTATATGTCTGCTTTTGTGATGTATGATGTCATCTGTAAAACAAAAGGTAACCAATTCCACATGTCAATTGCATTTTCTTTAAGTAGACACAATGTATGGGTACAAATATTAATGGTAAACTCGACTGCAATATTTGTACATGTACAAATTTCAAATCTACGTGTGTTTACTCCATATCAGCATTAGCATGAGATGACATTTATATGGGACATTAACAAGTGTCAATGACATGACACTATCTTGACATAATCGACAGCAATCCTTGCCTGATGACGTTCCAGTTAATGGGGTACTCTTGCTAATCGAATTGGTTTTGAATAAGCACTCTCTCCTGGCTGTACTCGCATTTTATACCGCTTTAATCCATTACTCTGGCTAATTGCATAGAATTCCTTCTTAACAACTTAACACAAATAGAGAGTACTCTGAATCCCTTTCTTTAGTGCGGCTCTCTATAGTAAACAGACTGGCTTACATTTCTAGTCCAATGCCTTAGACACTGACATTGATTTACTGCACAAAGGTGAAACAAGAATCACTAGTTGTGATTTGTTTAAAATAACCTTTATAAGAGCATTTCTCTGTTAGGTGATATACAAATTTCATGCATGAGAAAGTCTCGATTTGCAAGAAGACGTTGCTTGAGAGATTATATCATATTCAGACCATTCCATGTGTCTGAGGGGGGGGAGGGGGGGAGGGGGGGGGGGCGGAGGCTGGGAATACACATTCTATGGAGACTTTGCATGGCCGGTGGTGTGTTGAGGATGACAGGTGGATGAAAGTGGAATTAGATGTGGGGGAGGTGTTCTCCAGCTAACCTCGCCTTCGTCCCTCAATGTCACCTTCTCTCACAAATAGCGGGGGCAGTTTGTAATAAAACACAGTAAAGTAGATCAGTCCTCCATGTCCTTGCAAAAAAGGTGAATGATAACATGCCCCCCCCCCCCACCCCTTTGTCCCAGGTGACTAACAAAAGTCGGGGAATGGTATCAACCAGGCACACCACTCTTCACCAATAACAATGCCGTGATCTCAGCAGTAAAGATATGCTTCCCCATGTCTAAATTTTGATTTATGGCAAATGCGCAATTTTGATCAACTTTGTCACACTCATGCATCTGTGATTTAAAAAGAAAAAAACAAAGAGAAAAATGGCGGGGGGGGGGGGGTTCAAATTGTTCATTTCTATATCATAAACTGTCAGTCAGTAAAAGGAGAAAGACAGAACCGGGAACCACTCTTGCTGTCCCCATTCTGAGAAATGGTGCTGATATTCCATTCTGAAGCTGGTGAGGGAACTCATAATTTTATGGGAATTTGGCTTCTGTTAACAAAAGACTAATTTTTCTCAGGTAGACGGACATCAGTGAATCGAAATGATGGGTTTCCAGTTACAATGTCTCTTATGACTGATGATAACCGTGTAATTTTGCTGGAATGATAAGACAAATATGTAGTATCAAAAAACCAATACTTGGAGGAGACATTTTTTTTAATGATTCACATCCCCTCCTTGAAAGATATTTCTGACGACTGTAAATGCATCAAGAGTGAACTGGATGGCTGCTGACGCTTACTGCCGACAGTAACCAAACAGATAAACTTTGACGGAATTTGTAAAAGTGCTGGGGAGTTGTTGGGATCCTGACAGAAGAGGTATCTATAGCAAGACAAATAAATGCCTGAGCAAACGCTCTGAATGACAGAAAAAGGTGAGAAAAATGAGAAAAGTGCTTGACGAGGCACCACATTTAATGTCGATATAAGTGCACCCAGCACTTTAAGAGCGCAAGCCATAAATGTACATTAATGACTGTCACAAACATCAGTCATTGGGTGCATTTGTCATCACTGGGCAACCACCGCTCGCTTTACAGTTGCGCCCACTTTCAAAAGACAGGGGAAGATAATAAATTCACCAGAAATGCTCAAACAGCCAAGCTTAATTCCACAAGATGAACATAAAGATAATCACACATGATAAGGTGTCTGGTGTCGCCATATTTTTACCTCCCTCTCGTCATAAAGTTTTGACAGCAACAAACATTCCAGAAAATTGATTGGATTTGAAAGCTTATGGGAATAAATCTCCCCTTCTGTTATTTTGTTTTGTTTTACTGTTATTACCAAACTCTCCGTCAGTTATCGGTTAGTTCATGAAATTCCATCACGTTTAATAAACTCTCTCTCTCTATCTCTGCATATCATAGAACAAAAAGCTGTCAGGCATATCGCCATGAACTTTCTTCCATATTTGCCCTGATCATTATTGAAACATGCAGACGAAGCAGGAAAATCATCAAGAATGCATGATGCAGACATTTAATCATGATTCAGTACTTTTGTCTATAATCCCACATTGCAATGTCCCTCACAAAAAGCAAACTTTTCCCTCTCTAACTCAGTCCAAATTGAGCTTGTGACCATAAGCAGAATACACCCCATTACGATACAAAGCGCGACGAAAAAATAAAAACATTTCGTATCCTCTCTTGACATAATACCCCTTCTACTCTACCCGTAGATACTCATACACGCACACCATGTATTTTGAGGCAACAGACGTAGCGCAGTTTCCTCACCCCTTCCGCCCCCCCCCAACATCCCAGTATCAATCAATCGCTGTAAATTTGCGTGTCAAACCTGAATGAGCAATGCAAACGAGTGTCGGAAGATGACCCCAGGCTCCCATCATGGGCATTTGAGTACTGAGTTGATGCATTTGGTGATTAAAAAAAAAAGAGAGAAAAAAAAGAGGAGTTTATTCATTATGCGAGGTTGAATCTTCAGTGATTACCGCACAGGTTAGGTTAGTGGCACACGGAGAGAGAGAATAAAGAAATAAAAGGTGACGACACTGATTTACATCCCATATTAACCTTTCCCCCGGCAACCAAACAAGAAGGTCTCACACACACACACACACACACACACACACACACACAAAAGAGTATCACCAGTAGCAACCTGTTTTTTTTTACACATGCTATCCACTAAACAATTGCTTTGTACCATCATTCTGTTGGGGGAAAAAAAAAATACCTGCTGCAAGTCAGCAGCATTGTTTAAAGATTTGTGATGCAGATGTGGAGGAGTTGAGAAACACGCAGCGTGCTAAATACAAACTGCAGCAAGCCGAGTTAAGAGCTGAAAGGGGTGCATGACTGATCCCCTCTACCCTCCTTGCCCTCCACCCATATCAAAAGACAACAAGGGTGTCGAGGGGAAAAAAATGAAACCGTGATGTTGTGTATAAGATCAACTTTCTTTTCTTGCTCATTTTATTACATGTCAGTGCATAATTATCAATAAAGGAAGGGTTCAATTTTATTTCCCATCATCGCAGTCCTTCCAGCATTGTATATTTTGTATGCTTTCAATTTGAGGGTGATAGGAGGTTGATAAGGGAACAGATTACTCTATGCCACATCCACTTTCAACAGATTAATACTACGATTCAATTCAATTCAATTGCTTGTTTATATGCAATATATAAATGGATATATGTGACTGAGAGCACAGAATCCTCCTTGTTTCTTTCAATGCTTGCAATATATACGATTAAAAATGAAATGAAACTTATTGCACACATTACACACAACATAAGGATGACTTAGATCATAGCAATATTAAGCAAGTCAGCTAAAGAAAAAGAATGAAAAGAAGAGTGGCAAGCTGAAAGAAAAAGGTGTCCCATAAAAGCTTCAAATACTCTAAATATTTAGGCCTATATGTTATTTTGTTCTCAAGAAAAAAGAAAAAGGACAAATCAGCATTTATAGTTAAACTGCATCGCAATCTGTTATAAAATGGCGAATCTAACATTTTTTGCCATAGAGGAGGGCTATCAAAAACTGAAATCACACCAAGCAGAGCATGTCCCCAAAAAGGACATCATACAGTCACAGAGAGCTTGACCACATCACAGCTGGTAAAAGCTTGCTCTTTAAGGTGAGATGAAAGGAGATCGAACAGAGGGGTGGGGCAGAAGGTTGTCACTTTATAGGAACCAACAGGTCTTTGCCACTCTTCCCCTTCATTCAATAACGTTGTCACATGACTTCACTTTGACTCTGGCCGCATTTTTCTCACAGACCACCGGAATGAATCTAATTCAGGGGGTGAAGGCAGGTGCCCTAACAAGATTTGTGAGGTGGTATTACAGCAGCAGGCGGTGCCTTGATTAAGCAAAGTAGGTTTTGAATGCTCTTTCCAGAATCGCTGCATCTGGACAAGATTTGCAGTGATGTTTAAGAGTAACCTCGTTTCCTGTGCTCAAGTACATTTGCACTTACACCCAACTGCTGTTCCTCGTGCATAGATGGAACAGGTTGTGTTCAGACGTGTGCCATAAAATGTTCAGATTTGATTCTTGCTACCTACCAAGTCCTGGGGAAATTCTGCTCCTTAATTCATCATCTTCTATTCACCAAATTGGTATTAAACTTTGAATGCACTGCCATGTATTCAAGAAATTTCAGATGGAAAGTCTTACACTCATTTGATGTAACAAAATTTTCTTCAAAAAAATGAAGACAGTTGGCCAATTTAATTTAATCAAAATGTTCAAAATGTTCTGTCAGTTTAAGGATCAGCTGTAAATCATGTGATTCACGAGCTTTTGATAATTATTCAACAAAAAAGCAATGATATATGACCATGTTGGTTCTAGATTAGGGTTTTTCTATTCCACCTAGGAAATATTACATATGAATGGTCAAAATTTTACTTATAAGATACATTACCAAACCATTATTGCAAGGTAATGGACATGACTTAACAGACTAGAGACATCTGGATATATGCTAATAGCACTCAAGAAGCAAAGCAGATGTTGAACCAACTGAAGTTGACCTATTTAAGGGGGTGTCAGGACATTTATTCCGGTGACAATAGCTCCATTCTCATTTTCTCCATGGACTGTGGGTTAGGGTTAGGGTTGTGATAGGGTTTTAGGTTTCTCTTTACATGAGGATTAGGGTTAGGGTTATGTTTGTGGATAGAATCTATGTTTGGCATAGCATGCAGATATTTCATGGGAGCATTTGTAGCAGGAGCAAAAGTCATGGAAGAAAAGGGGGGAAAAAGACATTCCCAAACTATTTGTTGCTATGAATATGAGACTAATTACATGCATGAATAAGCATGATTGCTTTGTAACAAATTGAAAAAGAGGATTTATGTTTAAATGAGGAATAGCGTGGAAAATAAATTGAGTGTACAGTTTTGCTTCCTATACTGTTATCTGACTGGTTCTGGGAACCCTGGGTTTTTTCTTATTTTTGTTTTGTTTTTATTTCACTGTTTTGCCAGTACTCAGAAAAAGCAATTGTTACCAACCATCATAATTTCAGGTACAAATACGTGACAAATTAGTGGCTGACTTTACCTTGACACGTACCAGTTTTCGATCTTTCATCACATTTGTACAGTGAAAGCCGGAAGAGGCTGATTCGAGATCAATGGGCAATCAATATGCAAACGTGTGGCACCTCGCAATTTGATCAGAATCTATATCAAATCACTGCTTTCCCATCTCTTTTCAGTCTAACTTAGTCATGAGAATCAGAGCTGATGAATGTGCATCAAATCCTTAAAGACTGGAGACAAATATTTATTCACTTGTCAGAAGTAATACATTTTTTTAAGCCTAACTACTGTGGAGATGGCAGACCTCAAAACATGTATGCATTGCCTTTATTTTTTCTCTTTCTTTGCCATTGATTTTAAAGAATTTTATATTTGGAAATGATGCCCTCAGGAGATATTAAGATGGAAGGAGGTGGTATAAATGTTGGCTTTTTGTAAGTGGTCGTTTATTAGAAAATGGAGATGTCTGGGACAAGTACAAGCTGCATCATAGTTAATTGGAAAGCTGTAAATAGGTCACCTGCACCAACCTCACATATTAACCCATTGAGAACGAATTGATTTTGCTACAACTCGTATTTCCTACAGACACCTGCCTGAGTATACTCATGACTCGTCCTCAACGGGTTAAGCAACACTGACTCTGAAGCATGTGTATGGGCATGTGGGCGTGTCGGGTGGGGTTGGGGATGGGGGAGGTATTGGCATGTCATAAAAAAACCCTTTTCTTTCTGTAATACTTGGCCATGGTTTGGAGCTTTCTTCCTGCTTATTTCCGACTCCTTCATCAAGTAATTCCTTCTGGATACCTCAAGATTTCGGCGAAAGAGATGCATAGTCTGTGGCATAAGTGCTGTGTACATGTATTTTGCAAGCATCATCGAAACTCAAGTACAATCTGCATCCTCATTTCTGGCCAGATTGATTTCATGGATGCAAAATATCAGAAGTGTGTAGGAAGTATGTCCATGAGTTTGAAAGATCTTTGATCTTCTTTTTTTTTGGGGGGGGGGGGGGTTTCAGAGATTTAGGATTTGTCTGAGTTAACTTTTTCTTTGGTTATGAACAAACTTTGATTTTTTTATCAGATTCCAACTCCTGATTGATCACATTAAATTTTCCAGGGTATTAAGAATATATACCTTGTTAAAATTTAGATTACCTGGATTTGTCCATAAGGTATAAAGAGCTAACACAAATTCTGCTTGATCAGATTTAGAGAGATACCGAATGAATTAGTAGAAATAAGAAATGAATAAATACCAGCTCAGTGTCACTATACCATAAGTGTCATTTTGGTTGATCAACAGAAATGTTTTTAAAGTTTTCTCACCTGAGAGAGAAATCTCTTCTCTCCCTACTGTCAAAATTTGTCAACTTAAAAAACGAAATACAAAACCAAATCGAGATATAAGCAATTTTTCTGGACCACATTTTCCAGACAGACACTGCTTTCACCGTGACTTTAATTGATACTTCTGCACAGTACGCCTAAAGCGACGCTAATCTTGAAATCCTCTTTTCTCCCTTTTCTACAAAACTGCACCTCCTAACTCTCCCATATGGCAAATCACTCTTTGAATGGGTTAGGATGGTCCAATTTTAACAAGTTACACATCATTTCAAAGCATAGAGCTTACTCTTTTTAAATTATGTAAGAAAGAGAACATTCATTTTGGCAAATTTTTTGTGGGTTTTTGAGCCAGGTGGTGATAATATAGTATTTTCCCAAACACAGGATCAAAACTGATAAAAGAATGTCAGACACATCACAGCCTCTTGATTCAGCGAATTGTTCATCAAAGTGGTGAAAAGGTTCTGAGATCAGGAACATGATAGGTTTTTTTCCACGTTTTCCATGTATACTTCTTTCTCACCAAACATTTTATAGATCTGTGGACAATTTTCCCCAGTGACAAGGATTATGGATAATAGGAGCTTGAAAGTGTGCACACACTCCAGCAAGAATAAATGCATGGGAGGAAAGGGGACAGAGCTAAAACGGAGAGGTCATTTAGAGACATCGTTTGATGATAACTTACAATGGGACTTCTCAGACACGGAAGGAGGAACATTCTTGTGAATGTGAGCAAGAGATGAAAGGTGAATTTTTTTGTGGGTTTCTTGTTGTATTTTCTTTTGAAGAGTTTCAGAAACAGTCCTACTAAACCCAATGAAATCATCATAACCAAAAAAAAAATGATTTATAGACTTCCAAACACAATTTCCCTATGGGAAAGATACCTCCCTCATTCTCTGAAACTGCCAGTGCTATAAGAATTGTCACATTTTTTTTTTTTGCCTCCAATCTTCTCTCTCCTTCCGATGTGAGCTTAGACACGACCGATTTTGACCGCCTAGCTCACAAGGCAACCATGATGCGGCTAGACCCTATAAACTCCTTGTCTTGATATCTTAGGGTACAAGATGCTCTTGCTATCTGACACATCGATCATATTGTCCTTCACGCGAGATGAGGTGATTTAAATCAGGACTATCATAAACTTGCCGCTTCTTCTAACACTTTGTCTGACCACCGGGCAAATAGCTCATCTCCAAATGCCTTTATGTCACCAGGGATATTGCGGCGCTCTCTTTAACATTTGACAGAAATAGAAGAAAAAGTCGATGGCAATCATAAATAACGCAAAAGCGACATTTACCTTGTTGATGTGGCGTTATAAGAGAAGAAGGCACAAATTGAAAAGTGATGAGAAAACTGGAAGCTTCATGTCAGACCAGTTTGACAAGCCCGAGTCATCACACTTTTTTAAAAGACATGAAAATCATCTCACAAAAGAAGACTACACCTCACTAGACATGGACAATTTTCAAGCAGCAAACTACGAAGCAGTTTTGCAGTTAAGATAATATCTGATAATCTTTGCCAGAATTAGACATTACTGTAAATGAAAAGAGTGTGCAAACTTGTCCAAAATATAAAAGCAGCCAAAAGCCAACACACGGCATTGATTATCTCCATTTGGAAGCACATCTCACACAGTGACCAAATTTGGTTCCATTATCAAATAGGGTGACGTGAAATCCACAGAAATCCCAGTCTGTATTCATAGTCCAGTCAAAATAGGGTTTCACCCACCACTAATTGCAACAGTATGAATTCCACTGCAGTGCAACTTGTTATGGGCTCCTAAACACCATACTAAAAGTCCCAAGAAATCCAATGGGGTAAAGTGGCTAAATTTGCATAATATGCAAATTAGCTCCATAATGATAAAAATACAGTGTTTCCATGAAAACTATGCTTCTAGGTTTCAGATTGGAAAACCGAAAGTATTTTAACATATGTTTACAATGTCAGCTAGTGCGATGCAAACATTTCCATGGACATGATCTGGGCCTCATTTGCATAATATGCAAATTAGCTCCCATAATGATAAAAATACAGTGTTTCCATGAAAACTATGCTTCTAGGTTTCAGATTGAAACACCGAAAGTGTTGAAACTTATGTTTTCAATGTCAGTTAGTGCGATGCAAACATGTCTATGTACATATTCTGGGCCTCATTTGCATAATATGCAAATTAGCTCCAATAATGATAAAAATACAGTGTTTCCATGAAAACTATGCTTCTAGGTTTCAGATTGGAACACCCAAAGTGTTGAAACATATGTTTGCAATGTAAGTTAGTGCGATGCAAACATTTCCATGTACATATTCTGGGCCTTATTTGCATAATATGCAAATTAGCTCCAATAATGATTAAAATACAGTGTTTCCATGAAAACTATGCCTCTAGGTTTCAGATTGGAACACCGAAAGTGTTGAAACATATGTTTGCAATGTCACTTAGTGCGATGCAAACAATTCCATGTACATAATCTGGGCCTCATTTGCATAATATGCAAAGGGTACCGAGCCAACGGAATATTCAAATGCACCAAAGTGCCCGATATGAGCATATCAAGAGTGTTCAAATGTGACATTTCAGTTTCTCTTCACCAAAACAAACTTTTCAGCATTAGAAACCTAGCATGAATAATTTTAAGCGAATAATAGTTTGTTATCAGAAAGATAATGATAGCTTATCCATTAATTACGTAGAATCAAATAATATAAACAACTGTCAACATCTATAACTTGTCCAATTTTGTAATTAATGAACTCTATTTGGAGAGGTGCTTATTCGAATCTGGATGATTCAGCTCTTGCACCCTTGAGGGTTTTGAGATATTGAAGATAGCACAGTCAAAGGAAACTCTGTGGGAAGTGACCAAAGTTACCCCTATCGATCATATCCCCACGGCCATTTGCAAAACATGCATCAACCAACGCGATTTCCGTTGTTCTAAGCGTACAAGATTTTTTTTTTTTAAAGTCGTTTGGCCGTCTAGCAAAGACTATTTCTATGAAAGTATATCTTTAAAAAGTGGTGCACATGAGTCAAAGCGACTCGGAGGGAGGTACCCGAATTTATCCCTATACCCTCACAGCCCGGTACAAAACACAGTATATACACGTGAATACACCCTCTATAACCCTCTATAACGTCCTTTTCGTTTCATTTCCATTAAATTTCAGTGGAAGTTATAGAAGAATTATTGTTCTACAATATCTATAAGATGAAAAGGTGAAATCCTAAAGGCAATGAAAAACATGCAGTATATACAACAGCGAAAAAAATGTTCCATGGGTACATGCCTCTGAAAAGTTCTTCCGCCTGTCTAGCACATACTCTTTTATTTTCGTAAAATGCAATTCAGGTAATACAGGAGACGTTGCTTTACAATATCTATATTGTCAAAAAGTTGGACATTCAAACGCAAGCCCTTGGGAAGTGCCCAAATCACCCATACCTTGACCTTCGTGGTCCCAAAACAGGTTAACAAAACATGCATTATATGCCAAAGCAAATTCAGTTGTACATGCACGTAGAAAGTCGTTTTGCCGGGTTGTAAATTAAAACACTTTACTTTTCATGATTTTTAAATGGTAGAGACACTGCTTTACAATATTCATATAGTCAAAGGGGTGCACACTCAAAGGCCACCGAGTGGGATGTGTTCAAATCATCCAACCCCCAGGGCAATATAGGAAACATGCACTATCATTTAGCACGAATATGTTCCAATTTTCCAACGGTTGTACAGCAAGTGCCCTATTGTTTTCAAGAAATGCAATATAATTAAAAGAAGAAAAAATTGCTCTACCTTAACTTTATTGTCAAAAGGGTGAACATTTCAAAGCAATCCCTTGGGAAGTGTCCAAAGTTACACCTCCTCTCAAGCCCCGTAATTACAACACACGGATACTATGAACGCAAATACTGACGTTCTTTGGTACATGGTTTTAGAAGTAGTTCCGGCAATACAGCTACACACTTTTATATCGATGAATGTCGTGGAAATGATAGAAGAAGCATTGCTTCACAATATCTATTCAGTGAGAGGATGCACATTAAATTCCAATCCTGTGGGATGTGCCCCAAAGTACCCCACCCTCACGGCAATATAGAAAACATTGAATATCATTAACGCGAATATACTATATGTTCCAAACGTACATGTTTCAAACTTCGATCATGCCATGCAGCATGGGCACTTTTGTTTTCAAAAATACATTGTAGTTAATAGAGGAGACATCCCTTAACGATATCCATATTCTCTAAAGGGTGAACATTAAAGGACAATCCCTTGGGAATGGTCCAAAATTACACCTACGCTCACGCACCCTTAAGACAAAACACAGATATTAGCAACGCAAACACCGTTGTTCTAGCGTGGATGGTTTTAAAAGTAGTCCCGGCAATACAGCGAATACACTATTTATCAATGAAAAGTTATGGAAATGATAGAAGAGGCTTAACCTTACCAGATCTATACAGTGAAGAGGATGCACATTAAATGGTAACCCTGTGGGATGTGCCAAAAATATTCAACCCTCACGGCAACTTAGAAAACATATAATATCATACAACGCGAATATGTATATGTTCCAAACGTACATGTTTTCAAAATTCCATCGTGCTGAATAGCAAAGGCACCTTTGTTTCCAAGAAATGCAACTAATTAATAGAGGAGACATTGCTCTACAATAACTATATTGTCAAAAGGGTGAACATTCAAAAGTAATCCCTTGGGAAGTGTCCAAATTCACATCTACGCTCACGCCCCCTTATTACAAAACACAGATATTAGCAACGCAAATACCGTTGTTCTAGCATGAATGGTTGTAAAAGTAGTTCCGGCAATACATCAAATACAATTTTCATCGATGACAAGTTATGAAAATGATAGAAGAAACTTAACTTTACAAGATCTATACACTTAAGAGGGTGCGCATCAAACGGCAACCCTGTGGGATGTGCCAAAAATACTCCACCCTCACGGCAATAATAGAAAACATATAATATCATATAACGCGAATATATATATGTTCCAAACGTACATGTTTTCGAAATTCCATCGTGCCGTATAGCAAAGGCACTTTTGTTTCCCCAAAAAATGCAACTAATTAGTAGAGGAAACATTGCTCTACAATAACTACATTGTCAAAAAGGTGGACATCCAAAGGTAATCCCTGGGGAGGTGTCTGAATTTACACCTACGCTCACGCCCTTTATGACAAGATACGGATATTAGCAACGCAAATGCAGTTGTTCTAGTGTGAATGGTTTTAAATGTAGGTCCAGCAATACAGCAAATACACTCTTATATCAATGAAAAGTCATGAATATGATAGAAGAAGATTTGCTTTACAAGATCTACACAATAAAAAGGGTGCTTATTGAAGGGCGACCCTGTGGCGTGTGCCCCCGAAATGCCCTTTATCCTCTTGGCAATATAGAAAACATATAATATCATATAACGCGAATATATATGTTCCAAAAGTACATACTGTCAAAATTCGATCGTGCCTTACAGCAAGGGTATTTTTGTTTTCAAGAAATGCAATGTAATCAATACAGGAGACATTGCTTTACAATACTTACATAGTTAAAAGTGATGCACATTTAAAGCGGCCCCTTGGGAGGCGCCCAAAGTTACCCCCTCAACCCCGCGTCCCCATATGCAAAACGTGCATTGTGCCAACGTGAGTACTGTTGTTATGAATGTACTCTTACAGTTACCGCTAATTTGCATTTTATGTAAATTATTTTTGTACGACCAATTCGAAAAGGCATCTATCGTGTTCATTGACCTACAAAATATAAGTTTATACATTTAAATCTTTAAAATTGGATAACGGGAAGCTGAGATCTGTCAATTTCCTCTCATTTCAGGTGCTAATTTGCATATTATGCAAATTTTACTAAATTGCCCCGCTGGATTTTTTGGGACTTTTAGTATGGTGTTCAGGAGGCCTCAACGACTTGCTCTGCAGTAAAATTCCTACTGTTGCAATTAGTGGTGGGTTACCCCCTAAAAATCGCTAGATTGACTGGACTATCAATGGCATTTAATGCTGTTTCATTCCTCATTGCTTGATAGGTTAAGAAAGTCTGTTTGCAGTTTAAAGGTAAAACATATTTAAGAAATGGACTAATCATGCATGACAGATGTGCATGTGTGAAATATCTCTGTGATGACAAAATTTCAGTTGGATATGTGAAATGTGAAATCACAATATTAGTCAAAACAGTATGCAAATATTATTGGAACCTGAGAACATATCCAATTATGGTTGCTGTGTGATGTTTCATTATCAATTACCAATAATTGGGAATAGCAGTATCCATCGATCTTCCATGTAAGAGTGATTCAAATGCAGCTTGCTGGAAAATATGATTGCTAGGGCATGGTTGATCATAATACAATTTTTTCCTACCTTCTACTATACAGGGAAGGCTCTTCTGTAACAAAAGTCATGAACTACGACTGAAATTACTTTACACATCTGATCTCAAAATATTCCAAAATAACCCATTACCTGGCAAATCACTCCAGCCAGACAAGTTTCTTGGTAGACCCTTCTTGATACAATGCAAGCAAATTCAAAATGGTGGAAGGTTGATTCTCAGCCCTTCTGAGAAATATGTTTTACCTTTAATACTTTACCACATTCCTTTGTCATTAATGGTTCACATCTGTACTATCATAATTAAAACAAAACAATGACTAGAGGAAAAATCAAATTTGTAGTTGCAAGTTTGATTGGTTGCTTTATAAAAAGAAGTCAACTATTTCTAGTATCCTCTGCCCTCTGGTAAAGAATAGTCCAACATTCACAATCCTTATTTTCCCCCCTTAGAGGAACAAGCTTTATGTGTTGATAGATGGTTTCTGGGTCTGATTATGGGTATCAGCAGGGCATGATATCAAAGGCAAACTAAATTTGTATTCCCAGCATAGCTTCCCTCTTTGCAGTTAAAAATGGATGTCAGTACAGAGCTGTCAGTCAACGGGGAAAATGAGCAAGGGAGCGAAAAAAAAAAGACCAACAATTTGAGATTTCCATGTCACGAGCTGGCAGGGCAGATGACCATCTTTTTTTTTGTGCAAACAATGGACAAACAAACATCCATCACACAAACAGGTTTCATAAAAAAAGGAGGCTGTCTGCAGCACATGACCATCAAAAATTGGGGGAAGGGAAGTGAGGCGTTCTCCCAAAGTTGTGCAAACTTGTTTAAACGAGTCACGCGCATGAACAGACATATCAATCTGACATACCTATATAAATCAGAATGAAAAAAAAAACAACCCTGTCATAATCCATTGTAAATCCACACGACGTGTCTTGCGTGCGTTACGTCTCAGTGGATGGTTATTGATGGATGGTTGTGTCTACACACTGGGGGCTGGCACCAGAAGGTTGGATGCGTCTGAACGAGGAATACCTCCCTCTGCTCCGCAAGATACGCGAGGAGGTACAGTTCGGGCCCTTTCTGCTTCCTCTGCCATCTCTCATCCTCTTGAGCAGTTCATCACCAGGTGCCAGGGGAGGTATTAGCAGATACAAATTGGTCTAGGAGTAGTGTCTGCGGAAGGATGTTTCATGTCCACAAGACGATTGCCGGGATTCATCATGCGTTAAACGAGGATTAGTTTTAAAGAGTGAGAAATGCTCACTAGGGGTTCTTGCTTGCATGTCTGCCGGCAGGGTCACACAAACACACAATCATTTTTTTTAATGCTTTATGAGAACGGTGTATCCTTCAAAGCTATTAAAACAATTTCAGAGCAAAAACACACACAAAAAAAGGCAGTGTATAAGATGAAAAATTGGAAGCAAAAGGGGTTTTCAAAAGGACTTCAACCAGACAGATGGGCAGAGATGAGAAGAAAGGGGAAAAAAAAACAGCAGTGAAAAGCAGCAGTGAAATTTACTCACCGACACTTAATTCAACATTCCAGTATGGCTAGATCTCATGTTCCATTACTAGATGTGATTTTCAGTTACATTGAATTATCATTCCAGTGGATTAAATGTAAATTCAGACTTGCAGACAAATATACTGCAGCAATTCCTTGGTTGAACCTATCCCTCCTCTTTTTATTTTTGTAGTTTGTTACTTTTGATGGGTTTAGTGCCTTTTCTGTTAAAAAGAAAGAGCGTCTGATAAAAACATTAAGCACATGTAGATCCTTCTCTCTTGTCCCCCCCCCCCCAAAAAAAAAAGAAAGAAAGAAATAATGAACTTTCAGAACTAGTGTTGTTTAGTACAGTCCGTAATAATAGAGAACATACAGAGGGAGCCCTTCCCACTTCTGATGCATTTAGAGAGTATGTTGGCATCTCAAAAAAAACATAGTAATAAACATTTACCGCGTCACCTCATAGCATGCTCCCTGGCTGGTACGGGCCCCCTTCCCCTTCACACTCAAACCTTCTTGCACTCTCAACAGTGTCGTGTCGCGAGAAAAGGGGCAGAGTGTGCTTGAACTCCAACCATCACCTCTCGAGAGGGATAAAACGGCCACGGGGTGATTTGACGCGGGCTGCTTTAGACGGAGGGGCCCCTACCCATGGACACACACAAACATGCATAAAAAAAATATATGTCATGAAAGTGATACACCCATCCATCTCCAATCAGTCCTCGCCGGAAGGGTAAAACATTATGATAGAAAGGTGTCTGAGATCCTCCGCTGTTTTTTTTTTTCTTTCCCTGTCCTGCATTCACATCTACCAAAGACAGAGGAAAGGCACCAAAATAGAGGCAAAGTTCTGCGGAGGAACGGCCATTCGCTGTACCACGGACAGCATGTAAACATGGCTTCCGGGTTTATACATTTGCAATCAGCCGAGACCGAGTCAGGAGCGAATTAATTGAATTAGTTCTTCTCCTGATGTCACACATACGTACTGTCCCACCGTCAAATATTTGGCCTGGTTTGCCACACTCCTCCCAAATCAGAAATCTGAGAGGATGAGATCGCTTTGTTTCACTCTCACGTTCACTCAGATTTGGCATCAAATAGCTTTGCTCTTTCAAGCCGTGCTGCACCGTCTCCAACATCTTTTTTTTTTCCCTTTTTGACAATTACCTTGAGTAAGTTTGCACCAGGATATTACGCTCAATTTTCACACATACGCATAGTTTTACATGATGCTCAGATTACATCACTTCAACGTGTTATGTTTGTTCTTTTTCTCCCTCTGACAGGAAATCGCTACACACACACCAGCCCCAAGCCACCAAGACGCTACTCAGAATCTCACATCCCCGACGAATTCTCCCCGGCTAGGAAAGCACTACATATCAAGCAAGGTAAGGATCACCTAACTTTGTATGATTTCTACAGGTGTGGCTTGAATTAATCCAGTACTAATCTTCTCCTTTTTTGTATTGAACACTGTAACAAATATTCACCACACTGTAGATGAATTTGTCTTTTTCAAATCAAATCAAACACAAAGTTGATCATGGTTGTCTCACCCCTTTAGTCCAGAATACCCCATGGTTGATTCAGATCAACCCCATAACAAAACCTATCAGCGTTCATCTCTGAAAAGTCAAATTTCCAAGTTCTTTCATTACTTAGTCGAATAGAGGAAATGAATATCATTTTTGGTGGGACTAATGCATATGCTGGATTTTGTCAAAACTCTGAATCAGAGCATTATGGTGAGCCTGGGTGGGGTCCCCCCCCCCCAAACTCTAATCCCTTTTATGTTTGCTTTTTAGAGGCATCAATGGTTGGACTGTAATTTACAACACACTCTCTTCATTTGGATTGCTCTGGTTTCATGACCATACCATTACTGTCAATACTGTCAGACTTAAAACATCCGAATTCAGCTGATTCTGTCAGTAGATGTACTTCCACATTGTGTCATAAACACAACATAGTGTCACAGACAAGCACTATGAGAGAGGGGGATATGTAATTTCAAAAGTTAAAAAAAAAAGTGAAACTGCACTTTGATGCATAATTCCAGAAAGCGGAACCAGAACCGAAAACTGCAAACTGCAAACTGGATTTTCAACATCTCCTGAAGTAACGTACTAATTCCCATGGACTTGAGATCACACAATATTAGGTTCATAAAATTTAAAAGGCTCGGTAAAAATTTGAAAGGCTCTTTACATTGGGAAAGAGAATAGAGACTGTTCACTAGTAATAAGGTATTTGTTTCCTGACCCCAGCCATTGTCTGTGAAGATCTTTAAATGGCATAAGACACAGGTTACTGAGGAACTAGCTGTTCATTTAGTATTAAGGTCAAGGGGTGAAATGCCAGTCTGGTTTACAACTGATGTACTGGTATTCATTTTCCACCTAAACTGGCATCATCTTTTCAATTTTGGTTTCATTGAAAACAAATACCAAAAAAAGTTGGAAGACTAATCCTATTTAGTTTACATCAAAACAGAAAACAGACTGTGTGAACATAATACCAACAAACATTACAAACCCTTTCCCAAACATTAAATGAAATGAAAGCTAAGTGTTGGGAGAAACAAGACCTTTCCACACATCAACCAGAACATATTTCATATTAGCTCCCTCCCCCCCAAACAAAAAAGCAACACTATGAAAATGCAAAAAAAAAAATCTGAGTAAAATATATACCAATTATGTTATTATAAAGATTGATGATGGTAATTTCAACAATTCTTTAACACTACAGAGAAAAAGCATTAACAGAAGGGAAATTGCACATACCCTCAAATACATAACATTAAAATTTGGTATATGTAAAATTCATATCTTGTAACTATTCATGCTAGATCATTGCTTTTCAAACTTTTTCTACCTGAGGCCCAATTTGACTTGTGCAATTTTTGTGAGGTCCAGTTAGATCAAATATAAATCTTTTATATTTCATTTTTGGCCAACATCAAGAGAGCTTGGCGGCCCAACAGTTGAGAAGCATTGATCTTGATTCTGCAGTTTGATGTCATTACTCTCAAGATGTATTCATCTTGATCTAACCACCTCATCTCCAGATGAACTCCACCATCCTTGTTGTCATGGGACTCATCCTGCTGACAGCCGAGCTGATTCCCGCCGTGCCGGCGCCGTTCTTCGACGACAACGAGGGCCTGGCCCTGCAGGACTTGGGCCTGGAGGACGAGATGGAGGCAGTGAAGCGGAACAGCCTGGTCCAGCAACGGAAGTGTGTCATGCAGTGCTTCGTCTGCAGCAGCAATACCTCCATGAAGATGATGGAGTGCGCCAACGGCTGCAAGAGCAGCGGTGCCAGCGCCAGCCAAACGAGGGCGTACATGGCCTGCAACTCATACCTCCACAGCGGAAGGAAATAAGATGGGCACATCCACCCCCATGCCGCCGCGTTCCTTTTGTTCATTTCAATGGCCTGCATCCATCCTACCAGAGGAGCAGGGCGGACAATCAACCTCTACCCTCCAACCCCCTCTTCCCTCTTCCCTTTCTCCTCCCAACCTCCTCCCCCTGCTGAACCCTGCTCTGATTCGAGCGAGCACAACACCTGATTGCACGGGATACTTCTCTCAGAGTCAGCACATCATGGACACTCCTTCTTCCACCGCTCTCCCGTCATTCCTTTCCACAACACCGACGTGTCCCGCAAACTTTCCCCCCTCTCTCTCTCTCTTCTCTTTTTCAGTTCCTCTTTCATTTTCGTGAACATTTAGTGGTCACCTCACTACGCGAGTTTAAAACAGATATTTTTGTAGCTGACATTTCTTCATTTCCTCCGCTGGTGCAATGTAGTTATAGAAACCTATCATTTTGTCCAACGTAGGTGCATCCCAATGAACACATAAATATGTGTGTACATATTTGCATACACACATGTATATGTATATGAATGAGTATGCATACCATAGATCATCCTTTTGTTACATCATCATATTTTCATTTTGTTAACTAGTTTGAAAGTAGTCCAATGTCTAATGTTTGTAAAATACCTAGGAAATGTATATGTAAATACAGAGTTTGCTTTTATTCTATTTATTGATACCTTAACCATCAATTGAAAGAAGTAAACTGCAATGATAAATGTCGAGTCTACGTAAATTGGAGTAGTGTCGTGTACAGTGGAGTCTGTAATGTAATGCAATGTGTTCAATGTTTAATTGATCTGAAGGTTTTTATGCTCAGCAGTCCATGGTACTGAATGGCTACTGGTAGAGTAAAAAGAGCCACATGTTTTGACCTTCAAAATGGCCCTGTTGATCACTATATGCTGACAACAGGGAAAGACATGTAGCATGGTTTTGTTCCACTGGTTGACAGAAATAACCGGAAGAAATGCATTCTTCTTCTTCTTTTTTGTCCCATCGCTCTTACACAGAAGAACTAAAGAAAATTAAACATTTACCAAACTTTGATAGCATTTTCTGCAGCCAACTGTACTTCCACGTGTCCACTGGATGGTATAAATGATCATTGGATAGCAATGACGTAAAGCATGCACCCTCAGAGCATGGGATTAATCATAAACCGTCTGGATCGAGCAAGGAATTTAATATTCGACAACTCCTGTCGACTTGACTGCTTCTCTTTGCAATTTTTTCCCAACAGAATAGTACAACAGCTGGAAAATGTCGCAGAGTGAATGAGAAAGTGAGGTAGAGACCATGAAAAGGATTGCACGTTTCACAATTTTCTCGCCCGCCAGGTGAAAATATTTACGTGGCCGGCATTGTGATCTGCCAGTATCCTGCGTAATTACGTTCTGATACGCGTCACGCGCAATGCCACTGAGACTTTGTCGAGTCTGAACGCTCGGCATGTGCCGTTTCATAAAGCCCCTCAATTCAGAATGACAGTGAGCATTAATCATTGACCAAAAAAAGCTGCCTACATCGCTCGACTCTTGCACTTACGTGATCACCATCTCCACAATGACAAAAATGAAGCTAGGTAAAATTAGAAAAGCTGTTTATACATGCCTGTATAAAATTTGTTGCTGGGATTCTGGCATCAAGTAGATAGAAAGCGTGAAAAGCTTTATATTGGGCAAATCTAATGACAGTTGAGCATTAGAAATTCTCTGCAAGATCAATTTCTCTAATGCTGCAAGTTCACGGTAAACAAATTTGACATGTCTTTAAGAACATGCATGATAACGACAGTAATAGTTCGCCATTTTAAAAACACCAAAATGCAAGTTTGTCATCAAGTACTTTCTTATATTTAAACAAGACAGTAATTGTACTGCTAATTTGAAAATATCTAAATTCTCATCTGTCATATTTAAACACAAAGCTTAAGAGATTTGTGACTTTGTACTGAGGGCATAACTATTATTCAGGTGGCCTAGAACTTGAGAAAGAATGGGACAGTTTTTCTCCTCACACTCACAAACTTCAGCAAGCATTTACCGGCACTTAATTCAGCTATTTAAGTTTCGTTTCTTGGTATGTTCTGTTCTCTCTTTTTTAACATCCTGATCACTGAGTATTCTAATCTTGGGAATATTTTTTATCATTTCAGAGTTTATTTTTGTTAACATTGTGTATAACAAATCACCACCACAGGACTAAGATTTGCACACGGTTTGTAGATGGATTGTACCTGCTACCTAGCTACTTCAGTCTCCTGTCATTCATTCCACAGATTAGTTCTCTTTTTCATCTCTGACATAGTAATAAAACTTCTGACTTCGTTTATTCACAATAATAGTCCGACGTGATTCCTCTGTACGTGTTGACAATCTTGCATGATGTGTATGGATGTGCGTGCCTGTGTCTGCGTCAGTGCCTGTGTTTTTTGCGTGTCAGTATGTCTACATTGCATGTATCTTTATGTGTTGGTGTATGAGTCTTTGTCTGTTTGTGTAAGGGTATATGAGTCTGCTTGTGTGTGTGTGTGTGTGTGTGTGTGTGTGTGTGTGTGTGTGTGTGTGAGTTATGAGTCTGTATCTGTTTGTGTGTATGAGTATACAAGTCTGTGTCTGTCTGTGTGTGCCTATGTTTGTGTTTGCGTCTGTTCCTGTGACTGTGCGAAAACAGTGCAATGTAAAAGTGGAAATTTTTGTGCGAGTTCTTTTAGCATTCAGCCACATAAAGTGAAATTAATGTGTGTCTAATTTCATAAAAACAAAGGAGTAAATAGTGTTACATATAACAAGAAAAAAAAAGAACTGTACACTTGCACTTTTACACTAACAACTTGCTGTGCAAAACATTGAAAATTTCCACACCATAAAAATTTCCACATTTACAGAATACAGTCGCAACGAATGCATAAAATTTACCACAAACCTCACATATTTTGCTGTGTGGTAATTGTCAAGCACTTCCCGCAACATGATACCAATAGGAATATAAACTTAAGCAGATGTGTTGAAAGTCATATCAAGAATGTGCAAAGTCATCAAATTAAATCATAATTTTTGGCTAGATATCCTAATACCAGCAGCATATTTACTTGTAAATGTTTGTATTTGAGTAGTGTGTGCATTTGTGTGCGAAGGTGTGTGTATGTATGTGTGTGTGTGTGTGTATGTGTGTGCATCTGTATATCTCTGTTTGTCTCTGTGTGTGATAGTGAATGTGGGTATAAACACAGCATTACCATTCCCAGCAAACTGATTTATACAAGAATCTGATCGCAAATATACTATTAATCCTCATCTTTCCTTTCCATTAAGAACTGTAAGAAGTGAAATCCCTACACTATCAGCACCCTAGCTCAGTTCCTGATCCATACTTCAACATCAATCTCTCCCACCCCCACATAGACACAGACAAAGTATGAATCTTTCTTTCTAGAATGGCTTACCACAATAAAAAGTGCCGGTATTCAGGGTATTTTACAGAATCCTCAGCTGGTATATCGATTAATAATCTGTGAGCCAAAAGGCTTTCTGATCAATTCCACAGATAGAGCAATAAAGAGCTCTGTATATATTCCGACTAGCTGCTCGTCGGAGATATTCTACTCCCTACTGCTTGCATCCATGTCGCAAATTGAAAAGCAAACAGGTTCAACAAGTTGTGCGCTACCTTTGTCTGCTTCATCCTGGCACACTGCATCATCAAGACATCCCATCAGCAAAACAAACAAGCACAAACAGACACAAATCATTTCTGCAGCAACCACACCCTAAACAGGCAATCCACTTGAGAACATTAACTGCTGCTACGACAAATTAACAATATTACACTGTCATTGCACTAGATTTACATACCAATGAAAACTCACCATTGGGTTACCAGGCAGGGCTCGACACTAACGGTGGCCCAGTGGCCCGGGGCCACCAAAAATGAAAGTCGGGCTACCAAATTTCAAAAAAGAGCAAATTTGGTGGCCCGCCTCGGGCCACCAAAATTTTTTGAAAAGTATGACGGTCTATAAATTCGTAACTTTTTGCGCCGGAAATTAACAGTTAAATTTGTTTAAAGGATGGATGAAAAGGACTGAATGAGTGCCTGAGAGTGAGTGTTGCAAGTTTGTTGAAGTTTATTTATGAGTAGATATGTCCAACTTCTAATTCTTACTATCATAAAACTTAAATATTTGACTCATTAAAAAAAAGGACTTTTAATGTCTTTTATTGTTTTTTTTTCGGGACACCAAATTTTTCACTCGGGCCACCAAAAATTTGAAATTTAGGATTTTCACCAAACAAAAAAGTTAGTGTCGAGCCATGGTACTAGGTCAACTAATATACATATATATATAATGATAATAATGAAAAATGGAGCAAGATTAGTAATGATTTCTGCATGTTTCTGAAACATTTTGGTGTCACTACAACCTTAAAATAACTGAGCTACTCGCACAGTTCTGATTCACTGTCAATGTGAAAATGTAATGAGACATTAAACGAGTGTAAAGAGTAGAACTAACCAATGACAACATAAACCCACACAAACAATTAGTTGACCAAGTCATCTAATGATGAACATTACATAATGCACAAGCATTTCTTAGTTGGGGAAGAGCACTTACTGTTTTGTTTTGTTTTGTTGTTGTTGTTGTTGTTGTTGTGGTGGTGGTTTTTTTTTTTTTTGGGGGGGGGGGGGCTCACAATCTGGCTTGTAATCAAATTTCCCAACTCCATTGAAGGAGGGTAAAATGGTAACACACTAATATCTTCAGAAGATATGAAGACATGTTGTAAAAAAATACTGTAAGCAACACAATTACATGCAAGCAAAGCTTACTAAAATTGACCCAATTCCAAAAAAAAGAAAACAAAGAAAACTAAAAATATGCAGTATAAGTCTCCTCTTTCACAGTACTAATAGGGAGTTGTGGCCCCAAACATATTTAAATGGCAATGACCAACAGATTGACCAATTAAAAGTTTGATGTTAACCACAGAACTCTGTTGATATGGATTTTGTTTTGGTCACTCTTGTTTTCTCAGAAAATATACTTCCTACACAATCTTGATGGAACTCTTTATGTGCCATGTTCACACACCTGACTCGGCTGACAACATGCTAAGTTCGCATATTTCTGCTCAAACGCACAAACCCGCCAAAACCGAGTGATAAATCACCAAATGCCATGGTACAATGAACACGGTTCTCGCGATTCCATTCCTGTCACATGCAGCTTGCATTTTATGTGGTAATTGACAATAAAGCAGTGTTCCCTGCTGGATTTGCAAGTAAATTCTAAGTTTCTGTCACTGTTTAGTGTGCAGAAGTCATGCCTCTGCAATTATGTATGTAGCTACTGGTCATTTGAAAGTAAAACAATCATAGATTTGTCAAACATTGTTAACACCAAGGCAAAGCTTGGCATTTTCTCTCCAACTTTGCTCATTACATGACCAGGGTAACAAAAATCTATAAAAAACAGTTACATATCTCTGAAAAACAAAATATTTTCACAAAGCATGACTACGTTGCTGTGTCAGAATAATGTGGCAGAGAGGAGGTTCATCCATGGCACATGAAGAGGTTAAAAGATGGCGAACGACACTTTACAGTACTTAAAGGAATCTGCACAATAGTATGATTAAACCTTGACTGAACAAGAAGGAGAAGGTGACGATTCTACTTCACCTGCGACCACGGCACTCTTTTTTCTTTTTCTGCTTCATCTGCTTCTACTGTTTCTTTTTTGCCATGTGATACAGTGATCAAATATCCCCCCTGGCCATGCCGGGAAGAAGCACACAGAACCTTTAAGCTTGATCTTCTACCACCTTTTTCACCCAAGGCTCATAAGACAGGGGGCAGCTTATGTTCCTTCAGCTGACATTTAGCCCTTTTCTTCTCTTGCCGTCTCTCCTTCTCTCTCTCTCTCTCTTTCTCCTCAACTACTTTAAATTAATGCATCCCTATGGTGGGTTTTTCACCCCTCATTCCATTCTGGAATTCCAGCAAAGGATGCCCCGTCCAAAACCAGTAATCTTTCCACCCCCTCTCTCTCTCTCCCCCCATTAACATCTTCACTCTTCGTACTTACATTGAAAGAGGACAAAGAAGAAAAAGGGGGAAAAAAAGAAAAAGGACTCTTGACACAGATTGAGGAATAACTGGCACTATGACTGCAACTGCTGCGATGCTTTCCCTGACCAAAGTCCCTCCTTCCCACCCCCCCCCCCCTTCCATCTATGATGGATAAGAATGATTATGATTTATTCCATGATAACACTGGTATAAGAGGATTCACAGGGCCTCATGATCTGCGGAAAAAAAAAAAATCTGTAAGCCGAGTCTTTCAAACACGTCCATAAGCTCTCCCCGGAAGAGGAAAGAAGGGGGTGGGGATGAGCGGGTGACGGGGAGGCAGTACTCTTGGCTGCTGCAAGGATTGGCCTCGAATTCCCATCCGAGACAAAAATCTATCACGTATGATCATCAGGATACAAAATGAGACTAATCCGCCACTGTAGTGCCGACTGCTGCAGGAAAATCTAGGTCCAGCTGAGGAATATATACAAATATATATATATATATATATATATATATATATACATATATATATATGAAAGCAGAGAGGTATATTTGTGCAGATATACAATGTTCCTAAAATGGGTAAATCTCAATTTGATAGCCATTATCCTCACAGGTCTAGAAATGCTACAAATCTTACAGTGAAGAAGAGATGACCGCCATCCTCCATCTCTACATGATACTGCTTTATAAGCTGTTATTTATGCGAGGGTTTAATTTTCGTGAATTTTGTGAAACACTTTTGGACCGTGAATCTAAAAGCATGCCAAACTGTTGCCATATGCTAGGGTAATAGTGCATTTATGATAGCCTCGGTGTCGAATCGCGAAAAACAACATCTCATGAAAATGTCTGTAGCCTCCTCATTCGCGAAACATATTTGTACATGAAAATAACAGCATATACATTACCTCACTTCTATCTGCTGTTGGAGTGAGAGAGACGCACAAAATTATATTCGGTGTATATCTTCTCTTTATATATTGACATTAAAAGATACTACAGTGCAGTGAATGAAAAATTCATACCTGAACTTGAGATTTGCAACCAACATTGAATACAAAGCATACGGTATTGAAATGTTCCAATGTCAAAACAAAGAGATTACTTTCTCTGTTTTTCCCTTATCTTTGCCACATAAACAGCAAAATTTTCAAAAGACTGCTGGAAATTAATCTCTTCGAGTTGAAGCTATGTCAATACCATAACACGCATTTCCTATAGACACCTGCCCAAGTATACTGGGGGCTCCTCCTCAACAGGTTAATTTCATAAATTTTGCGAGAGCCAAGACTTGCAAAATGAAAGTGCATGCAGAAGTTCTTGCCTACACTACATCTACTGAATGCCAGTGGCAATCTAAAACATTTCATGCCATGAAGAAGGCCGCTGCCCCCAGCTCGTGAAGAAGGCTTTCGCCTCCCATTTGTTAAAACATCTTGTTTTACAGTATATGAATAGAGTAGAATTAAAGGAAGTGAAAATAAAAGTGAAACAAAAAAACAAGTTTGAAAGATTTAAATACTTTCACTAAACAGTCCTCTTTGATCACTACAAACATGGTTCCATGATGACAAAGGGCATGTTGCCTGAGGGGCAAAAACATATCACATGTGCTAAGTGCATAGCTCTAGTGCACGGTACACACCTCCTGTCTATCATAGGACTTGGGATGCTGTGCTTAAAAGCACTTACCCACACGCATGTGAGCCCTAAACACAGTTTTGCCCCTCAGCATGGTGTCCTTGGAACCTCGTCCATTAGTATTACATAATGGACTTTTGATTAAATTAAGTTTTTATTTCATGGAAACTGATTGTTTCCATTTTATCTACGCTCAAATCTTTGAACACGACAGCGCCCTTTTGATTCTCAGCTGACGATATGCGCATTTTGGTTTTGCTTCAGTGCAGTGCTCATTGCAGCGTTGACTGAAACTTGAAGAGTTTGTTCGCAAAAACTGATGAGTGCATTTTTGAAGATTTTGAAGTACGGTCTCTGTCATAAAGTACAAAATGATACCTTTTAAATGACATATTGGTCACTACATATAAAGGTACATTTTTGAAGTTATGGTCAAAAGAAGCAAATATTTTCTTATTGTTCTCTTTATTTTTCTTGACCTTTAATCGCAAATATATCCATTTGGCAAATATGGACTTATCGGTTTTTGTGAACAAACTCTTCAGTTGCAAATCATAACAATTTCTGAAGAGCCTTCTTATCCCATAACTTCCTGCCCCTTTGATTTGCTGACTTCATCTGCTAAAAATATGACTTATAATTGATGCCAGTCATGACGTAGCAGCTCTCGACTGCGGGGGGAAGAATGATAACATTTTACATATCATACATAATGATAAGCAGAACCTCTTTGGAATAATGGTAACATTGTGAAGCATGCAGGACTGAGATGTCAGCTTGCCCTGCATCACTTCAGTGTGAACAAGACCTTACAATATTGTAGTAGTGATTCAATATTGACTGTTTCAAGAGGTATGGTCAAACTGATAGGCATGAGTAGATTGTTCTTGTCAGCTACAGGCATGCAGAGCAAATATTCTGACACTGCTAATGCCTGACGGGTCTAGCAATGACATACAGGTACTAAAAACTATTTGTTTTTAAAAATCTATCTCTCTCTCTCTATCAAATTCTATTTTATCTCCTTCATGCTCACATCGTCTGTTGAGAATGAGAAGGGCGTTAAGTGGTCTTGAACACTATGGGTTTTGTGGCAACTTAATGCCCTTATCATTCTCAACCGACCACATGGACTTTAGCAAAGAGACATTTTCAATGGTCATGTGTAGGACATCATAAAACATGCACAAACATGTTGCATGGTGTAGAATATGTGATCCTCCAAGGAAAAGAAAAACTGGTCAGGGCTAAAAAAAAAGAAAAAAAAAAGTCCATGAACAGACTGTATAGAATGATGCACACAGATTGGGGCTTTGAAATCATTCTATGAATGACCCAAAGAAAACAGGTAGGCCTACATGGCATCATTTACTGCCCATTGTACTCTGTAAAAAAAAAAAAAGAGTGAAAATATTCACTCTTAAAGGAGTGAATACAAAAAAGAGTGAATTTAGAGTGAAATTGGAGTGAATTTTGAGTGAAATTGGAGTGAATTTTGAGTGAAAATGTTCAGACCTCAGGGATCACTCGAAGATTTTGGAGTGATACCTGAGGTCACTCTAAAATGAGTGAAAATGAACATTTTCGCTCAAAATTCACTCCAATTTCACTCTAAATTCACTCTTTTTTGTATTCACTCCTGTAAGAGTGAATATTTTCACTCGATTTTTTTTTTACAGAGTAAGTGCATCCTCAAAAGAGGAACCCTACTCCATGCTCAAGTTACTGCAAAGTCAGGCAAACGAAGCAGCAAAAGATTCATCAAAACTGGACAAAACTTTAAATAGTCGAGGCATTTTGAAGCTCAGCATGTCGTCAATAAACAGTGACGCTGATCACAACCACATATGCAAATTTCAAAGAAACTTTCAATATTTCATTTGTTTCAGGCCACACTACCTTACTATTACAAATAGCATGTCCAAGTATTAACAGCACACTCCGCAATATATATCATCAATGAAAGATGTGCTGTACAATCATCTCATGCACACACTGAAAAAATATATTCGTACATGTATACATTTGTATATCATGTGTGAATGTCTGTGTATGTATGTATGTATGTACACAGGTATGTCATATAGTAGACGTTACAAAATGCAGTATTTGAATCTCTGGATATATATATTATTTCTAGATGCTATCTTAATTGATTACTAAAAATGTAAGGTTCTAATATTTTGGGCAACCTATGAATACGCTACTTTGTATATTGGTTATATGATGAAAATTAATGCATTGTGTTCATCAGAGAAAAAAAAAATTCTATAATAGCAAAAGACCCCCCCCCCCCCCAAATTGGAGTTGGGAGATATTTGATGAGTATTTTATTCAGAAAATATCCAATAATGAATTCCATGATGAAGGGCAAATATATAATGGATAAACGATACCAAAAAAAAATATGATGATGATAATTTTAATTACTCCATCTCAATCTAATAACGAAAATTTGCTGTCAAAGTCAGAGGGCACACAGCACTAGTCACATATTAATTGCAACAACAACAAAAAGAAAACTGAAAAAAAAAATGATGCACACTTCTCAGATTGGCAGGGAATCGCCTCTCGCATGGAATTTTGGGGGGGCAATGATAGTCGATTGCAGGAATGCGCACCAATCTCTCTCTGTTAAAGAGAAATTATCAAACCACTCCTGAGGCAAATTTCATTGAAAAATCACTCAGCAGGAAGTCTGCACACAAGGCAAAGGGGGAAAAAAAAAGCTTCACTCTGATGTAATCAATTTAATCTTTTTAATTTTGTAAAGTTCCTTTCCTCTCGTGTGCACATGTATGTGTGTGTATGTTTTTTTTTTTTTCTTGTATCAAATTTCACAGAGATATCGCCTGAAACAGTTGCAGATTTGCATTTGAAATAGACCTTAAAGAGGAATATAAAAAAATAACAGAATTGGCTCCTGAGTAATAGCAACAGAGCTATTATGTGGTCAGAAGCATACGTTGTGAGACAGAGAGAAAAAGAGAGATAGGGCAAGGGAAAGAGGGGAGAGCAAGGGAAGGGGGAGGGGGGAGGCGGGGGGAGGCGGGGGGAGGCGAGAAAGAATGAGGAACAATACCATCCTTAGGAAGCTATGTCCTGTTCTCAAATAGTGTTTAATTTCCAGTTTCCCTTCTCTTATAAAAAAACAAAACAAAACAAACAAACCAAAACGAATATCCATGGCAGAACAACCCCCCCCCCAAAAAAAAAAAATAGATAAAATAGAATAACAAATAGGCAGGGATAAATATGATCAAAAAACTAAAAACAAAATGAAGTGTCACCTCATCCTATTTTATGACGTCATGGTGGTGAAACTGCCATAAGGCAAATTTAATAGTCTTTTGTCGACTTCACACCACACATACCGCTGTTGTATTTTGATCATTGTCCCAGTGGAGTTCTCTGGCAAATTAAAAAGACTGTTTGATCCCAACCCTGCCCCTGCCCCTCCCCCCCCCCCCTTTGCACCCCTCCAACAATAATCCCCCTCCCCCCTTCCTCCTCCATCCCCAACACACACCCATGCCACCAAACTACCATCACCAATTGGGGAGCACCAGTAAAATGCCAATCACGGGCTCCGCACCAATTCCACAGGCCGGAGCCCCCGAAATGAGAGCACCAGCAGCTGATCGGAATACCAGCCCACCTGCCTGGGGGGAGGAGAGCTGTCATTTTAGCCTGACAGCAGCCGCTGCGTGGCACAACAACAACGACAACAAATCTACAAAAAGACCCAACAATACAGACTATAAATGCCATGGGGGTGGGGGAATGTGTCCATGAAAAGTGAGACACTCTAATTGCCTGCCAATTGTGAAATGGGGACAGAGGAAGATATCATAATGCAGTCTCTTAAATCTCTGCACGAAATCATCTTCAACAACATTGGATCTGCTTTCCCTTCTTCAAAGACGTATACTAGAATGGCATTGACCACCATCAGATCCATAAATGTCAATCATTTAAAAGATGCAATTCTATCCACCAGTACTGACAAATGAAGTTCACCTGTCATCAAAGCAGACTGAGGACAATTTGCACTTCACTTTTAACTTTTTATGTCTTCAGTCATTTCTTTGCACAAAAAGAAAATAAAAAGAAGCAAAAGTATTACAAAAAGTTCATAGAATACAACGAGCATTAAAACTTAGACTTTGTTTCAAGTGAGTGTAATGTAAAAAAAAATACAATTATCACATCATCAATTATGACAAATCTATTTTATGCCATACAGGTGATATATGTGCAGATGCATGTTTGTAACAGCACTACATATCCCTATCCCCTCCCTGTAGGATTCAACCAGGTCAAGCTAAAATCACCCTCCCAATTCAAACATCAAATCTGATACACCGTAGTTGTCATAGTACTTGTTTATGTGTCTGTTTCAGCACTGCAAACATATACACTTGCACAATTATGTCATCCCATGCAGACCCAATATTATTCTGCTTTTCTTTGGACGGAGAGGTACAGCCAATAAAACAAGCCAAAAAAAAAAGAGGTATCAAAATGATGCAAAGTAGCTCACAAAGTTACACGTGAGACAGAGCACCATATGACAATCAACTATTCTTCTTGACCTAGTATTTTTTTTTTCTTCTTCAAAGTCTTATCTGATTCCAAGTTCTCCTCATAGAATGGGCACTACTGCAGGAGTCATATTTGGCTTCAAAAACGTGGTCAGGGATACGCATTATTAGAAAGAAATGGATTTCGATGGAGAAGTGATATGTGGGTCCGCTATTACAGCCTCACTTTGCCCTTTTTTATTGCGGTTTTATTCTTCGATAAGATGCCGAAAAGTCAGCAGGGTCGGTGAGATAAAACACTTGCCATATATGAAAAAAAAAAATAGAGAAAGACAGAAAGAAGCCAAGAGGTAAAGGAAGGAAGCAAAATGATTCTCAATTGTTATAAATCTATGACATTTCTTTCCCTCTCTCACACACACACACTTTCACTCCACATTTTATTCTTCTTCTTTTTTTGTTGTTGCTGTGCTGCCTATTTTGGCTATTGCTTCAGAAAACCACAGGACTTGTAACCATTGCACACGTGGATACAGTAGGAGTTAACTTTGTGTTACAGTCCATAACACAATGTTTTGATGTTTAATAACAAAGTCGTCCCAAGATCTTATTTTACCTGGTGTTTACATCCATGAACATGGTGTCCCACCCACGAAGTCCCTCATGATTCAGGGGGCTGTCATGCAGTAAAAACATGCACTTAATTTTGTACACAATTCTTCAGTCATGCCCAGGGCTGCAAACCTTTGCAGATAAAAAAAAAAAAACATACTCATACACAGTAGAAAATCTATTTTGTGGACTAAAATTGTATTTGTACTTTGGTTCATGATTTTAACCCGTTGAAGACAAGTCCCGAGTATACTCAGGCAAGTGTCTATGGGGAAATGCGTGTTGTAGCAAAATCAAACCATCCTCAACGGGTTAAGCATGCTAAATAGAATTTCAGGAAAAAATTGCTGTTCATGACAAAAAATGATACTTAATACCATTAAAAAAAAACTAGTTGGCAGCTCTGCCAATCACATTAGGTAAAAAAAAAAATAATAATCTTGTTATGCCTTCATCTACTTATACTATACTTTCTTCTTTTTTTCTCTGTTACTTTTGTTTTAACTGTCTCAGACATTAAGAAGGTTAACATTATGTTTTATGTACTGTACAGAATACAGAGGGTACAATGACAGTAAATGAACACAGAAAAGATTACAGGAAGTTTTAGTAAAAGTGTACAACTGAATCCAATGTAACCATCTCAAGACATCATATCCACATATATCACTGATTAGTAAAGTCCCATATCGATGTTGTGATGTGATATCAATTACATGACAATTTGTCATTTGTTCTGTCCAGCTACAGTCACTGATACCATCTTTCCTTCTCCAGAATTATTCTGCTTGTAACTGTCACGGCGGTGCACTTACAAAAAGTAGCACCCAATGGAAGCCATAAATGACTTTCTAGCACTCCTACAGTCATAACTCTCCCATTATTTGTCAAACTGTGATCAAATCATCACATTTATGCCGATACGTTGCGCATATGTCAATGCCCTGCTGAATAGCGACTTCATGTCTTGGTCCATGTGCGTCATTTCTCCCACACTGTCGGCAAGCCAAGGCAACATTTTTTTTTCTCTCTCTCTCTTTACCTTTTCATTTAAGCAGGTGTGCATTGCATGCTCTTGTGGCTTGGGGGGAAAAGTCACACCCTGATTGTCAGTGCACAGAAGTCATTACGGAGCAAACATTCGGTGACAGCCAATATCTGCGCTAAATGACAACAAGTAATTTGTCCTGGTTTTTGAAGATGCCCCAATCAGATCTGTCCATTGTCAGGTCTGTCCATCTCTCTCCATCTCCCTTTTAGACTTTTGTCATTGTTGTTAACCTCTTCATTTTTATTCTCTGTCTGTCTGTCTGTCTGTCTGTCTCTTTCTCTATGTCTCTCTGTCTCCCTCTTTGTTCCCACTTATCCTATCTCTCTTTTTCTTTGTCCTTCACCCTGTTCTATCATCCCGTTTACTCCCCCCTCTTAAAGACACAATTTACCATTTGCAGAAGAAACAAAAACCCAGCATTAGTGCTTTAAAATAGTTCTAAAATGTGACTTAGGGATAGAAACAACCACTGTAAATATGTGAATCTGTATAATCGATGTTAAGTAATATTGTCAAATACATAAAATGTGAACAATAGTTATAATAAAAATGTTTCCAGACTAAACCGTCTACAGTTATGCTTTAATGAGAAAAATAGTGATATCTCCTTATCGTTTAGGCTTTATAGCAAAAATCTTATATGGTAGGATGTTTAGTGATACAACAGACCTACAAATATGCATCAAATGTGATATCTTGAAATTTTTTTAAATCACTGCTTCCAAAGGTAAACAGGACCTTTAATGTTATTTTTACTTTTCTCTTTTTCTAACTGCATGTCCTAGATAAACTTTTTTTTAAACGTAATCTAAATCTCTTTCCGACACCTTTTTTTTTCTGCAACACCCTCTTCCTTTTATTGTATATCTCTCTTCTATTGTTTGTCACTGTCTTCCCCCTCCCCCTCTCTCTCCATCTCCCTCTATCTCATTACTTCTGCCTCTCTCTGCCTCTCTCTGCTACTCTCTCTGCCGCTTAGTCCCACACACTCTAAATTACATCGAGACATGCAAGTGCATACAGGGTTTAACCACTTTCTGAAAGCCCCAGGTGCCCAAGGCCATGTGTGCCTTGGACCCGCGTGACACGGTGTGGTGAGCACGCCGTGATTTCCTCCGTAATCGCCTGATTGGATTCGGGGATAATCGGGGCCATGCAGCTCTGGCTTTCACACCATTTAATCAACAATGGAGATTTGGACGAAACAACCGTTTGCACTGCCACCCATTTATTGCTCCACCAGAACGAGATGTTCTTCGAAGTTAATCCAAAAAAAGTTTGCACATTTGACAAATAACAGTGTGGAAAAGTACGTGATTGGTACGATACTGCGTGTGCCCTCGTATTTGCCAATCATATACATAAATGTATGTTTGTATATTATATGTATGTCTACATGTCTGAGTCTGCATGTGGACAGTAATATTTGAAAATCATATACATAAATGCATGTTTTTATATATGTATGTCTATATGTCTGTGTCTGTGTGTGCTGTGTGTCTACATGTCAATAAAATCATTTTAATAAGCCAAACTCATATTTTACAGAATAATGCGGGTATTGAAGGAATGAAAAATGCATTTTTTTCACAATACAACATTGATCCACAAGATTCTTTAGAAAAAAAGCAACAGGTTGGGTAAAAACAATGAGAACGTTCTGCAGTCACAGGTACATTTGTAGGAAAGAGTAGTTCAACAAAATAATGATTCAAATTGCAAGCCTCTGCAGTGTGCATTAAGACTGCAAAATATTTCTGTTCTGTACGACACTTGGCTCATCTCAGCATTGTTGCTCAAAATGATATGTTTCTCACAAAATGGCTCACGGCTATCCTATAAAGGACTAAGAAGACTTGAAGTAAAACAAAACAAGCAAGATTCAGAGCCAGTTGTTGTGTTGTTGTTATTGTCTTTTGGTCTTTCATCAGGTGGCAGTTCGAAAACACTCAGAAGACAATGTCTCATGGGCAAATATCAATACTGGCAGGCTTACAATGCACGGGAAATTGAAAAGGCTTTATACAGGAAGAAAAACTCTGTACAAGAAGAGACAGTTGTAACGCCTTTGGACGTGGTTGGCACTATCACCTTTCCTGTACTATTGATAAACAGGGACTTGCTATTTATCTGGAATGGATAGGTTCACATCAAGTTGATTCAAGACTCTATTGACAATGGTGAAATTTGTACTCATCATTTGTAGGCAATAGTATTGACTGCAAATTCTCTGATAAGCCAGATTTCATTGGGAAAATAAGCAGAGAAAGAAAATAGGGAAATTTTCTATTGACTATTTTATATATGTTATATAAAGATAACTATTATACATGAGATTTGTATCTATATCACCATTATTCAATTTGATAAAATGATTATGGCACTTCGCGTGACATAACAAAAAGAAAATATAGATGGACAAATATATCTTACACAATGTATGTCATGATTTGCTAGTAGGAGGAATAATCTTGTTGATGGCACCTCTGAAAAGTTAATCTTGCATCGTAATCATGTATTCAGTGTTGGGAATCAGAATATTTCAGCACATGGGATCTCTCTTGAAAAGCTGTTTTCAAAATATTTTGGGTGGGACTTTCATCCGTCAGTTCTGTGGTTGCCTGCTTTCATTGCTCCTTCAGCAGCCACTTTTAAATCAATACAAATCTATTCAATCAACATAATTCGAAATCTTACTGATGATGTTTTGTTATCAACAACTGACAGATATATTAGAGTTTGAAGCCACCACACAATTTCAATCTGCCCATCATAATTCTTATAGCACACCAATGTAAAGCAAATTGTTTAAACAGATCAGATGTACATCACATCTATCAAGCTATGCCAAAATAAACATGAAATACTAACAAAAAGCACGGCATATACTTTGTGTTTCTTTTTCCTTGTTTGGTATTCTCTCTGGTCAAGTTGCAAATATGTTTTGAAGTGAATTTCAGTAGGAATCTCAGAGAAAAATTTATGATATGAGGATATATGAAATTGTATTCCTGTATTCCTGTATTCCAGAGAAGTTGTGCTGTTATGACAGGAAGAAAATAGGATGATATTTACCCATCATCTTTGTTAAAGTTAAAGTTGTTGACATTATTAAAGGTAAAGTTCTCTCAAAACATTTCATTTTCTACAGCGGTATTAAAAAAAAAAAGAGTAATGGTCAAGAATTGTTCAAAGAATCACCAAAAAGGTTCCAGGGGGATGTGTGTGTAACAGATCTGGCAAATAGCTCACCACGCATTACGCCAGATTTAGCAATGAGGTTGTAAATTGATTGCACATGGCGGGTATAGCTGCCATCCATTCACAATGGATCTCTGTGTGCTCAGAGTAATGATGATGGTAATCACTAACAATCAATCAACTGTCATTTCTGTTTTCATTTTTTCTGCAGAATTATGTGGATCCAGAGTTACAAGTACCACCATAATTCCTGCGCAAGCAGAGATACTGTAAGAGAAGCAAAATCGCTTAAATGGGTTTTGGGGTAGAAGGGGGAGGGGAGGGGCAATTCAAGATGCATAAAACAGAAGCAAAGGTGAGGGATTTCTTGACATCAAATTTGAGCATATTGATTCCAAAGAATGATAAATGAATTGTTAACATTGATATTATTCCTTTAGCCCACCCCTTCTTCATTGGACATACAATACTGGGGTGATTATGAAGTGTTGACATCCCAAATCTGGATACAGCGAGAGAGATATGACTGTGGACAATTCATCCACTGGCCTGAAGCTTAATGAGTGTGATGTATGCCATATCATCTGTACACATGGGTTAAATACAGGAATCTCATTAAATATTTGTGTAGGTAGTACCTTTAGACACAATAAAACAGTTACGGAAAAATGGAAATTTACAGAGAAATTCTGAACAAGAATCTGATCTTGAGTGTGGCTGGACCAAGATTGAAAAATCTGAATCTGGTTGACAAGACCTATTTACCTTGAATCTTTCGATTAAGGAAAAAAAAAGTCTACTGGGAAATTGTGGGCTGAAGAAAAAAATCAGAATCTCAAAAGACAACAATAATACTTCAAAACGACATGTGTCTGGGAAAAAATGACAAGGCGTTATGATCGAGTGCTGTTTTGTCAGTAAGCGTGCTGGCAAGTTCTGTGTCTGCATCCAATTTGCCAAGGGTCTTCTAACCTTTGAAATCTGGTGACCATCGTCGTGGCAAAAAGGGACACGAGAAAAATGCTGCAAAGTCACAGGAAAGGCCATGAGAATTCAAATAATGAGCAGGGCATCCGGTGTAATAAAAAGCACATTACAGAGGGAGAGGCAGCTCTTATGGCGCTGCCATCTTATATCGATAGAAGCGAGACCTGCAAGAAAGCAATATCAAGACAGAAAGTCCAAATGATGCACCTTATTCATCTTTTTGCCCTTTGTCAGACTTTTTTTATGGAATTGCTCTGTTTTCTTTTTTTTTTTTTCTTTCTTTCTTTTCTTGGATCAGTTCTCATTTATGGAAACTGCGACAAGAGGTTGTTCCAATATTGCATGGCAGTTCGCCTTTCTTTCTTTTTTTCCTTCTTCTTCTTCTTCTTCTTCTTTTTTCTTCTAGGATACATTGGGGGAGAAAATACAGATGCCACCTTGCAAAAGTCTGCGAAATTCAGATAGAATATTCTAATTATATCTTCTGATGCCAGTGGCAACAACAACAATTTTTTTTCCTTCAGTCCCAAACAAACATGAGAAGGACCAACAATACAGGGTAGGCATAACACAGAGTCTACGATGAAATGTCAAATGACAATGCAGAGTCATGTCATAGAATGCCACTGTGATAAATGGGCACATTAGTTGTCAGCAAGCCACTAAACCATAGATTAAAAATTATTTGAGTCTGAATGGCATCATCAAGTCTTTTTCAATAGAAATCAACACAGAGAGTAGACTTTGCTCCAGTAAGCACCAAGTTTGTCCAAATCCTGCAGAACTAGAGAAGTATACATCAGGCACCTCCAAATTAAATCTTATGACATTGTAATCTCCGTTGAAAATGTGTTTGCAAAGAAGAGCATCAACAAATTTTTCACAGTGAATACAGAACAACATTGTCTGTTTGAAATGATGGCACAAATCCTGTCATATCATCAGCAGTCAACGTGTATGCAATTTTCGCATAAGAATGATATTTCAAGGTAATCGCGTTTACTCATTTTTACCCATTTTTCAATCATGATTGCAACACTTTTATGTCTGGCATTTTCAATTATTTTTTGTAATACATCAAACTTTAATTATTACTCTAACATGTGATGTTATCATCAAATTGTATTGCTGGGAAATATGCAAGAAATAGAGAGCTACATGTATGTTTTTTTGGTCTGCAAACACTGTTGTCATTTAACATGTGTGTCTCCCGGATACGACAGTTTTGTTGACCACAGTTAATTACAGCACCGTCGTATATCACTGATATTATGTACAATAATATATAACGGTTTGGTTGACCACATGCACTGTGTTTGCAGTCATCCAAACCATTGTATATGGGAGAGACCAACACATTGTTGTTTTTAAACAGGTGTGTCTGTGGAGAAGAGTAATTATTAGAACAGAATGAACTGACAAGACCCTATAAAAGTGATAATTAAACAAAAATTACACCAATTTAAAAAAAAAATGTATATATATTTCACAATATGTATAATAGTCTGTCCACCATCGAAATGAATGAAAATCTCAAAAAAGAAAAAGAAAAAGCAGATCCAGAAACAAACAATCAAGTCAACAACCAAGTGTTAGGTCTTATTTACTCCAAAAGTGGGGGTTATTACACTTATAAAAGTCTTTTCCTTGAGTCAACAACTGTTTTCCATTTTACATCTACAAACAAACCTCTCACTAGAGTATTCAACATCCCCCTTTGAACAGATACTATAACTGCCCTTAACTGAAATCATATGCCTCTTTCTTCATATCTACTACTGATTTCACAAATGAATGGACAAGAATGCGGGTTGTTGAAGGAGTGGTTCCAACCTCCCTGACTGCCTCATTACATACTTATAAAAACAAAGGAAGGCTGTTTCATCCCCTCAATCCCCCCCCCCCCCCTCTTATCGCATAACGGCCAACGATATGATCGTTGGTATCTTGCAAGAGACCATTTTGGGGAACAAAGTACACAAATATCGACTGCTGCAGAGGGAGATGGTAAAACTATTTGCACCGAGGTGATGTCTCAACAGTGCTATGTCCCGAGACAAAGTCGAGGGACATGGCACTGTTGAGACATCACCGAGGTCAAATAGTTTTACCATGGCCCGAAAAAAAGCAGTAGATATTTGTTTTATATCCCTCTCGAGCATTTTACTAGAGTAATGACGGTTCCCTTTTGGAAAAGTGTGCATGTTTCGTGAACGATAAATCTAACGTTAGGCCGTAGCAGTGCAGCAGCAGTGCGTGCAGCGCGTAGCGAACGACACCGCTGCGCTGTTGTTGATTCCTACACACGAGCTACACTACCGCAGCGTGCAAAACTCCGAAAGATCGAGGAGGTCCAGGACTACGTTAGAAGTAGGCCTTAAGCGGCTTCGTTACCCAGATCATCTTCAAAATCGGTTTTAGTTTATTCCTAATTCGTACCTGATATGGTGTCCTCCTGCGATCATTCTTCCGTTACTCGAAGCAGTCACTTAATTTGTCAATTGAGCTGAATGCATTGATCACACGTCCACTAACGTTTAGTTTACACACCCACGCCATGATGCCATCGCACCACAGATTTCTGTAATGCTGTCGCACACCGCGCGCTCCGCGCTCTGCTAGCGCTAGCTAGCTAGCTCCAAGCCACTGCACAGGACTGTCGCTCAAAAGTATCGCTACTACGCGCACTGCGTACATTCTTAAGTGAGAAATGTAGATATCGATCACACGATCACGATTGGGTGCAAATCGTGGATTCCCAAAAGTACTATATCACGCTGGCTAGTAACCAATTGCACCGCATCCAGCTGCTCGTAGCTAGCTAGTAAAACTACACCATGTTCGTGCTCTGTACAATCCTATGGCAAGAAGCTTTACATGAGGGATATAATAATTAATGCAACATATTATTTCAGAGCATCTTTCTTTTATCAAAATCAAGGGAGAAAACAATACTGAATGCAAGTATATCAAATGGTGATGACTTAAAGTGTAGATTAATTTCTTCACAGCATCTTAAGGTTATCTTTAGGTTATCCCTGTTTTGCAACTCCTTCCCCCATTCCCCCCCCCCCCCAAAAAAAAAGGAAAAAGAAATGAGAATGAAAAGACAAGAAATTTACCAATCTACAAATCATGAGCAACATTTCATCTCAACAAAGACAGCAAAGGCTGTGAAGCTAAGATGAGAGACAAATTTATGACGGCAGTAATTTTGGTCACTCATTTGAAGATGCTTGAGTACATTCCTGACATTATCAAGACAACCAGCACGCTAAGCGATTCAAATCCACTCCCATTATCACGAAGGGTAACAAAAATACAAGTTTTCACACACAAAAAAAGAGAGACTCACTCTCCTTTCGATTTGCTCCCAAAGGCGCATTTACTGCAAGGAAACCTCGTAGCAAAACAAGCGAATGGGTTTGTATTTTCAATCCTGCTAGTGAGTCATTACACTTTCCCCGTAAGATTTCACACGTAAGAGAGATGGGGATCACATAAACAAGCCAACAAAAATATACTTGAAATAATGATGAAAACTGCTAGGTTTGCATATTTGGCAATCATCTCTACAAAGACCGCAAATAGAGGACTTTGGTGGGTACAGAAAGTATCAGGGCTATTTGGCGTTGTGGTGACGTAATGCAATACTCTGAATTGGGCGATATTTCATTTTATATATATCGTTTATTCCCTCATGGATTGCTTCAGCCCTAGGAAGAAGTGAAGGAGGAGAGAGCATTGTGTAGTGTGAAATATTTCCAGCCTTGCAAGCGATTAATCTGTTCACAAGGGTTTATTGCGAACTCAATGAACCAGAAAACTTGTGGCATGGTTGTCAAGCGATGATGGGTCATTACTCTTTACTCTCCAAGAGTCCATGCAGACTTTGACCACTCCAAGTTGGCAACAACTTTTTCTCACTTTGCTAGGCAAAACAGTGACTAAAGGTAAAAAATATAATTCCTTTATATAAGCATTTACAAAATAGAGGTCAAGTACTCTCAAAAAAAGACTGGAGGATGTCATAAACACACTCACTACGAGATCATGGGCAGATTTAAGAAAATATTAATGAATGCAGATATAAAAGCCTACAAAAGAATGAGTGCAAGAAAAGCTGGAACCCTATGTTACCAGAATACAGAGTATATCTAAGGGGTGGGAAAAGATATTGACAAAACTGCTAACTATAAGTGGAGGGACCTTGGCAGTACCAGCTTCAAACAGCATTCTCAAAATGAGCTCATTTCAGTTTGCTAAAAGCTAACTTATCTTCTCAATATATCCACAATAAAAGAAAAAAGCCTAACTAACTATAAATGTATCACATTCATATTTTGATAGCACACAGAAGTGTACAAACTTCATGTCATTCAATAATGAGTTTAAAGCAATTGTCTACATCAATGCTTTTCAACCTCTTTTAACCTGAGGCTCACTTTGGTTCCTATAAGTTTGTTTTTTGTTTGCTTGTTTGTTGTTTTATGAGGCCCATGCAGTTAGATTAGTGGAAATTTTTGCAATGTTGAAATTTTTGCACATTTCACGCAACCAGAAGCTAGCGCGAAAATTAAAGCACGCGAATAGTTTTGCTTGCCATGTGTTCCAGTAGTTGATGTCTTGATTCTCCAGAATCAAAAACACACCAAACTATTCTCATGCGGCCAAGCATGAAAAATTAGTCACATGAAAATATCCAATTTTACAATATTTTTCAGCCCATCTGAGAGTTTTGCATCTCATCAGTTGAGAAGCGAGAACTTGGACTGATTTATCTTGCAAGGTACACATGACTGATTTCATTGTCTTGTGAGATCATATTTTTCTACATGTTTTTACCCTAAATTATATATATTTGTATTTATTGTGCAAAAGCAAAGAATAGTTTAGTCAGGTGTCCCTGCTTAAGAGAGATCCAAACAAGGCATATCAAGTGGTTTGTTGCTCCTTAGAAAAGTAAATTACAAAAAAAAAAACAGATCTAGAAATAAACGAACAAGCCAACAAACACGTACTAGTTCTTATTCACACCAAAAGTGGGGGGTTATTCCACTTTTAAAGTCTTTGCCTGGAGTCAACAACTGTTGTACATTGTATATCTACAAACAAACCTCTCACTAGAGGATTTAACAACCCCCTTTGAACAGGTACTCTGAATGCCTGTAATTGAAATTCTGTACTCCTTTCTTCATATCTACTGCTGATTTCACAACAATAAAAGGACAAGAACGTGGGTTGGGGAAGGAGTGGTTCCTATCTCCCTTTTATACCTTCTCAATAAATTCTTCTACAAAGAAAGGAAAGAAGGTTGTTTCACCACCCCCACCCCCATAAGGGGATGGCAAAATCACAAAAGATATTCATTAAAACAAAGCTTACATGGTACACACTTTGTAATGGCAAGAAGGGATATACTGTTCTAAAAACTATATTTTGTGATTTTTTTCAAAGATTGCTAAATTTTGTATACAAAATTTACAGTGCGACAATTCATAAGGTGTGAAAGGTTTTGAAATGAGAGTAAGGAGGGAGATACAGTTTACTGAGTTCATATTGGTTATGAAATTCTATCAGTTTTACAAGACCCGCTCTGCACAACTGTATAATTGACAAGGCCACTGTGACACAAACAAAATCAAACCATGGCATTTGGCTTTTTTTAGGGTCATTTGAAGGCAGTCAGACCAAAACTTCCATTCGCACACCCTGTAACAATTCTCTACTCCGAAGACTCATACATGCTATATCTCAATCATATCCACTTACAACTCTTGATAGACTTTGTTTTACATGACCTTTGCCTTTGTAGCTGAGGTTTATCGCATGTATTGACATGAATGTCGAGTGTTTATAAATACACTTACATGTCGGTATGAAAAAAATGTAGCATGTGCCACAATAAAATAATCTTGTAACATATCTTCTCCTTTTGTGTGTGTGTGTGTCCAAGAAGAAGGAGAATAAAGAAATGAAGACATTTTTTGTTTCACCTGTTTTGCATCTCTCAATATATTATTCATGGCATGTACATTTGTACAGTGCATTGAACAACCTGTAATTGAAAATGCTTTGTATTGAAGAATTGTTTTACTGTTATAGTGCACTAAAGCCATCACATGCTGATGATGGGCTGAAGCTTAATGAACAACTTCATCTTTCAATTTATTCAGAAATGAAAGCACTGCCTCCATACATGTAAATGACCTTTAGACTGTCAACTACTGTAAAACGAGGAATTTTCGCGTGCACTTTAATTTCGCGAATTTCGCGAGCGCCAAGATTCGCGAAATTAAAATGCACGCGAAAGTTCTTGTTTACACTATATGCATTGAACGCCAGTGGCACTTCGCGAAAATTTCATGCAGCGAAAAAGGCTGTCAGCTCCCATTCGCGAAAATTTCATGCCGCGAATATATCATGTTTTACAGTATTTCATATCCTCACAATGTGAAATAACTAGTTTAACAGTAAAAATGAGAAGCATGGATATTCAGGGGTGTCCTTTTTGCTGTTATTGTTGTTGTCTATGTAAGAGCCCTGTCTAGCTTCAGATAATATGTGCCATGTATATTTGCATGAAACAAAGAGACCTCCCCCCCCCCCCCCCATCATCATCATCTCCACCACACTCCTTTAAAGACATACCAAAAAAAAATCAAAATGGAGAACACCTAGAAAGTTTTCACAATATTTCAGGCCAACCTTGAATCTGTGATTCCGTCAAATTCTCTCTCCATGACGCCAATTTGATGAGGCGGAAGCAAGACCCATGCCGGCATTTATTGGATTTCTCATGGCGCAATAATGACAAATATTTACACTGCAGAATGGAGTCGTCACTTATCTCAGGTTCATCGCTCGCAGAGCAAGAAAAATTATGGATTTATATGATGGCACTGGCATTTCCGGCAATTTCTGCAGGGATGTGGAAAAAGTTGGAGTAGTCATGTCTAAAAAAAAAGATATTGTCTTGCTGATTCATGCCAGCCACCATCTCCAAGCAAAATAGTTAGTCCTTAGATAGAGATTTGGTCACTGGCTGGTACAGACAGTCAGTTCCATTGTCATATGATATGGATTAGGTAATCCTCTTAATCCCTTACTTGTATAACAATGGCCTTCCAGTGGAACTTTGGCATTGCTCCACTTGAGTGTGTGGTCCCGCTGGCATTAAAGGTCAGGTTTAGGGACGTGCGAGAATTAAAGGACGAGTCCACCTTCATATATATAAGGATTGAGAAAATGCAGCATTATTAGTAGAACACATCAGTGAAAGTTTGAGGAAAATTGGACAATCCATTCAAAAGTTACGGATATTTTAAGTATCTGCGCAGTCACTGGTGGAAGAGAAGACTACTACAGTGTATGATGTCACATGCGTACAACTACATAAGAAATATAAAAAGAGAATTTCACAAAACTTTACTTTTTGAATAAAGTGCACATTTCTTTGACTTGCTACTGACCTATGTTAAGGGTAATATTATTCCCCCTGCCTTCAGAAAGAGAGAAGTCGAGTGTTCTTTTGTTATGCGAGAAAAATAGAAATATGTTGAATTTTCTTTATTCTTTCTTTATATCGTTGTACTCATGTGACATCACAAGCTATAGTAGTCTTTCCATCCAGCTGTGACTGAGCAGAAACTTCAAAAATTCATAACTTTTGAACGGATTGTCCGATTTTGCTCAAGCTCTCACTGATGTGTTCTACTAATATTGCTGTATTCACTCAACCCATATGTCTATGAAGGTGAACTTGTCCTTTAAGCATTAGGCTGATGGAAAAGTTTGGCAATATATGACAAAGAGCATTAGCACAAAAAGGTTATAAGGCTGCAATAATCAAGATATCACCAATTTCACTGTGGTTTTTTTTTTTTTTTGGGGGGGGGGGGTTTCAATGACATTTATTTCCACTAAATATGATTAATATATATTCAATATAAGTAAAATGCAATCAATTTGAGAATGCTGGGGGCACATCTTTAGAAGTAAAAATATAAATAAAAACGAAAAATAAAAACTTGTGATGAATGTGTCCTTCACACAAAATGCATAAATGACTGAATATAACATTCCAAAATATGCAGTATCACAGTAATACATAGAAATATAAAATGGAGGCAAGGACAAAGACATAGACACAGACATAAACAGAAACAGGAATACACCATCAACAACTGACCAATGCCGCTGACCAATGTCATGACCTAAATGTTAATGAAATAGCTCGGCAATGTATACCTTGGTGAATAGGCATTTTAAAGGATTAAAGGGCTCTTTAAAGGAAAATAAAGAATACATTAAAACTGATTTATCATATTTACTAATATCTTGGGGTATGGCTACTACTGCTGAAAAAGAAAACATGAATGATAAAACATATTAATCCCCTGGAGAAATGAAATGCCTTGTTCTCAGCACAAGCGTGGTCTAACACAATGAAAATCATCATGGACAAAACTGGGAAAAATTAGATTAGAATGCTTCAGTGCATGAAGACCCAAATATTCTAAACATTGCATAAACAGCAAATGAAGCACACACATTAAATTCCTACCAGATCATTGATGTAAAATACATGACCACTGATAGAGTTGTGTAGGACTGTTATGATTATTTACGTTAATGCACATTTTTGCAATCATTCTCTATGGCATTTCCTAACTCAACATTTCTTTTTTCTTCAATACAATGACTGGCAGATAATGTGATTCTACAAGAAAGTACATCAAAGAGCATTTCTTTCTCAATTCTTTTGTTTTCTCATTTTTTTTCCTTCTAAAATTGCACAGCATCATGGGGCAGAATAATTCACATTCTAATACATTTCTTGTCAATGCTGATTCAAAACTTAAAATGAAATTTCCTGTAAACCAGGGATGTGGTGCAAACAAGGGTGATGTAACGTGAATGCTAGCCAGAGTTACTGCCAGAAGCTAAGAAGCGTACTCTAAGACACAAAAATAAGAGCCCAGATATACGCTGCTTGATGTACCTCCAGGGCTTAAATGGCAAGAAGGGATATACTGTACTGGCAATTGCGCATCAGTTATTATTCTGAAATGTGGGACACAAAATAATTACCACCAACAACAAAATACTAACAGACTTCAATTAAGTCTGGGAAAAATCCTAGTAATGGTGTGATTGTCAGCATATCAATTCTCTGGAGATTTTGCCTCCAAAATCTGATGCGCAAGTCTTAATCCAGCATTATCTAGATTTCATTTTTTGATTGTTATCCAAATGGAATACTATAATGTAAGAAACGTTTGCATTTCTAATGACTTTTTGCATTTCTAATGAAAATTTTTGTAAAATTGGAGCTGATGGCCTTTTTTCATGGCAAGACATTTCACAAATTGCCACTGACATGCCGTGAACATTGGCCCTATTATGTAAACAAGAACTTTCACATGCATTTTAATTTCATGGATATTGGCTCTCATGAAATTCTCAAAATTAAGTATGCATGCAAAAATTTCTGGTTTTACAGTAACCATTACATTTACTAGCCATTCACCTGTGTAAAAAAAAAAAAGGCTTTCTTTGCATAAACTGATTATTTCAGTAAAGTTGAATTGATCACAGATGACAAGGTGTGTATCAAATCTTGCCACAGTAGCAGAGATCAAATTCTAAGTACATTAAAAATGGGTTAAGTACAGGCATAGGAAACCATGCCAAGAATCACCCCTCTCTAAATCCTTCTCAAATGGTGAAGGTTTCCTCTACTAGTCACAGGCTGACAGGGTCTACAGCAGCCGTTCAAGTTTCAAGGCACATGTGTGTTACACTTGGCGCACAGATTCCCCATTTTCTATGTTGTTGTTTTATATGCTTCCGCCACAAAGTTTTCGGGTCGACCGTCCATTCGTGATCAATTTTCTGTTTAACTTATGAACCATTTGACGTACTGTATACGCCAAATATTTTGCGAGGTTTTTATTTTCGCGAATTTCGTGAGTCGGGTGCTATTCGCAAAATTAAAGACATGCGAAAATAATGACTCTGATCCCAATATGAATGTGATGCACACATACATTTCTCCATTCAGTACAGTACTCCACGATCGCGAATTTTACCACTCGCGAAATCGTCTAGAAGTCCCGATTTGCAACAATTTAGACTCACTATAAAATATATGCCGTATACAGTATTCAAATGAAACTTGGCATGTGTATATATGGGTGGATGAAGCTATGTCCAACAACTTGAAGCAGTGAAGCTTTGGCATTTGAAATACAAACAAATAAACTCTATACATTGTCTTCCACATTACTGATTCTGTCTGTGACATTGCTTTGAGATAAGCTGTTTCAAATGTGCCCATCCCTTTTATGCAAAATATTAGGACAAAAAATACTCTGTGTCACTTGTTGCCCTACTGGAAGAAAACAACAACAAACAAACTCTAAAATCTGCAAAAGATACAAATACTACTTCATTGAATGTTCAAAGATATTCTATACACTACTGTACATATAACTGATGGCAACTTTTTATCGTAAAAATCAATTTGACAACTCTAATATGCCACAGGGAATTTAAAGACCGGCTCCCATTATGCTGATACATTTTACCACCAGTGATTTTGTGTGAAAAACTGCCAAAAAACAACACCAACGAATCCTAATCCTTTGTACTGCATTCTATCAAAATATCATAAACGTCATCATCACACAAGATATGATACACTTGACAGCCCATTAGGCTTACATGGATGGATAGGTGGATGGATGGATGACAAAGCAACATATACTGGTACTCATATTTATTCAGTTGATACTATCTGGTGATTAAAGAATTTAATTGCCAGCAGAACAAGAAAATACAATTGAAAGAGCATATTCCTGTTTCCAATGTTTTGTCATCTTTGCACCTTCCACAAGCTTTTAAACATTAACCCAAATGACTTTTGTTTCAACATAGTATCTCATACAACTGCCAGTCACTCCGTGTTTACTTTCTCAACATGCCATCCGCACGCGGCTGATGTGTGAAATATCACCGCCTCTCATGGAATGCGCCGTCAAAATTTCTCATTTCTCGGCTGCTGTAAATGCAAACCGAGAACCCACAGGAACAATGGATCAAAGTTTGTCCACTGCCTTCTTCAGCGACGTATCCGCGTCCCCTTCTGACGACATTTACGTGGCTGTGTTCCACGATCAGACGGACATTAGTTAATCATCTACTGCGAGTTTGTTTTACTGATTGACAAGATGTTGCGCAGGTGGGAAATAACGACCACACTAATGGCCATCATCTATATAGTAATGTAGGGCAATGGTATGAAATATAAGAAAATATAAAACTTCGACACAAATTAACTACTGCCAGAACAAAACTGTGCTGCAACACTTGATGGGCAAAATACACATAAAAAACGGGATAGGTGGAAAATGGGTTGTGGAATGTTTTGTTTTTAATATGAGAGTCTGCATTACTGCTCGCAATGGGGTCAAAGGTAAAGTGAACCCAATACCCCCCCCCCCCAAAAAAAAAAAAAAAATGTTCTTGGTCATAACATCACATAGCAAAGCACTGCGGACAGGGTTATTTTGTACATGTCTTATTTACATATCTCCAACCTCCCCCCCCCCCCCCACAAGTTCCACAGCCTTTGTGGAATAGAAAGTAAGAATTTCATCCTACAGGATTTCATCACCAATTTGAATACAATAGCAAATCAAACACACACACACACAAATCATAATTCCACTTCTGTTTGTTTTTACTTTCACTATTTTGAAATATCTCCCAAGGCAACCTTTGTCATGCTTATATTCCTCTACCCAGCGTTTTAAGATATTTACTAATATAAGCTGTGGATAGTCAGAATTCCCTCAAAAGAAATGCTATCATGTTCTGCTTTATATATATTTACATAATATATTCTTTAATTTGGGGACAGACTGACATGGAAAAGCTATCTTTTTACTACCTTTGGATTGTAAGTAGTTAAGAAGCAACAAATCAATTCTCCCTGGTGCCTTATATAGATCAGGCAGTATTCCACGGTGACTGCTATGTAACATTTGGCACAATAGAGGAGGGGGGGGGGGCGGGGGGAAGACAAAGAAAGATTGGTTTCATCTTCTCCTTTTAAGTCTGTCAAATTGAGAAAAATCTCCTGCCAAAATACCACCTGACAGTCTCATTAAGCGCAGTTAAGCGCAGCCTTGATTAGTTTCTAGGGACATGCCATGTGTTGGGCAAGGGGCACTTATGTTCGTCCCATCTGAAGGCAAGCATAACAGGGAGAAGGTGGATGAACGTCACATTGGGACATTAATACGGGCATCAACAAGTGAGACCATGCGAGATAAAACAGCAGGATAATCTCCACTTGCATTTGAATGGTATTTCACACTGGAACACAATTAACAGCACATGAACAATATATGGCATCACTCCAAAACATAGCTTTTTAGGTTTATTCAACACTTCCTCCATCACGCAGGTTTTGACTCCCTGCTGGAATTTTCACATCTCACTTCCCTTACCAGATGCTATTCAATACCATAATAAACACCACCACAAAAAAAAAGGAAAAAAATATGTGGTGCAAATTGCACCAAATCTATCCTAAGAGCACCACATGAACACTATACACATTGCGGGTAAAAAAAAAAAAAAAAAAAAATCTCACTGAGTGCAGATAATTCAGTCACAGTTTAATGAAAAGATGCCAGGGTTATCACTCCTAAGGTGACTCGAGGCGATGCTGGAAGCTCCAGTTTGTTCCGCCCCACTGCAAAGCAAAACCACTTACAGGTTGGTGTCCTTTGCTCGAGATGAGAGGGGGAAAGGAATGCTTTGATTTCAGTCAGGAGCTGGATGTGCAGGTAAGATCCATCGGCACACACGTGCTCCAATTCCTCACATTCACAGTTGACTTTTTGGGGCTAAATATTGTCCTGGTGTTTGTTACCCCCCACCCCCCCCCCCCACCCCCACCCCCATCCCCACCTCCTTCTTCATCCCCTCCAAAACCATCTTGCTCTGGAGAACATGTCCCTTAATGAAATCAAGGAGATGTACATGCATGCAAATCACTCGGTAAGATTATGCGCTGGCTCACTAACTGCAGAGGAGTGTGAACTCCTCAGCTTTTGGCATTATTCCAATGTCAAGCTCTTGTGGAGGAAAACAGCGGGAAAACATCTTGCTGCAACTTTTTTTTTTTTTCTGAATGGGCAGGTGAAAATGAGAAGCATTAAGAATGTATGGATTTTGATGTCATTTACAGTCACGTGGCGTGAAGTTTGCTGCCGTGTAAAGTACAGAATGGATCAATAATGTACTCATCTGTCAAATGTCCCACACTGGCCCAGAAAGATAACCTCGCAGTTTGCTGCCATAACGCAGCAGTTGTGCAACGTACAACACATCAATGAAGCCTGATGTGTATTTTTAAGCCTTGGCTATAAATGCTGACATGTGTGTGTGGAGACACAGTCTACTAGGGTTGGATTCAAAGTTACACTTTCGTGCAGAAGAATCACACAGAAACAACAATTTAAGAGTTGATCTTTCTGTTTATGTGCAAAGGTCAATTACATCAAAAAAAAGCATCCATCCTCTCTTACAATTATAAGAAAAGTATCTAAAGCAGTAAGAGGTTCCCAAGTTTGGAAATTATGGGGATTTACTGGGATGGGCTTTTAGTTTTGCAACACCACAAGTGGGGAAGTTAAAATTTCACAATGAGAAATCTTTAATGGGCTCTCACACAGCCATGCATCTGCGGAACGTCTTTAACATTCGTTTATCATTACATAACTGATATGACAGCCTGTTCTTTTTTTTAAGGATTATTTCAGGTTTCTTTGTATGGGGAGGAGAGGGGGAAAGGCATCATTTTAATTGTCAAAAATTTTCTGATCTGTTTGTCAAGAAATTCAGCAGAAAAAAAAAATCTCAAGATTGTAGTTTTTGAAACTCCACTTAGGTTGTCAACTGCCATAAATCATATGACATAGATAGACACCCATTGGCTCCCATTTTCTGCCAATCATAAGTGTGTTACACCTACTGTAAAACCAGAAATTTTCAGGAGTTTATACTTTTGCAAATTTTGTGAAGAGTTAATATTTACAAAAGTAAAAAGCACATAAATGTTTTTGTCTACACAATGCATTGCATGCCAGTCGTAATTCACAAAAGTTTCATTCCTCAAAAAAAAAAAAAAAAAAAAACGGCTGTCAGCTCTAATTCGCTATAAATGTTTATGGTTTACAGTATTCAAAGCAGCACTGGGAATCCCATTTGTCTTTCAACTCTGCAGATGAGCAGGCTTAACTCTGTGTGTACCACATTCGCACGCCCGACTCAGTCGATGGCGTGCCAACTTTGCATATTCTGCTCAAACACACAAGCCCATCCCAACCGATCGATAAATCGTCAAATGCTACAGTACAATGAAAGCGTTTCTTGCGATTCCATTCCTGTCACACGTGGCTTGCATATTATGTGGTGATTGACTATCAACGGGTGGTCTCTACTGGATCTGCAAGTAAATTCTCGTTTTCTGTCACTGTTTTGCGTGCAAAGGTCATGCCTCTACAATAATGTAGCTACTGATCGTTAAAAAGAAAAACAATCATAGATTTGTCATACAATTTACACCAAAGCAAAGCTGGGCATTTTCTCTACAACTTTGCGCATCACATATCCAGGGTAACACAAATCTATAAAAGTGACATAGATTTGAAAGACAGCAAGATTCACCAAACTATGACTACGTTGGTGTCTCAGAATAGTGTGGCACACAGGGGATTTACACCATGGCACATAAAGAGTTTAAAAAGGTAAAAATTGTTCATCCTTGACTGCAACTTCCAGAGTGGGGGCAAATGTCGTGCATGAAATGGTGACAGGAAAAATGATGAGGGAGAAAATGATATATATCTTTGTGAACAGTTTGCCTACTCCGGCAAGGGCATTGCATCCCTTCCTCTACTGGTAATTTGATATGTTAATTGCTTTTAAATCCATAAATTGAGACAATCTTGATAGAAGAGGTAGCACTTTCAAAACAAGCAAAATATTCATATCTGTCACAATATCCATGGCCATAGAATTTCAAATCCTGCATCTGTAACTGATGGTTATAGGGTTGATTTCATGCAGAAACACAGGAACAAGCACACACCCACACAAACGTAAACATAATATGAAATGAATTACCATGTGCATAAGACCATATAAGCCACATCCCAAGTTTGGTAAACAACAAAAATTAACGAAAAAAAAAGTGTGGTACGATTTTATTCTGTTCAAACTTTCCATCACCTGCTTAAACTGCATGAGATAATGCTGTTCTTGCAGGCTATTGTATTGCAATCCCCACTGTTGCTGTGCAAACTTACTTCTTCATGCTGTGCTTTGTAATTTTGTATTCAAGACTTTATTTAATCTCTTTAAAATTGGCACAGAAATGACAACAATAAGCAGCTGATAACATAACACATGTTGTCACTTGGTTGTGGAATGTAGCATTGTCTGTACGATTAACTGGATGTATTGCTCATTGGCACATAGCATAGTCCCATAGATGATCATGTGTGTTAGTAAAGACAGTGATTCGCTGGAATTGAATATGACCATGATTTGGTGGTGGTAATTAGGCAACATTCCCAAATTTACTGCTATATTTCTGTCAAAAAAAAAATAGCGACGCTTCATTGCCGATATATACAGTATGCTTGGATGCATAAATGACCTCAAGAAGTAGAATTTAAGTATTTTGCCATTTCAATAACATGTATACCTGGTAAATGCATCATCATAAAAAATGTAAGAGAAAACTTAGCTAACTGATAAGTCTGCACTGCAACCAGAACACGCCACTGCCAAATAAAGCGAAAATAAAAAACGAATGGACGGCAGTGATCACAAATTCATCAAGCACTCTGAAAATTCCCTCATACCAACAAAAAAAATCAAGTCTGGAAGGAAAAAAAATGCATATTGTAGCAGCATCAGAGATGGATAATATATCAAATTATGCCTTGATGATCATTTATTGTTTACCTATCATCCACATATATTCTAGCTTGCAATGAGAGACAATAGTTTGCTTAGCTGAGCTTCTTAGGGATCTCAATTCTATCATTACTGCTATCCCTTCGGCATGCCTTGACAAATTTCTTCGTCTGGTGGAAATCACTTCCCGTTCACTTACTGCTTACTTTAGTTTCGCTAGAGAGGACATCACTCTCTTCAAAGATAGATATTACATCTCTGGATCTGTGACAATCTGGCTGCCAGTAAAGGAGACACAATCCCCTACGGCAGATATGCTCTGACAATATGAAAAACAAAAATAGAATTTATGTGGGCAGAGAACATGCTGTGGTGTGTTGGCGAAGATTTGGGAGAACTGCTAGATATATGGCCGGTTAAATTTGAAGGATCACCACTGAATCAACTATCAACACACAACATCATTTAAACATGAATAAGATCTATCAATCAAAAAAAAAAAGAACATAAAGATAGGGGTGGTGAGGAAAAAAAGTAGCACGTAATACTTTGATGTTATCTGTCAATAACCACAAATAAGGCCAAGAAAAATGAAAGTTGTATTGGCATAATGCGACCGACCCTAAAAATGGTAGGGAACCTACGGATTTCAAAAAATATTCTTCGCTATTGCGATCATGACAGCACAATATTTCGATATCGATAGAGTAATCATCATCACTTTGGCACAGTTGCCATCTTTTCTCATTTGAGTTTCACAACTTTCATCTGTTTTTTTAATGATTTGTCTGCTTGTTTTGTATTTAATCTGCATTTGTAGTAGCATGACTTTTTTTTTTTTTTTGCTTGCCGAATAAAATCTTCAGCCAGTCATATTGTGTATATATATAAAACATTCACTGATGTAGTCATCAAATTGAAGCTCACACCTTTCCCCTTTAAAAACAAGCATATAAAATAAAAGAAGAAGACCTGCTTTCGATAAACTTACAAGTAAATATTCAGATCAATGGCCCGAATTTCCTATAAAAGGTGGTTTAAATCGAATTCGGCATGGTCCAGTTAAGTCCATAGACTATGCGCCAAATATAGGCATACATTACACATCTATGCACATCAGCGTGCATTCGTAATCGAGTTCTATTGACGTGCACAATGTGTCAAGCGAATTTACACAATGCGTGATCCATGGAATTGTTTTACCACCCCTGTGTGAAATCTGGCCTGTAGGTCCATTAAGGTTTTCTGGCTAAGCCAGTCATCTCATGCCAGTGGTAGAAGCCAGTATGATAACCCTATCCTATCCAGAGTATTCCATGACAGGCAAATGACACTTACAAAGGGAAAGCGGGTGGGGGGATCCCATTACGATAGCTTTTCTGATGATGTCACCTCCAAAAGTGGGAAAGATGACTGTAGCTTAAGCAATTTCCATCGCAGCCATATGAAGCAAATGAGGCAATTTTCGGTTGGAGTCAACATCTTCAGTCCACGCATGAGTAAATATACTCAATCTGCTCTCCACTTAGGCTAAATGGAATACAATTATTTACCCTCCTTCACACAGTGTACATTTCGTATGTACCAGTATCTCTCAGAAGGAACTGCATACTTACTTGCCTAAACTTGTTAAACTTGCATGAAAACAAGAAGGCACAGCTGCAGGAAAAATATATAAGTGCATCATCTAATGCTGGCTTTCCTACAGATGATAGGTGTCAAATGGGTGGGTGGCAAAATTAGTTGTAAACCAATTACTATGTACCCTCCCATGAAAAAAACAAACAAACAAACAAACAAAACAACAAACTTACTGCTTATTACACAACAGGTTCTGAGGGATTTTTTCTGCACATTCCTATGTACCATCTTCTGATTACTATACTGACACTTCCGGGGTTTCTTTTCACCAAGCTCAAAAATTAATTTTCAATCTAATCAAAGTTCAATTTTAACTGATTTTAGGGACAATCTGGGGCTCGACTAGTCCTCAGAAGTTAAGAACTGTAGCCATTCAGGAACGATATCTTGTACCTACCTTGCCACATTCTAGAATACATCTTGATGGTCTATAGATGTATCCTTCCCGACTAGATCTGATCTGAATCTGTCCAAAATTTGGGTTTTTTGTTTGGCTCGATATAGTTCCCATGTTAGTGAGTCAGGGCCCTGAACTTTGCAAGATATCTTTTATTGGAAAAGAATAGCATCGCATTGGTGAATTCATTAATGCTGCACAAAATCAGAAAGAAATTTACAAAAATTTTGCCAATTTTAGAGAATAACCAGAGCATGAATTTCAAAAATGTGTTGCCAACATTAAGAGGCCAGATACAAAGTTACAAATAAAAAGACTGTTGAAAATTCTGCAACCCAAACAAACAATTACATATAAATTGTTCGCAAAGTTGTCAACCATCAAAGAAATTCTGCTCATTTTACTTTACCTTATTTAAGAAAAAAAATAAAAACTAGCCATAAACATCAGTATAAATATACTACCTCACGAAAGACGCAGTCTCAAACCAAAGAAATCTGGTTTCTGAGACTTAATGTATTAAATGAACCATAAATGCCATGCATCAACTCTGGGGGGATTTTGGCATTTACCATATCTCAGTGCAGCAGATTGACATGTAGTAGACTGTCTGTGAGCATGCATTTCTAATAGCATCGAGTAGAATTCTTGTTTTTGTTTTTTTTTAATATCCATCGATACTGTTCTGCATGTAGAGAAAGATGCTATATGGGCCAACATTCAAAAATTTTCCTCTCACAGCAAAATTATGTTTAATAATAGTAGACATTTATAGAGTGCCTTTTCCACTGGATACAAAGCGCTATGTATGAGATGTCATTCCTGGTCGCCATAGGTATATACAAAATACCAGGCAGCGACAGTACAAGTCCAGTGCACATATAGGAACATCAAAATAAGTAAGTCTTCAAGTTTTGTTTGAAATGATCAAGTGTTGGTGATGATTTCAGAAGAGGAGGGAGCTTATTCCACAGCCTAGGAGCAGAAGAAGAGAAAGCTGCGTCGCCAGGTAGTTTTATCGTGTGTGGTTGAGTGAAGGTAACGGATGATGAAAGACGAGTGCGCCTAGAGTGAGAGTGTCGTACCAGACACTCCCCAATGTACTCTGGAGCTCTATTGTTGACTACTTTGTAGACCAGTAGGAGAAGCTTGAAGGATATTCTTGCTTTGACTGGCAGCCAGTGGAGTTGACGTATAAGAGGAGTGGCATGAGAACGTGAACGAACATGGTACACAAGTCTAGAGGCAGCATTCTGTACTCTCTGTAAGCGATCCACATCAGCCTGACTGATTCCGCCAAGAAGAGCATCGCAGTAGTCGAGTCGCCATAAGACCAATGCACGGACTGCTGTGTGACAAGTAGAAGCATCAATAAATTTTCTGATCCTCCACAGATTTCTAATGTAGTACTAGTAGTTAGCTAACTTACAGATCTGTGAAACATGCGTGCTCATCTTTGCATCAGAGGAAAAGATAACTCCAAGATTGCGCACATGTATGATCAGATGGAGAGATGAGAGTTGTACCAAGAGCAAGTTTGATGTCCTGTACAAGCTTAAGATGGCATTGGGAGGCGAGAACAAGAAACTCTGTTTTCTCTTCATTGAGTTTCAGCTTGTTCACAGTCATCCATTCCTGCACTTTACCCACACATCTGGACAGTGCATTCAGAGTGAGTTTAACACTGGAAGGGTCACTGGGGTCAAACTCAAGATAGATTTGCACGTCATCTGCATACATATGAGATACTTAACATTTTCAGCACGAAGAAGATTTCCAAGAGGACTGGTATACATGGTGAACAATAGGGGCCCAATTACAGATCCCTGTGGAATACCAACCACTGAAGTACACTCCCTAGACAAGTGACCAGACACGCAGACACAACTCCTTCGATTTGTGAGGTAAGAAGCCATCCCCTGTAGAGCTGAACCTTTGATACCAAAGGTGTTGTGTAAGCGATCAAGCAGAATTTCACGATCGATTGTATCGAACGCAGCAGACAGGTCAAGCATTACCAGCATAACCCCTTTCCTTTTGTCAATGCTGCGAAGGATATCATCTTGGACTTTGAGGAGGGCTGTCTCGCAGCTATGGTTACTCATATAGGCAGACTGAAAGGAATCGGAGAGATGAGACTTGTCCATGTACTGAACAAGTTGAGATGTGACTACACGTTCAATGATCTTGGATCTGAACTCGATATTGGAAACTGGTCTGTAGTTCTTGAGAATGTCTTTGTCACATGAGGACTTCTTTATCACTGGAATCACAATAGCTTGCTTCAGTGAGTCTGGGAAGGTTCCTGTTGATAGAGAGACATTTACCAAAGCAGTGAGTGAAGGAGCAAGAATCGGAAGATGCTTCTTCAGCAACCATGTAGGTAAAGGATCAGGACAGCAAGTCTTAGAAGGACTCTTCATGATTATCCGTGTATGTTCAGTAGCAGTTACCTCAGAAAAATCAAATTCATGTTGAGTTTGCTGATCTGCGTACATGGGGTTCAAGACCAAGTTGCTGCACTGGTTACTCAGGTCACAGCTAATATCATTGACCTTATCAGCAAAGAAGGATGCAAACTGGTTGCTCACATCTACTGGTGAATCATGAGCTGGTAAAACAGTGTCCTTGCGGTTGAGGAGAGATTAATGATTCCAAAAGCTGTCAAACAAAACAAATCTTGATTTCAATGGCTCCCTCATCAAGTGCACTATCAAGCCTTTTTCACACCCTCTTGAGACTTACTCAGAAAATGATAATTGTTTCCATGCTTGTTTGGGTTTTTTTAACAGACACTGATTGAAACAATCTAAAATTTGCCCTCAGCAAGGCTCTCTTCTGACTGAAGTAGTCAGAAAACAAATGTGGTAAGTCATGTTTCTGATAACTTGGTAAAGTACAGCAATATTGATGCTATATTGTATCTTTCAAGTCATCTTGCATGTGAGCACTGTATGTTAAGTGGTCATCTGTGAATTACAAAAATATAAAAGCCACTCTTGGTATCTACATAATACTCAAACAAACAAACAAACCTCTTTAAGAATCGGGACGAATGCATTCAATGGCTCTTCTCACCAACACACATGCATTACATTGTACGAAACAAAGCACGCTTTTATAGACACAATGTTGAGCAAGATTAATTATTTGTTCTCAAGATTGCTATCACATTCACAAACACAAACTCTGTAAGACCTACATTATCAGGCATAGATAATGCTTGCTTGAAAACAGACAAGATTCTTCTCAGCTTATCTCTCACTGATATTAACAACTGCAGTCAGCACACAGCTAGTGGAAAAGGATTAAAGGGGAATTCAGTCTAAAGCTAGTTTGAAAAGAGAGAGTACAATTTTACATATATACACAATAGTGAAAATTTGATCAAAATTGGATAAAAATTTGGGAAGTTATGAAACATTGTGAAGTTTTATTCATTTTTATGAAAACCTTTCTTCAACAGTCAATATAAATGTGCAAATAGTGAGTTGGTGATGTCACTACCTCACAACTTGCCATATAGTTAATTTGTACATGAAATCTTGTGATTTTATGTTTCTGCGTTTTCGAAAAAACAATTATGCCACCGTCTCAAATCCTATATCTGACTGATCATTAATTTGAAGTCACTTAGTAAGAAATAACACAATATTGGCAGAAACATTGGGTTTGTGTCATTTTTTTGCACAATCAATGGGAGATTGTGAGGTGATGACATCATTAGCTCACTCATTTGCATATTCATATCAACTGTTCAAAAACTAAATTGCAAAAATAAGTGAATCTTACAAAATTCCATAACTTTCTTAATCATCTTAACATTTTACTCTTTCTTCTCAGACTAAGACCAGTGCAGTTTCAGTAATTTAATTTACTTTACACTTGGCGTTTTTACAATTTACTAAACTTATAACTGGCCTAAAATTCTCCAGTAAGGCATCATCTCTTCCAGACACATTGGAAGACATAGGAAATCATATTGCATGACTCACAGACTATTGCCTTCTGAATCTCTATTCATTAGTCTTCCTACTATCTAATCTCCCGTGTTATACTCATCAAAAATTTTCAGTGCTAGTTCAACCGCTGCAAAGCGGTTTCGTGCTCTGATCAAACAGACTTGAATATGCAACTATGCAATCTGCTGTTTCTGAGGCAGCCTGAGCAGCCATTTGGGGCTCTGAAGTGAGCTCAGTGTTGCCCTGCAAGCTCAAAACTATTCCAGAAAAACCTAACTTCCACAGCCCCTGGAAGTTCACCTTGTGGGTAACGCAGTATGACACTGTAGTGCCGGCTATCGTGCCATCACATAATACACAGCTATGTATGTACAGCATGCTGATAATTTTCTCACGTAAAACTTTACCAGCATGCACATACATTGGTTATTCTCAATTAATTGATTGGTAATTCTCAATTATTTGATTGGTTATTCTCAATAAATTACTAAAGGCAGCATTTCAATACAGACTGGTTCCCAATTTCCAAACAGCTCTCACAAGTACAGTTCATGGGCTCTTGACTTTCTGGCTGCAGTAAAAAAACAGTGGTGTACATCTCATAGACAGTTTGGCATCATATCTCGTAAGAAACCTAGACAAGGGCGACTCCGGGTTCATGTTACCTCGCAAAATTGCTCGCACTCCTGCGACACCAACGACGCAGATGCCAGCTGTAGAAGCATGATCTTCAAAAACTGTCAAGATTCTTTTTTTCTTTTTTTCTAATATATCTCCCTTATCTCTCATTTACTTTCATTCTTATTTTCTTCCATCTTTTCTTACCCCCCCCCCCCCCTCCGTCTTTCTCAGCATGTCTTCTTGCCAATTGCCAGCAAGCAATTTAATCAAGACAGTGCTATCAATGACAGGAGGCGAGAGATTTTTGGTTGTAACACCTCTTCGTGCAGATATGATATCGATCAGGGTTGGCTGGTTCGTGGGCATGCATGAATGTGCGTGAAGACACAAATTTGTGTATGCCTCTGTGTGAGTGTGTGTGTGTGTGTGTGTGTGTGTGTGTGTGTGTGTGTGTGTGTGTATGTGAGCATGCAGTGATCCAGAGATGCACTTATGTCCAACTGACCTAGCATTTGTGGAAAGGTTACTGTGTACGGCACAAATTTCCATGTGGTTTTTATTTTCACAAATTTTGTGAGTCGGGTTCTATTCGCAAATATTACAACACACCAAAGTAACAAATGACTTTGATGCGAACATGAAACTTGCCTGCATACATTTTTATGTCCACGACTGTAATCAACAATCGCAAATTCAACCACTCCCAAAGTTGTCAGGAGGACCCAATGCAATACTCAGGGTGTAAATCATGTAAAGTTAAGACGGAGACAAACAATCTCTAAAACTTCTGAAATTCTTGACATCATATAACCATCAGACTATAAATCACTTCATTATAACATGTGATACAATGAACCATTCAATCATACATAAATAGGCTGTGTCTGTCTTTAGAAAAAAAAAACAACAACTCTATGGTGAAAGTATGAAGCTCTATATCACATCGCCTTAAAGGGATAGTACAGTATTGGTGGAGATGAGAATTGGGCTTTTAACTTTTTGTGAGATACCAAGAGAACACTAATGATGTAGTACAGAGCATACCATTTTAAGAGGAATTCAAAGTTTATTTGATGAAAATCGGGTTTGGAATGACTGAAACATCCAAAAACATAGTAAAACAAAGCGATCGTAATAAAGTGTGGGTCCCACACTTTATTAGAATCGCTCTTTTTTGGCTATCTCAGCCATTTCAAAACCAATTTTCATCAAATAAATGTTGAATTCCTCATAGAATTACATGCTCTTCCATATTTCATAAGAGGTTTCTCATTGTCTCACCAAAAAATTTTAGAAACCTGAAATTAGGTCTCAACCAAAACTGTACATTCCCTTTAACCCTTTCTTTGCAAGGGACTTTGAATAGTGTGTACAAATCCATAAGGTTTTTCGTCACAAACCAGCACTCAAAGAAGACCATTTCCATATGATTCGATACTGATCATACTACATGCAGGGCTCCACACTAACATTTATTTTTGGTGGCCCAAAGGCAAACATCCGACCTTTTTTGGTGGCCCGATCAGGCCACCAAATTCTTCATTTCTGAAATTTTGGTGGCCCAACGTGCGTTTTTGGTGGCCCCGGGCCACCAGGCCACCGTTAGTGTCGAGCCCTGCTACATGTATCTAACCCTGAAAAAATGAATAAGATGACTTCAAGCATTTCCAGGTTTGCGCATAAGGCATGCAGGGAGAAAATTATTCTAGACTTGTCTGGTGTAACCTTTTCTTCTCTTCCTTTGCAGTCCTGTCTCATCTCCTTCTGTCATTCTCTCTCTCTCTCTCGCTATCTATTTCTCTCTCACTAAAAACAAAGGAAATTTCAATTCTACCTTAACACCTTTCGAGGTTTGATTGAGTGTGACGTCTGGTTTTCAAATTGCCTCCCAATGATATTGATTAGATATCTCACAAGAGCTATTATAGATTGCTCTGTCTCTTCAGGCCTTTATGGTCTACTTTCTCCCTTTGCTGAAAAAAGAAAAAAACAAAACAAAACAAATATCTAGATCACCACATAAAGCTACTTCTATCTCTTAGCATCACAGTTTTGTTCTTAAAATCTTGAATAAAGTTGCTCATTTTTTACAGAAAATGGAACACTCTAGTTGTGCACATTTGATGAAATTTCCTTCATGACATTATTTAAGCTGGATTCAATGACTGATGTTTGAAGAAGAAGTTCATATGGCTTACTTTAGCTCCCCAAAAATAAAGAAAAAAAGAAATCTGAGATGCAGAAGAAATAACGTCAAATAGAAAATTTCTGCAAACGAAATCAATTATCATGGCCTTGCAACCGATAAAACAAAATCCCTTAAAAGTTAAATTAGCTGCATCAGTATGAGTACCTAGAAAAGATTGTGATATAGTTTGAATGTTGACAGGAACGCTAGCCATTAAAATTCCTACGGATGCCAAAACATTTGGGGGTTATTTGACTGTAAAGCACCTTGTACAAAAATCTGCATTTCATGCTGCCACATTTAGAGAAAGATTTGATTTGCCATCAATCTGTGTCCAGATATCACCTTTCCCAGTCTAGCAAGGTTGGATTGTAGGATGATATAATATATCTGACATCATTCCCAAGTGGAATTCCCATGAAAAAGCCCTATTTCAAGAAAACCCATGGGCAGGGATGATGTGTGATTGACAGGAATATAAAGCCAAGAGAACCATTAGTATGATGTAAGATGGTGGCACATTGAGTGTCATTTTTACACAACTGACCAACATTCAAATGGTAAGCAAAACATTTAAATAGTTTCACTCACGCTGTCCAGGACTCAACATTAGCATTGCCACTGCATGGTGGCCCGGCCCACTAAAAATTGATGTCAGGCCATCAAATTTGCACAGAGCTTATCATTTGGTGGCCCGATCAGGCAGCTAAAATTCAAATGAAATTTCATATTTCTTTTTATTTCAGATCATTACATTTCTTTTTCGGGACAACAAAATTTCAAATTCAAAGATTTTAGCGGCCCAAATGGACCACCAGCGGGAAATGTTATGGTCCAGCCCTGCTGTCATAAATCTCCTTACTCTGTTCATGCTCAATCTCCCCCTGATAGAAAAGTCCTTCATACACTATTGTAACAGATGAAATCACTTAAACAACTGTAAAGAAACAATTTGGTAAGATTTGGTACGGCAGTGAAGTCAAGTAAGATTTGTAAGATTTGTAAGATTTTATTGACTCTATCGACCCCCTCTCGGTGTATGAGAGTACAAACAGTGTACAATATATGAATACAAAAATGTTAGTGATAATGTACATGTACTCTCTAAAAAAGAAAGAGTGAATTTTCACTCGATTTTCACTCCCCTTGGTAGTGACGTCAAGGATCACTAGAAGTGGAGTGAATTTCGAGTGAACAGAAATATCACTCCAAAAGAGAGTGAAAAAAGACGGAAATGTTTTTGGTGGGATGTTCACTCCTTTCTCACTCTAAATTCACCCCTGACGTATTTCACTCTTTTGTCAGTCGTTTTTCACTCCTTTCTCACTCTCAATTCACTCCTATTGTATTCACTCTTCTTTAACTCCGGAGGTTTTTCACTCCTTTTTCACTCTTTTTTCAATCCTTTTTCAATCTTTTTTCAATCCCAAACGGAATTACACTCTACATGAGCACACATCTCTATCACCATTGATCACAGCACTCAGTGCACTAGTTATTCAACCCTGGAAGAAAAAGTGACAATATGGTGATGAATTTGGGAATAATCTAGGTGGTCTGGAGTCATTTTTGGAATAATGAATACCAATCAAACTCATACAAACAAAAACAGTAAGCAACGTTCATAATAGAGATATTTGTTAATATTAATGCATGTATTTAGAAGCCAACGATCCACCACTGGTAGCCCAGTGCATTGCCAACTTTGTGTTCCAGGTTTGAAAGTAATTCCTACCCGAGCTGGATCAATACATGAAACTGAATAAATATAAGCTAGTAATCCAAACGGCTGTTGTTTCATTCTTTCTTATTAATTTATTCTTTCTTTAAGTAGCATTGAGGGGATATAAGAAGATAATGTACTAAATGCCACGCATGTTATAGTTTTTTTTTTATGAGCTGATTCTCTATATTAAATAAATATGTGATGTCCACTGGATCACCTGAAATTAAAAAAAAAAGGAATATACCTCTTTAAATATCTAAACTTCAGCTGCAGAGCAGTACACCATTACAAACAGTCTTCAAGTGCTGAGTATCTGGTTTTCCATGAATTATGTGGCCAATAATAATTATACATATTTTTATCATTTAAGAACAACTGTCACCATAATCATCACAAGGTCCCTGCAAATATGCTATTCTAGCTGTCATTCCCAAAGCTCTACAAATGAAGAGTTTGTTTGCAAAAACTGCTAAGTCCATATGTGCCAAATGGAGATATTTGCGATTAAAGGTCAAGAAAAATAAAGAGAATAATAAGAAAATGTTTGCTTCTTTTGATCATAACTTCAAAAATGTACCTTTATATGTAGTGACCAATATATAATTTAAAAGGTATTATTTTGTACTTTATGACAGAGACCATACTTCAAAATCTTCTAAAATGGACATATCGGTTTTTGCGAACAAACTCTTCAAATATTAACATCACACATTTCCCTGAAAATATGCGAAATTCATAAAGTTTGTGCAAAAGTGAAAAATTTTACAAGTACCCTTCCTGAACATGTTTAATTTTCGACTACAAGTGAATATAATTATTGCATGTTCAATGATAAGCTACAAAAGACTTGCAAAGTATAGTCACCATTATCTATATTATAATACAAAAACAATTACACATGTAGTAGGAATTGTGATTGCTTCGAAAAACTGACAAAAATACAGAAATTTTCAATACTGCATGGTTAATCAAGTTTGGATCCTCTGTCATGTAACACAGTGATGCTCTACAAGTACATTGTACAAATACCTAAACATACTCTATCAGAGAAGCATGGTCTTGACTTTAAGTAGGCTTTAGGTGGGGTATTTATGTAGATGATAGAGCCAGAGGGGGGCTCCCTGGAACCCCCCAGACCTCGGCCATCAACCGTGCGATCATTACAAAATCCACACACAAACTGCCTGTGACATAATCTATAAAACGGTAATGTTGATTTTCAACAACAAAAAAAGTCAATTGGCTAAATTAAGCTAATTTGAGCATGAAATCAGACCATTTGCCATTAATAAAGTTCCAAAAAGGCACATTATTTGTTTTTTGTGTAAATATTCTCTCTAGTGTCCATAGCAAATGAAAGAGAAAAAAAACTGTGCCATCAAAAAATTCTGAAGTATCTATTTTTTCTATTTACTCATGTATTTCTTTGTTTCTTACTTTTTGTTTTTCATTGCCTTTTCAATGAAATTTGTCAGCAACACGTCCAGCATGAAAATATTTATGTCATTGATTACAATCAATAACCCCCCAAAATAATCATGCCTTCATGAAATTTGGCATGGAATGTCAAAGGGGAGGAGGGCTCGTAGCCCCCCCCCCCCCTCAACTGGGCCTACTATTTATGGAAAAAGAATTGCAATCACTACAGTTGTCACAACATGTATCATATCATTGATCTTCTTCACCTAAAATAAGGTATCATTGTACAATATTGAACACTTGTAATCCTTCCGAGTTTTGCCAGATGTAGCAACAACTAATGCATGCAAACTGAATTTCTTATAGAGTGATTTCATGTGACGTCATGTTGGCCACCATAATGGTGGCTTCCATAGCAAAGGCGATCAATATTCATTCATGCATGCCTCTCTAACAAAGGTGTTCTTTTGCCTTCGGTTTCCCTGAAGTAAACATTGCTGCAGCTTTTGTATGCAGTCTTGATTTCTAGTCGGTTTAGGCAATTGACTTCATTAGGCTGCGTTCACATAGAAGTATACGGTATTCGCTATTCGCTATTCGCTATCGGGCACCCAGTACACCATCACCCGCACCGTCAACTCGCTATCCCATGCAGTGAGGATTTCTTCCTCCTACATCCCAGCAAATCTTATCAACAATTTCTAAACTGCATCAGAATGTCAGTCTACATGCTTATTTTAGCTAAAGGGCAAATCCAGACCAAAATTGTCATTATTTCATAAACGAGAGACGGTATACGCTGCAAGAAAATCGAACAAGTTCGATTCCCACTTTGCTATACTATTCTATGCTATTCGGTACATTCAAATAGTGCCCTCTTATGTGAACCGGTGTTAGGAAATCCTATCGTTCGATTCAAGCTATTCGCGTGCCCTCGAAAACGAGCCCCAAATACCCAAATAGTATACTTCTATGTGAACGCAGCCTTATGGTGGGCAATCGTGACATCACTGCTAACACTCTATAACAAGATATGATTGTCAGTTGCAGGTTATCTTAATAATTTGTTATGAGGTCAAGGGAAGAATTATCCATAAGTTTGACTTGGCACATTAGTGAACTAATCTATTTAACTCCATCTACTCTAATGCCGTGGATTTATCAATGATGGGCTGCAGATGTTTCATGGAAAAAGAAGTTGAACCAATTGAGCTTCTACCCACAAGTTTTTCAAAGTACAGTACATCAATTACATAAAGGTGAAAATGTACAAAATAACTCTGGGTCCCGTAACCCTAGGGATCAATGATTCCCATCAATTTTGTTTTATTTTTTTTTAAGATTTTCCCCCTAGTCCAAAGAAGATGGATGCAATGAATTTGAGCACATGCATATGTACTGCATCAATGCTAATCAAAGGGGTGACAAAGGTATGTGGTAACTTAATCACAACATGGAGACATGATCTTCATCCCAAGAGCATGGATGACCATTGGAAGATTCTACTATTTAGCTGCTATTTGTAGCATTCCCACCCACCCCCCCCCCAAAAAAAAAAAAAATGAGGGAAAGAAAAAAAATTACATACAAGTGTCTGTCAACAGTTTTCTCTCTTGAATATTAGACCATAAAAAGGTTTTATTAAAGCAAGTCAGAATTGCCTGGAGAGAAGGGGGTGCTTAATCATGAGCGCAGCCAGATTCGTATCATACGGAATGCCAAGCTGTGTGTGGCCAAACATTCTTTGATATGCTTGGAACACCTCACAGATGAATGTATTGATTAACATGTGGCCATGAAGAGGAGATTTTTTTGACTATATAAGTCAAAACTATTTTCAGTTACTAGTATATACAACAATCAACAATTTAAAGCATTAACAATCACACATTCTATGCAACAAACTCTTTTCATCGGTGAGCCCTGTTTTACTTTTACTGTTGAGATGCTGCAGTACATCCTGGTAACAGCTTCATGCTAAACTACCGCTGAGCCTGATGAGGCTTGGTGGGAGCTGCAACTACTCTCTCTCTCTCTCTGCCTGAGGTGATTTGTGGTGTCATAGCTCCTCAAGGTCTTCAAACGATACTCGATGAATCCATGATCCTTGCCATACAGGTATACTCCTGAAATATAAGAATGCATTGTAAGTCAAAGCTTTTTCTTGAGTCTCAACAAATTTGACTTTGGCACAGAGTTAACTATAACTGATGAAGATCTGATAGCAGTAGAAATACATGTAGTGGCATTCTTATGGAAGAAAACGAGAATAGGTTTATTATAAATGAACGGCACAACTGGCATGTTGGAACTTAAGTTACATTATGTTATGTTGAAGTTAACGTTCATCGAACCTAAGTCATGGAATCAGGCCAATCTGCACACAACTTTATTAGACATCTATGAGGAGGTACATCACAATCCCCACATTGCCTGTATGTTTGCACAATGAGTTAATTAAGAAATAGGTGCAATTTCCCTGTAAAGGCCATTTTTTTTTTTTTTTTTTTTTTGGGGGGGGGGTCATGCCCATAATCTGAAAAACTTTGGGTCCTTGCCCCCTACCTAAACAAGGATGATCAACTCCTCGTTTGGTTGCTTAATTCTGTCCACTAGCTCTTGAGAAAAGTTGAAAATGTTGAAGTTTTTGCAAGCTAGATGAATAAGATACCATGTATGTCACTTAATCTTTCTGCTAAAGAGGGCTAAAAAAGGTTGTAGATCACATAAACTTACGAGTATAAACTTACATGTCCTTTTGCACCTTGTGTGATGTCTCACAAAGTGGGGTACTGCATCGCAACTGCCTTGGCTACAACATCCTTTGCTCACTACTTGGTATCTGAATTTAAAAAGAAAGCAAGAAAATGTTAATCATATTCTACGATGCAAACATCAAAAATTTGGCCCTCATTTTAATCTTTTAAGGGGCTGAACTATTTTTATGTTTTTTTTTTCTTGGCATTAATTTCTATTGCTATTCAGTACCACTGTTTCAAGTACATTTATTGCTACTTGAGCCAGATATCAGTTAATACATATGAAAATTTCATGCAGATAGGTTAAGTGTGAATGTGCACAGTTAGTAGAAAAATTTATACAAGATGTGATTATCCATTGAACTTCATGGCACATCAACTCCCACTTTTCTATTAATCATTGTGATGACTAAATCATAAGTAACAGTATTAGGACTACAATGTATTATCAAATCAATATACATGTGGCCCGATGGGGCTACCACGAAAATAAGTCAGCGTGGAGTCTTGTACGTACACTCTGTTTACATGTTTCATACAAGTATACCAGTCTTTATTTTTAAATCTATAACCATCACTTCATTAACAATGTTATACTTACTGGTCCCTTCTACTTTCTTTCCTTTTTTTTTGGGGGGGGGGGCAAATTTTAGTCTGCTTTTCTCTATACTTGAGAAGACCCCCCCAAAAAAAAAAAAACAAACAAACAAACAAACAAACAAACAAATGAACAGGCAAATTACATGGTTATATATTTTATGAAAATGTACATTGTAGTACAAGACATGACAATGGGAAACTGGTATTCCAGAACAATTTTCAAATTATAATAATAATATATGAATGATAATAATATTTTAACTAATTGAACTTACGCTGTACAGTTTTCTGCTTCCACTTTCAACAACAAATATGCTGCAATGATCTGGATGTGCAGATGTCTCCTCGGAACAGTCAGAACTCCTTCCCTCAGCTTTTGAAGTATCTCTTCCCCCTTGAAGTGATGTGTGTGTTGAATTCCTGGGCAAATAAATAAGATTTAATGGTTTTATGAATAATACAAATGGCATGAGGATAGTCGGTTCCTCCAGTTTACATTATAAACTTGAAGAGCAAAATCATTTAACATACATATTTGACACAAGCAACAGCTCTACTTACACAACTCAAGACTGACCATAACATGGTTTTCACTTCTGTCGATACGGCAAGTACACGGTACACATTTTTCTTAAATACAAGTACTAACCTGTCAAGACATTCATTGTCAGAGGGAAGGACAGCTCCAAAACTGCTCCATGAAGTATCTTGAAAATCATTTCTTCAAACAAAATAAAACCAACCAAGCATTCAGTCTCTTAATGTAGCCTCTTATGTAATTACTAAGACTCTAGAATGTAAAATAAATATAAATCAATTTCAAACTAGTCTCCCTTCATTAATCATTGTGGAAAACAACAGAATAGCTTACAGCAGGGTTAATGCAATGGAAGTCCATATCTCAGAGGCTCCTTCGCTGATGTTGGCCCGGTGTTTCCAGCATTCGTCAACCCTGAATTCAATGGCTAGTCGTTGTATGACCACATCTGGTACTTTGCAATCTGGTGATCTGCACCCTCTTCGTGTGACAGAGACTGTACAGCTCTCAATATCTGTCTTTGTTCTCCAAACGATGACCCCTACACCGAGTTCCTTTAAATCACCATCACTCCCGAAGAGCTGTCATGTCTACGTCCTTATCTGGAGGAAAGTATGAAAACACAAGGTTCAGAAATGGATTTAGAACTCATTTCCACAAGACAATATGCAGTTGTTTTGTCCACACAAATACTAAGTGAGCACCAATACAAAAGCTAGTAGGCCTAATTACTTTTTTAGCTACCGTACATCAGCATATTTAATGTTAGAATTAAAGACCCAAAGATGATCTCTGCCAAATTTCAATACCTACGGTCACCTGTAACGTTCATAAAAAACAATGTTGAAAAAAGTGCCAGTCATCGTCTGCTACAAGGGGGATCGATCTCCATGATGTGTGAGCACGCTGATCTTCAGCTAGAAGTGTGATGTCACAGTGGACCAACACTTCACACGAACAGTACACGCATCATACTTCTTACCTAGTACAGTAGTAGATGATCACGACACATGACGTGGGAGCTAGTGTACGTGGTATTCTCCCAGCTGTTTGGATGCTCAAATGTAGCGGCAAATAAGATTCCTTTTTACTACATACAGTGTATATAATGAACAATAATCATAAATCACCAAATTTCACCATTCTTTATTACCGTACTGATCGAGATCACCATCTCATCTGGCAACGCACAGACCAGTGTCAGTGATTCGGCTGTCAACTCAACAATAGCAATGTAGAGTACGTGTCTGGCGCTTCTAATTTATTGCTTTAATTAGCACAGCTTAGTAACAGTTAGGACCTTATAGTATAAGTTCGATCTCTAACGCTACACTCGACCACAGTAATCTCTGTGTGATGATATGCTTTCATACGAATGTCAATTCAATGACTAACGACCAATGTTTCATTCATCACCCATTTTTTTTTTTTTTTGAATAGTTCAAGCCCTAACCGTTAGATCCCAACGTGTACAATTAAAGTGTTGTCTAAAGACTCAACGTATTATTAGATCCCAACACCTTGCGTGTACCATCAGCTGAGTTTCGGCCTCCGATTCTAGCTGTTCGTAAGGTGTTCTATGGTATGACCAGTACAAACCATTGTACATTAATTGTTCGAAGGAGCGCCAGTACAGGCCCGGGGTTATTCGTATAGAACCCTAAAGGTAACTTACTTATGGTCGTTTACGGAGAGGTATAATTACTACAGTAGATCGATCTATGGTCTATAATTGCTTACCTTCAAAAATGTGAATAATATCTCCGCCCCACTCAATTTGAAGACAGACATTTTCTCCCGTCCATCACGACATCCAGGCTCTGCTTCTCACGATTGCACTTACACGCACGTAAATCTGTGATCCTATACATAATACACGCACGGCTAGCACACAGCACGCAATTATTACACACAGTCCACGCACAGGCGACGCGTCGCTCTTCAGGTAAACCTGCCCGCGCCCAAGCCAGGGGAAATTGCTGCTGGTGATTGGCTTAGAGTAAACACATGACAGGGGAATTCTCAATTTCTATTGGCCTAGCCAAACGCGTTTAATTATGTATTCACTCGGAATTCACTCGGCTTAATTTTCACTCGGAATTCACTCGGCGAATGGGTTTCACACAAATTTCACTCGTTACAAGAGTGAAATTCACTCGACAACGAGTGAAAGTCACTCTTAATTGAGTGAAATTTTATTCACTCCTTGCAAGGAGTGAATTATTCACTCGAATTTTTTTAGAGAGTATATATGTGAAAATAACAGATATAAATAAACATGTTTATAAAACAAGGCATAAAGGACGTCTACTTTACTTTCTACAAAACTACTGTCTTTCTTCCTTGGTTTTGAAGAAAACTGAAACATAATTATTCTGGCAAATTTGGCTAGTTTTTTTCAAATAGCAAGCATTAGCTGAATTGAATAGTTTGGCCATATGTAATGCACTTGGTCTACTGGCCGTCAAGCTACTAGGTAAATACAATATTAGTCTCACTTTGTGGAAAAAGGGACAAACAAAAATATAATGACATTCATCCCCTATATCAGCAGATGATAGTACAATGCAATTCATCTGTCAGGCTTGCATCAAACCTGCCCTTATCAACGGGTAATCCATTAGATCGACATCTGAATTTACTTAAAGTAATATAATCTTTCTTACACAGGACCTGTAAATACTTCTCAAACATCAAACCATCCTTAAACATTCTATAATTTGTACAAATTCTATTTGACCATGTGGCTGCTCTCCACTCTTGACTAAACATAAAGTCTAACTTATGAAGTGTGTGAAATCCATGCAGCAATAAATCCACCCCCTTGTGCTAACCACACATTCCCTAGCCCTGCATTTCATAATTAAACAAGAGACCCGCGGGTCTAGCGCTCACCTGAGTATCGCAAGTTCACCTTTCACGCAGTCACTAATCTAAATTATTCACAGCTCTACCAAAATTTGACGAGGCATTCTCAAGTGGAAGATGAAAATGTACAATAAGGGCCCAATTTTTTCAAGATTCCTTAATTTGGGGGAATTGGGGCCCCCTGGGGCCCTCTGGGTGGGGCATGGTGCCCAGTTTGATAAATTGAGATCCTGACCACCTAGGGATGCTACCTGCCAAGTTTGACAAAAATCCATCATGAGGTTTTCAGGAAGAAGATGAAAATGTACAATTCAGGCCTCCATTTGGACCCTTCCAACCACCCCCCCCCCCCCACCCCCAAGAGGGGCACCCCTGGATCTCCTATGAACAAACTTGAAACTACAGTCATTACTGTACTCACTCATAGTATTATCTCAGCTCTATAACTTCTGATTCTAGAGAAGATTTTTAAAGATTCCTTCATTTGGGGGGTTTGGGCCCCCTGGGGGCCCCCTGGGCGGGGCATGGTGCCCATTTTAACAAATTGAGATCCTAACCCCCTAGGGATGCTACCTGCCAAGTTTGGTGAAAATGGGTCATGGAGTTCTCAAGAAGAAGATGAAAATGTACAATTTAGGCCCCATTAGAACCCTTCCCCACCCCCCTCCCCTGGGTCCCAAGGGGGGCACCCCTGATTCTGCCATGAACAAACTTGAAACTACAGTCATCAATGTACTAACTCATATTATTAACTTAGCTCTATCACTTCTGGTTCTAGAGAAGAAGATTTTTACAGATTCCTTAATTTTTGGGGGTTTGGGCCCCCCTGGGGGCCCCCTGGGTGGGTCATGGTGCCCATTTTAACAAATGGAGTTCCTAACCCCCTAGGGATGCTACCTGCCAAGTTTGGTGAAAATGGGTCATGGAGTTCTCAAGAAGAAGATGAAAATGTACAATTTAGGCCCCATTAGAACCCTTCCCCACCCCCTCCCCTGGGTCCCAAGGGGGGCACCCCTGATTCTGCCATGAACAAACTTGAAACTACAGTCATCAATGTACTAACTCATATTATTAACTTAGCTCTATCACTTCTGGTTCTAGAGAAGAAGATTTTTACAGATTCCTTAATTTTTGGGGGTTTGGGCCCCCCTGGGGGCCCCCTGGGTGGGGCATGGTGCCCATTTTAACAAATTGAGTTCCTAACCCCCTAGGGATGCTACCTGCCAAGTTTGATGAAAATCGGTCTTGGGGTTCTCAAGAAGAAGATAAAAATGTACAATTTAGGCCCCATTAGGACCCCTCCTCACACCCCCCCCCCCCCCTGGGTCCAAAGGGGGGCACCCCTGATTCTGCCATGAACAAACTTGAAACTACAGTCATCAATGTGCTAACTCATAGTATTAACCTAGCTCTATCACTTCTGGTTCTAGAGAAGAAGATTTTTGCGGATTCCTTAATTTTGGGGGGTTTGGGCCCCCTGGGGGCCCCCTGGGTGGGTCATGGTGCCCATTTTAACAAATGGAGTTCCTAACCCCCTAGGGATGCTACTTGCCAAGTTTGGTGAAAATGGGTCATGGAGTTCTCAAGAAGAAGATGAAAATGTACAATTTAGGCCCCATTAGAACCCTTCCCCACCCCCCTCCCCTGGGTCCCAAGGGGGGCACCCCTGACTCTGCCATGAACAAACTTGAAACTACAGTCATCAATGTACTAACTCATATTATTAACTTAGCTCTATCACTTCTGGTTCTAGAGAAGAAGATTTTTACAGATTCCTTAATTTTGGGGGGTTTGGGCCCCCCTGGGGGCCCCCTGGGTGGGGCATGGTGCCCATTTTAACAAATTGAGTTCCTAACCCCCTAGGGATGCTACCTGCCAAGTTTGATGAAAATCGGTCTTGGGGTTTTCAAGAAGAAGATGAAAATGTAAAAAGTTTACGCACGACGCACGACGGACGACGCACGACGGACGACGGACGACGGACGACGGACGACGGACGACGCACGACGCACGACGCACGACGGACGCCGGACGAAGGGCGATCGCAATAGCTCACTTGAGCCTTTGGCTCAGGTGAGCTAAAAATATTTGCGATAAATTATAACCATCGTTATTTTGATGGAGAGTGTATGTCTCCTTGTAAGTACTTAATATGCCATATATTTCACAGGTATGATATTTCACGAATTGGGACTAGTAAGACAATATTGTGAGTGGTTAGATTTGTGATGGAGAACCAAAATGACAGAATGAGAAATGAATGTCACCCAATCCTGATAGAGTTTGTGATCTCCTACAAATGATATCTCGGAGATGACAGGCAGAGCACTTGTGTTACGGAAGCAATATTATCACAAGTTGTTAATTTCGTAAATATCAGTTGATAAACTAGAAATGTCGCTATGGCGACTGATGCCTCCGCCATAATGCATGATTGTCCCAATAGGCGTATAGTACAATGTCTTCACAATGTGTGATCCATGACAGTTTCACATAACTGGCAAAATATTGAAATGACAGGTTTGTCAGAAATGTCTTGAACTGGGTTTGCTTTAATTTTCTAAGAGTGCAGGTACACATATTTGGGGAATTGAGAATTTTAACTTGAATTCTGACAGACCTTTTTATAAGTTTATGCATTGAGTAATTTCCAAGGTATGAAGAAAGAGTGTAATGACGGTACAAAATGGATAATTTTTTTTTTTTTTTGGGGGGGGGGGCATTGAAACCTGGCCTTTGACCCTTAACCTTTGACCTTTGTCTGTCTGGCTGCAAATTTCCCAGAGAATCTCCATTAGGTAATGCATGTATTAAGTTTTGAAACTAATAATGCAAGCATTGCATATACTAATATATGAGGGAAATAGTAACATTTTGAGGAGTTGACCTTGACCTTTGACCCCTGGCTATTGACCCATGACCCCTAAATTCCCTAGATAATCCCTGCAAGTCAGTACATGCGTATGTACTAAGTTCCACGAAGATACATTGAACCATTTGCGAGAAAAGTGATATTACAACATTTTCACCTAACCTTTGACCTTTTGACCTTTGACCTTATGACATGAATCTCTCTCTGGAGAATCTTTACGCAGTAGTACATGTCCACACCAAGTTTCAAGAAAATACCTTTAGGCATTGCATAGATATGGGGGAAATTGCAACATTTGTAGCATTTGACCTTGACCTTTTGACCTTTGACCTCTTGCCAATCTCACTAAAATCTACTCAACTAATTGTCCCATCATACATCATCCTTGGACCAAGTTTGGTGAAAGCTGCTTCATCCAGTTTTGCGTTATCACGTAAACAGATAAATTTTAGAATTTGACCTTGATCTTTGACCTTTGACCTCTGTCCGATTTCACTGAAAAACTAATCAAGTAATTGTCCCATCATACATCATCCTCCAACAAAGTTTGGTGAAATTTGCTCTATCCAGTCTTGAGTTATCGCGTAAACGGATACAATTTCATGATTTGACCTTGACCTTTGACCTTTAGCCGATTTCACCCAATATCTAATCAAATAATTGCCCTATCATACTTCATGCTTGGACCAAGTTTGGTAAAATTCCAGTAAATATTACTCAAGTTATCGCGTAAACAAAAGTGGACGGACGTACGTACGGACGTACAGACGGACGTACGGACGGACGGACAACCCGAAAACACAATGCCTCCGGCACCACTTCGTGGCGGAGGCATAAAAATGTCCTGAAATAGAAACACAGATCCTATATAAACACAATAAAAGTATACATACATTGTACATGCATGTATAATTATACACTATATGTATCATAAACCCCCAAAAAGTCACAAGTGTGAATTTTCCAGTAAACATGAAAATTTGCATTTGAGCAAAGCAGGTTGATTGGCCATTTTGAGTGTTTTCCAGAGGACAAAGAGTGAAAAATTTCTATATAATTTGAAGCATGGGGAGCACAGGAAGAGGTATAAGAGTTTTATCAGTTTGATATCAAACTTGTTTTCTTGGCATGCAGCAAGATAATGAGAGAGAAAAAATAAGTCTAATCAGCAGCCACAAAGGAAAACCCTCGACAAAATAGGCACTAAAGAGGGAGAATGCTATTAAAGGTACTGTCTACCAATGGGAGCGGTGATTTAAAAAATGTTCAAGTTATCACATTTGATGCATATATGTGTAGGTCAGTTGTATCACAAAACATCCCACCATATAAAAAATTTTGCAATAAAGCCACAAATACTTGGAGATATTACTAATTTTGTCACTAAACCATAACTAGATGGTTTAGTCTAGAAACAATTTTATTATAACTATTGTTCACATTTTGTATATTTAACAAGACTTAACATTGATTGTACAGATTAAAATTTTTACAATAGTTCTTTCGATCCCTAACTCACAGTTTAGAACTATTTTGAAGCACTAAAGCTAGGTTTTTGTTTAATCTGCGAATGGTAAATAATGCCTTTAAATGTTGAGCAGTGAATTTAGCTCAGGCATCTCCACACAGCACTCGTACATGCCCTTGATTCCATTTGTATTGTTGGTTAAAACTGTGTCCTTGCACAGTCATAATATACACATGGAGGGAAAGAGAGAAAAAAAAGAAGAAGAAGGAAACAACTTTCGCAATTTGGAAAGCCAAATCACAACCAGCCCTCTGAACTGTCTGGCACACACAAAAAAACAGCCCAGCAAAGAACTTGATCAGAGCGGCTGACATTTTGTCAGGCCGCCACCCCGGTGGAAGCTGCTCCCGAGATTCGATTACGACGACACCAGCCCTCACCTGAAAAGCTGGCCGAAGCTGGGGTCGGCCCCAAATACTGACATGGGGATGCCATGACAAGTTCTTTTCCGCGCCCGGCGGTGGACGCCAGAGAGATAGAGAGAGGAAGAAAGATCTTTCAGAGGACAAGAAAATGAAAGATGGAGGGAAGGACAGAAGGAAGAAAGGAGTGAAGGAATAAAGAATGGAAAAAGAGAGATGAAGAAAACGGAGAAGAAGACAAGGAGAGACCGTCAAACTCATCACACTTTCCTCCAACCAAAATATCTTGGAGACGGAGATCACAGAGGAATGTGATCCTCTTCTTGCTTTATGAACTCCAAATTAGCCAGATAATGCCCTGGAACATGAATGAATAATGCAGCCCAGTTGCATACATTCTGTTGCAAACTCACCCACAGGCTAGGGAGGGCTGAAATATTTTCTCATCAAATTTAGAAGAACAGCTACTGGATACTACCGGGTACTACCACTTTAAGCAAAATGCAGGTCATCGTTGCCATTACTGAGTGCCCCCCGTAGACCAAACGCGGCAAAACGACAAATATGCAAACTTTGTTGCCATCTTTTCTAGATACAAAAGATAGATTGCCCACCGCAGCAAACCAGGCATGTCATTCGTGTTACACAGGGGGGTTTGACCTTTTCTTCAGCAAACAATCAAGTAAATTTACAACAAATTACGGCGGAAGTAAATTGCGTACTTTCAAAATTATTACCACCCTAGCGACTATGGCTTTGATTGGCATATCAATTGAGTTTGAGAACAAAGTCTCTGTTGATACATGCATTAGGTTTGACAACAGAAAAAAAGTACACTTCCTGGCCAGGTCTTTTTTTCTTCTTCTTCTTCTTCTTCTTCTTTTTTTTTTTCAATTTTCCTCATCTTCTTGCTGGTGAAGATTCTCAAATTTCTTTCATAGCTCTCTTTCTTTGCCTCTTCCATCTGCTAGTATGATGCCCTTCAGCTGTATGTAATGACGTACAAAGATCAATCTTTAATATTTATACATGTATATATATATATGTTTATACATGTATATATATATATATATATATATATATATATACTGTAAAAGTGGAAATTTTCGCGGTGTTCAAATTTTCGCGCATTTCGCGCAACCAGAAACTAGCGCGAAAATAAAAGCACGCGAATATTTTTGCTTGCCATTTGTGCCTGTGCGTGATGTCTTGATTCCGCGGAATTAAAAACACACGAAACTCTTCCGACCCGGCCAAGCGCGAAAAATTAGTCACGCGAAAATATCCACTTTTACAATGTATATATATATATATACATATATATATAGATAGATATGTATAATGATAAGTAGAAGCTGCACCCCTATACAATATTTGCTTTTGTTTTGTAGTTAAGATCAATTTTATTGTGAAATATCTAAGATGGATATTTCTTCATATCTTTTTTACTCTGTGTCATTTACAGTTTTGGACAAATTTCAGTGTATATTCAACCCAGCATCCTGTAAAATGTCCATGATTCAGCCTATGAGATACCTTTTGAATTTAATCAAGTTCAAAATAATGCTGAAATCTCAAGCCCAAGGAGAGTCCATTGAATAAGGGATCCCAGAATTCTTGACTTCTAATGATCCCTAGATGGAATAGGCTAAAATCTTGCATGTGAAATGTCCCATGAGGAATCCCAGAAATGCTTGACAAGTTAATTGGTTTTCAGATGACTTCCAAAATTGTAATCATCCCCAGTGACATACCCATAGGAGAATAACTTCAACACGCCTGGGTATAAAGCTGATGTCCATTGATAATTCGAAAATATGTTGGCATCCAAGGGTTCATTCAACATATAATCCAAATAGCAGGTGGTGATAAATCTTAATTGCCTAATTGGGCCACAAAAAAATATGTTCTTTTTTTTAAGTTTGGTAGCCCATCATAAACTTTTTCAGTGGGCCCGGGTCACCAGGCCACCGGGCCATCAGCAATGTCTAGCCCTGCTATAGCAAATCTTGGGTTACCATGACGCCTGCTGTATAAATCTCTACACCTAAATATTGAAAGAGGACTTCAGGACTGTTTAAATTATTTTTCATCTTTACCTGCAGATCTATGACATGCATTACAGCTCAAATGGCATGTCATCAGCTTTAAACTGAACATTACCTTCCCCATGCACAACTTCATGTGTCAGTCTATAAAGTGAGATACTGCAATAACCTCCTGCCATTAACCATGAACATGGGAGAGTGATGATATTATGCACCTGCAAAATTTGATACACGTTGCGATAACTGTCTATCAGAAGAAACAGTTAGAATTGATGGTCCACGAAAAAGTCTGCTAAATGCCAAGTACGTCAACACAACTCTTGTTTCTTGGTAACTCAATCCTTCCTTTCTCCCCCCCCCCCCCCTCCCCCATCCCCCACCCCCATCTAAATCTAAAGACTAATATAGACCTGATGATTACAACGATCCACATATTTGAATTTGCGAATTACAATTCAGGGAAAATGAAATTCTTTCATCTTGGTCACATACACAAACAGGGAGCCCAGGTCATTTTGTTCATTTCCGAGTAAACTTTATGTGAAAGCACAGTCTCTGATGACTATCATAAGTGACCAAAAAAAATAAACAAAAAAAAATAAGATATGTAAATGCGTATATATAGATGAATTGATGTTTCCTAAACCAATTGAGGTATCAATACCAATCATTTAATCACTAGGAAATGAAGAGAAACAATCCCAGATTACTTTTGAACCAGACGCTATGCCATTTCCAGTCTACAGCCTCAAGCATATTAAGCATGTCAGAATGCATTGACGGCTTAGGCAAATCCAACATCTTCATCGCGAATGGAGGACAGCCATAAATCGATCGATTCTGACTGGGAGCTCGGAGTACGACCACCATCAACTTGCTAATGCAGAGGTTCATTGAAAATCAGAGATATTTGTGCATGGAAGTAGATCAGTCTTTTACGTAAAAGGAAATGACCTGCGAAAATCCGAGACAATCAGCTATTACTAACCTATCCCATATTTAAAGAGGATACCCACAGCATGACTGCATGCCTGGTATGAAAGTTCAGAGTGTGAAAAAAAAAACATTTATGTCTGCTCTCACTCGTGATTTGACTAAAGGGAATGAAATGTATTGTGCTTTCAGAATGCATGTCTCTTGCAGTAGACAAATATTTGAGGTTTTTTCTTATTGTAGAGAGGTATACGATTTTGCCATTTTTATCCTAATCCTCACCCTTCTCCCCTTCCACCCCCCCCCCCCCCCCCAATTTTTGCCACTGCTCAATTTCCAGCCTTCCTGGGTATATAGGCACAGATGGGCAAATTGTGATTACAATTTTTAAAAAAGATCGTTTCGTTCATTCATACATGTTCATTGCCTTAATTCAATTTGGCCGCATAATTGCCTTCCAGCAAGCAAGTCAGTGACGTTTAACCTAATTTGGGCCTTATTCAATAAAGCCTTGGATCCTTCCGCTGGGGTGGATGAAAGGGGGAGGTATGCAAAACAAGACAGGGTATAGAGAGGAGGTTTAAGACTTTACGGGGGGGGGGGGGGGGGAATACATATTTGTTAGCACTCTTCTGAAGCGTGTTTTTTTTTTTAATGTGTTTAGAGTTGCTAAACGTTCAGACACTGAACATTCCATAATTGACATTTAAAGAGATTATAGAGTGCTGGTTGAGACCTTAGAACTTCAGGTTTCTAAAATTTTTAATTGAGATAATGAGAAACCTCTTATGAGATGTCAAAGATCACGCAATTCCAAGAGAAATTCAATGCTTATTCGATGCAAATTGGTTTTGAAATAGCTGAGATACCCAAAACGATCGCTTTGCTTTACTTCTGTTTTTGGATGTCTCAGCCATTCCAAAACCAATGGCATGCTCTGTACTATGATTCTAGATCTATTTCATAAGTGGTTTCCTGGTACCTCACAAAAAGTTAAAAGCCAATTCTTCATCTCCACCAATACTGTACCATCCCTTTAAAACCCACAAAATGTAGGCCAATGTGAATTTCTACTTTTCTACAGTAAGATGTACACTTTAAAGTAATTATATAAAAGAGGTAGGAGGTGCAGTTTCATTGAAAAAGGAGAAAAGAGGATTTAAAGTTTAGGATCACTCATGAATGCTGCACAGTGGTATCAGTTTCCCAGTGAAGTAGCAGCTGTCCCCAACCCTCCCCCCCCCCCAAAAAAAAACAACAACAACAACAAACAAACAAACAAACAAACAAAACAAAAAACATGGCATGACATGGTCCAGAAAAGCTGTTGACATCTTGACTTCAGTTTGTTTTTGTTTTTGTTTATGTTTTGTTTTTTGTTTGTTTGTTTTTGTGTGTGTTTTTTTTTTTTTTGGGGGGGGGGGGGGGGGGGTTAAGCTGCCAAATTCTGATGGTGGGTGGAGAAAAGATGGCTCTCCTAGATACAAAAGACTTACAAATTTGACTGGGTCAACCCTATTTACATATTTTGGTTCATTTCACAGCCTCTTAAATCTGTGACTTTTTGTGGGCTTTGAGCTGGGCGGCCCCATATAACAGTTGTCCTGCAAACTACACAGCCTGTATAAGTCATAATTGTAGCTTTCCATACACTTTCTATGCAAGAGTACATCACCATGGTTGGAGTAAAAATAAGGTCAAGGGAAGCTCTGCAACTAAAGACTGCAAAGGCAACAAGAAAGCACTTCCAGACCATACCTGGCAAAAAAGAATTGCAGAAATGTGTGAAGGAGAAAAATGATTCTACTTTCTTTCACACTGACTAAAAAACAACAACAATAACAACTCGATAAACATGAAACATGTTTTGAAACATGTTCATAAATGAGTTCTGTGGTGTATCCAAAACTCCTCAGACTGAGGATTAGGAGGCAAGAACAGTTCATAGGGAAGGAGGTAGAGGAGAGGGTAGCCTGATGGTGGAGGGGAGCGCAGAAAGCTCTCGCACCCATATGAAATCCGACCACCTGGTCGACATCCCCTGCTCGTGCAGGAATGCCAGGATCAGGAGTGGGTGCGGTGCAGGGCGTGTCATCACCATCATCACTATATATAAAGGGATGTGTGACAAGTCTCCTTTTGAGACTGATGAGAGCTGCTCACTAGGGGGAAGCGATGGCCCCAAGATGCCGGAGCATGCAATGGGTGCCAAGCTCCTTTCGACAACAGTTGGGGGGATGCAGGCACACAGCACGCAGAAGATGGGGCGTCAACTAAGAATGGAGCACTGTTGACACAAACATGAACTTGCCCAATATATCATAATTGCCGGTCACCAAACACTTGGTCCAGGCATAGACTTCATTTACAAGGTTTGGTTTTAACCCCCTTTTATAATGAAATACAGTTCTCATGAATACAACAAATTAATATATGCTTGATGATCATGGCTTTCTCTCAATTTTTTTCTTCAGATAAAGATTAAAAACCACTGTGAGTGACTGTTCTTAATCTTCATGATAGCCTATAAAAGCTAGAACCTGCTCCTTTGTAAATTAACTGACATTTCCATTCATGTGCTCTGAAAAAAAAAAAAACTTACACTCAACAAAGTTAGCCATAAAATCAGAAATTACGAGAGCCTTTTACAATCATACGAAAGAACTTAATCTTAAAAACATACTTAATGATTGTCCACTTTCTGGCAAAAAGTGTTGACTTAGTCTTGCAACCAGGAACAGACTTGACAAATGCCAAAAATCTGTTAGTCAGTCCGGCACACAATGGACATTCTTGGGGAACAAATTATGCTCAATGGAAGAAAACAAATGCACATTCCATGTTTGTTTGTTCTTGTGGTAGTTTTTTATACATAGATAGATAGATAGATAGATAGATAGATAGATAGAAGATGTATAGCTTATAGTCAGAGAGATAGATATATGAATAAATACACAAAAAGACAGGTAGATAGATAGATAGATAGATAGATAGATAGATAGATAGATAGATAGATAGATAGAGATTATATGCCTGCATTGATTAAGGTGGTATAAAGTAAATGATATGAAATCAATGTAGCAATCTCTGTGAGAATATTGCTAAAGCATTATGCCAAGGCCTTGAACATATGTAGATCTATACACACTGAGGCTCTTTCATGCTTTACATCATCATCATCATTATCTCCAGGTCAGTTTCCAGCAAACATTTTCATGTCATATACCCTTGATCAAACAGTCTGACTGACACTGAAGAAAATATCTCCTTTCTCAGTAAACAGTAAAGTAATACTGTGTGGAAATTTGCTTCTTCATTCTTTTTTTCATTTTTAGGAAGAAGGATTTAGTTTTTTTAGCTCAAACTGGAAGAAAAATGAAAAAGATGTCCAAGCAGCAAACCTTGTTTTTATTTTTTTCTTTTTTTCTTTTTTTCTTTTTTGTTAATTGAAGTACACAGATTGATGTTTGTTGATCATCCATTGATCATCAATTTATGCAAACTTTGATAAATGCAGGGAGAAAATTGCACAGTACAAATTAAAAAAAAAAAAAGAGAAGAAGATGGGATCCACTGAGACAAGCTAGCAATTCCAAGGAGAAAGCACCGATTGGACCAAGGATTGTTTGGAATACACTCAAGGATAGCATTTTTTAATGACAATCTCAGGTAACCCATCAGGAAAGTGAAAAGCATTGATCACTCTTTTTACCAGTACAATCATTCCATGGGAAAATTTCCATTTTCCTCAGATATCAGGGAGCCCTCAAAAAGGAAAATGGACATTTAAGCAAAATTTAAGTGCATAATAAATGAAAAAAAGAGCATATGAAGAAAAAAATACTCATTATGTAGATTGTCACACATTACATCCTTGAGAATCAGAAACTATCACTCTGGTATGTGGCTCTGATTTGAAGCGGACATGGTAATCTTTTGCCCTCCTTGTTTGTGCATGAAATGTCATTATATCACACTTTTGAATTAGATGCTTCTAATTCTATCACAAAATCATCATAACTTCTGTGAAGGACACTGCTGACAGAAGTCAATCTTATCACAAGTGGAATTCAAGAAGACTACTCTTTTCTGCCATGTACAGTATTCTATAGTGAGAATATTCTGGCACATTTCACACAATGTTTTACCAGCACAATACTTTACTTCCCAGCAGACAACTGCAGTCCTGTAGTCTCGAGATGATACTGAGCAAACAAACACTGACTTTTATGGGGTAGGGATTGTAGGTGTTGAATATTGACCAAAAATAGTATCTTACTGATATGTTTGGAGTGTTGTGAGGTGATGACATGATCACCTCTGCAAATTTGCATCTCTTGTTGAGACAAATATTCAGTTCAATTCAATTTGATTTTCATTTATTTCCATCCACGAAAAAAAGCTGAAGCCCTACTTCCATTGATCATCCAATATCAATTAATGCCAATTTGAACCTGGTCTGGAGTTGCACCTTAGGCCCCCATTCCACCAACCACCGGAGGCTAATCTGATCCCCAAAATGCAAAAATTTTCAGCATTTTGATGAGTTCCCATGAAATCTGATCCAACAAGCTTCAGAGACTCGCACCGAAGGGTCATCAATACTGATGCCGATGCCAGAAGAGCCTCTGAACCAAAACTCACATTTACCTGTCCAATAACTGTTTAACCATCAGAATATCAACAGACTCACAGGACATCGGCTGGACACGCCCGATAGTGGCACAACACAAGCCTAACACACATCGGATTAATTTGACACTTATCAAACTGGCTCAACACGTAAGTGACACTGACTGGACTTGCGACTCAATATGGCTTTCGATGGCGAACTAAGCTCTAAGCCTAGTTCCTACATCGGACGATCTTGCCTCATTGGATCACACCAAACATGTCAGACACTGACCTCACAGTCGACCAACACAGGTTGAATTCATCAGACTATACACCAAATGGTGAGTGGCTGGAGGCAAAAAAAAAACTTTGCTTTGCTTCCGATGAGTGACCGATGAGGAAAAATCTCTCTGGAACGGGGGTATTAAACACAATCTCAGAAGAGCACTTGACAAACAGTGCACAGAAATGCATAATAATGATTCGGTATCACATAGCAATTATTTCTATTTCCACACAAATCTTTGCATCAGCCATATCTATTTCTATGTCATCAAAGTTTGATGCACATAACATTCTGGCTGCTTAAAATCGAGATAAGCTCCATCAAAGCAAGTACGAAACAGGCACATCTTAACTAATTCTCCTGACAGCTGCCCTTTTCTTGAGTATTGATTTCTCTCACAAATATTTCAAAGGCATAAGTTTTATTACAGGCTAAGATTACAATGTGGCAGGGAGGTGGTGGGGAAAATATCTTCGTTGACAGTTAAGTGTTTTAAAAAAAGCAACAACCTTCTTTTCTCTTGACTTACAGCTGAATCATGGCAAAATGACAAACATGGCCAATGTAAAATATGACTGACCTTGTAGGTCCAGCCTTATCATTCCCACAAGAATCATAACACAGTGAAAAATAACATGAGACTCTTAGCAATGCATCACTTTTGTCATGTACAGGATCACCTTACTGTTGAAAAAAAAAAAAAAAAAGGTTACAAGAGAAAGAGGAGGGAAAATTCTACGCATTCAATTCAATAGTTTGAAATGACAACTGTGGGCAAAAAATTCACCAAGCACAAAAACTTGTCCTCTGATTAACAGCACAAAAGATCATTCTGTCACTGCTACAAGTATTTCCCCTCCATAATGATTTCACCAACATTATTGTGACATTATTTTAATAATTTTCACGAGTGACATATATATTCTACCCTAATAGTCAATACAATCAATCAAATAAAATGTAACTTCTCTCATCATCAACGTCACTGTTATGCCTAATCACCATTATCATGATCACTCATTATAAGTAATAGCAGTGGTACTAGCAGTAGTGATGACACTGATCAATTTAATAATTCATATGATCAATTTCTCACGTATCTTGGCAAAGAACAGCTACATTTCAACAGTTATAGCAAATAAGATACAAGAAATAGGCAGGCTGTTTGTATCAGACTGCAGGTGTAATACAATTTTGTTAAAATGTCATCCCTGATGACCCATCAACTGTTAACCTAGCTTTAAACAATGATATTACCCTCTAATCTGACAAACGATCCTGATTACGACCATATTATAATATTATATAACTGTATCCTTTTTTTTTTACCATTGAATGCACTTGTTTCAATTTTGCGATTAGTCAACGGCAGAAACCTAGCAATAAGACTTGCATCAAGTTGTCTACAAGCCCATCACTAACAATTCAAAAACTTATCATTGAAAATTGTTTTACTTTGATACATGATAACAAATACTGCATGGTATCTGACTTCACTCGAACTGATTGAAGGCAAGATTGTCCTTTAGTAATTTAGCTTTACAAGGTCTGTTATTTTGGTCACCTGATGTTGTGTTTGCTTCAGTGCAAAAGGGGCTCAAACTGGCCAACGAAACATTATTTCAGCGTATTCTCATCTTACTACTACTACTACTACTATTAATACTACTATTACTATTACTACTACTACTAATAATAATAATAACAGTAATATATAGTAATAATAATGGTGTTAATGAAAATAATTATGACAGCTATTGTTATAGCTATATTTATATCTTATTATTATTATTATTATTATTGCTATTATCATTATTACTATTATCATTATTATTATCATTATTATTACCATCATCATTATCATCATTACCATCATCATCATTAATGGTAGTGGCAGTAGTAGTAGTATATCATTAATTATTATTATCAAATATTTTATTATACAACACATTCTATTACAACACACTATTTTTAGTTCATATAGTGCACTTATAGAAATAGTCCCTATTCATTTTGAAATCCAATGAGGAGAATCATTTTCATCTTTTTCTCTGTGCTATAAATTCATTTCGATGCAGGGACAGTAAGTAAACCTCCACGAGCAATCTAGCCTAACAGTAGAGAAAATGTCTTTCAGCTATCCCTCTGACAGCCAGCAGGTAACAATGAGGCTTGCTGAAGATAGTTTGATTATCTGAATGAGCATTTTCCATGAATTTGCACGACCATTTAGCAGTGATATGTTCAACAACAGCAATAAATCTAGCAAGAAATTTTTGCCGCGGCAATGTCGACAATGGAATGCTTGCGTCACCCTCATTGATGCCCCACAACACCTGCGATTGGTTCCTGAGACCACCTCGGGCAACGGAGGAATATCTTTTCCCCTCCAAACTTCCATGCCAAAAGCGTCACGTATCAAGTTTCACTCTGCATTATTTGGACTGAGGTGAATTTGCCCTGCCAGATTTGGCCTGTTTTGGGTTGGAGTTTTTTTTTTCTCTGCCTGATGTATTTTGCCACATATCGAGCAATTCTGTTTTCTTTTCTTTTCCAAGAGCTACTCTTCCATATGCGAAAGTTTACGATAGTTTGTGATAGTTGGAGTTGTATTTTTATGCATATTTATTTATACCATGTTTCTTTAAGAAAGCTCTAATTGATGAAATGGCAAATCTTTTACTGAAACTCTCCCCCTAGCAAAACTTTGATGTCTCTTTCTTTCTTTCTTTTTACATAATGTGCAGAGATAAATATCTGTATCACAAATCATTCTTGGGGTTCGCATTTTTCCTTCAAAATAATGGCGGGAATAACTAATGAACTGAGGAGAAAAAAAAAATGAGGAGATTGCCTAAATTTGCGAGAGAAATTTAGAAAATACCAAACAGACTTTTAATGCTGTGCATGTGAATGCTCCTAATGTTCCAACCACTCGATACAAATACACAAGGGATTGCGATAACAGTGTTCTCATGCCATAGTACAGTCTATATGTGTGTGCTATAAATGAATGTCTAAGTGGTAATACATTTGATTCCTAATGTCACTCTAAAGATCTATCACTTTCTCTCTCACTCTCCTTCTATCTATACACAAAACAGACCTTGAACTGTCAATTATGTAAATAATGAGTCAATGTCATTGCCTCACAACTTGTCATATATTTTGTACATCAAATCTTCAGAATTCAATATCTGGGTTGTTGTTTTTTTTGTCCCAGTCTCAAATCTTATGAACATATTTGACATTTGATTATTGTGACACTCTTCAGCCAGGAATAACATCATGCTTTACACAAGTTTTCATAGCAGAAGAATTGAATTTTCATCATATTTTTATATACACTGTATGATCAAGATGGAAAATTGTGATGTATTGACATCATTAGCTCACTCATTTGAATATTTGTTCAAATTGTTCATTTGAACTGTTTGAGAAATATTTTGCAAAAATTAGCAAATCCAACTTTTACTACGATTTTGATCAAATTGTCACTGTTGTGCTTACAAAATCTTATTTTCTGCATTAGACAAACTTTTAACTGGTCTTTAATTCCCCTTTTATAGTCATTCAGTGGATATCTGATTATGAATTTTGACTCTCCTGAAAAATGTCAAAGAGTCCTAAATTTTCTTCTTGAAAACATCACGTTCCACGGTTTTTTCTCTTGACATTTCATTTTGATTACGAAAACAAGGTCTCATAGGGATTCCAATTTTTAAACCTTGGAAGGATTAGTTTCTTGAACGCTGCACAGACAATTAATGTGACTGACTCATGTCAAAAGTAACAAGTATGAACACAGATCAAAGCATCTCACTCACTGGCATCAAACAATTTAACCCATTGAGGATAGTTTAATTTTGCTACAACATGCATTTCCCATAGATACCTGCCTGAGTATACTCGGGACTCGTCCTCAACGGGTTAAGCAAAATCCGAATAATCGTCATGTTTAAACACATTGGGAAATTCACAATGCTCTGTTAACTTGGAATAAGAGGACCAAGTTTTGATTGATAAAGAGAGCAAGAAATGAATGATAACTACACTGTAATTCATGTAAAAATAATTATTTACTGCACATGAGAACACACAAGTTCGTGAGAAGAAATGTCTGTGAAAACGACCATTTTCTTTAAATTTGACTATGTACGATGTTGACAGTGGGTAGCATGGTAGTCCACTGTTTCATGAACATGAATGAACAAATAGGTCTATCACCTTTAACAAAAGATTTAAAAAGAATCCACATCATTATTGAACAATGAAACAAAGACATTTTCTTGAGATTTTCATCATTATATAATTTAAAAAGACAATGTGAAAAAACGGCCTAAAAATATCTTACTGTGTCTCCATCAAAACATCTCTTACAAATCACATTATTCCACAGCAATCTCACTTCAGTGATTGTCAAATGAAGCAGAAATTTGCTCACTACATTCCACAAACATACATACAGATACACACACACACACACACACACACACATACACAGAGCATCAACATTTTTATGGTAGCAGAAAATGCGCAAAGAAATACCAAAGTGCTGCCTGTCAAACATATCCTGTCTCTGTGTGTGCAACACTGCCACTAGAGGGCAGTCTGCACTTTTAGCGCCACAGTCTGTGGAATGCATGTTTAATGCCAAGAGTAATACCGAGCATAGAAGAGGATCATTTTCTCTGGCTATGCTTAGAAGAGATATATCCAATAATCCATTAAGCCCTACTGTGTATCTTCTAAATACACATAAAATTTTATAAAGTGGCATTTGGGAAAAATAATCTAGAGAATACAATCAGTCGGGGAGGGAGATTGTTTTGTTTTGCTTGTTTGTTTTTTCCAAACCCCAGTTCAGCTAAGATATGTTTATGAATCATGTCTTGTAGTTATTACATGCAAGCAATTATAATCGTAATGATTATGATGATGATGACAGGAATAATATATATATATGCTGCTTAATCTCTTGATTAGAGGTTGACATTTCAACAAACCTAAAGGTATTCCAGAAATCCAATTTTTCCATCAAAATCTCTGTACACCTTTATGTCAACGGCTGTTGCTAACAATAAAAAAACCTTTGTGGAAGGCTTGCCTAATATAGCAACAACTAATGTATGGAAATTATCTGAACTGCTCTCAATATGAACTAAAGCTGGGGATTAAAGTTTTATAACGAATGTAAACTTTTGGTTGTTTTGTCAAACTGATAAGCAACTTCCAATTCCTCAACAGCTTTGGAGCTTTTTGTGGACCTCTTTGTTAATAGAATTTGAGTCAGAACCAATTTGTATTAAATATTTGTGTGACAAGCTGGCATATTGCCTATGAAAATCTTTTGTTCTAAGGTTGTGCCTCACATTTGACTTGTGACAGAAAACTCCTCTATTCCAAAGAAGTGTGACATCTGCTGTATGAACTGTGAACTTCTTCCAAGTTTTGTACCATGGATCATGAAGTCACATGAGCAGACGTAACTGGGAATGTCATTTAGAAGTACACGTTCCAAGGGCATCTGGCAAAGACAAAACCACGGCTTACAGAAGGCTACAAACCCCTCAGTGTCTGGTTCAAGACCACAGGGCAGACCCTGCAAGGGACACTAGCAGAGGTCACATCGAAATACCTAGTCTTACTCAGGGTGGCTATCAGACTGGGCAGCCTCGAGAAAGGCCGTAAGGGGATAGAAATGTTCCGCCCCCTAGAGTGGTGAAAAACTAATGACAATGACATGACTGTTAACATTCAGACATTAAAATCAGGAAGATTCAAGGGAGCAATCTGATACCCCGTTTATACTGTGAGCAGGTTTCAGAGCTTCCTCGAGGAGGTTCGAAAGCCTGCTCTGAAAAAGCAGCCTCTCGTCTGTTTATAATGCTCGAGAAAAGCAAGCCCTAGCAGCCCCTAGCAGGTCAAACCGGCTCCTCCCCTCTGATACATGGCGTAGGCTTTTGTGCGAAAGTGTGCAAGTTGCACAGGTTTTGATTAGCTGGGATTGGTCGCAGCACTGGGTTGTTTATGTTAGCGGGCGATGACCTTCAGCGATAACTTTGGGTGGGCTAAGAAGTGGCTCCTCGAACCTTTATATTCTATAATGCAGCAGAGGCAGCTATAGTGGGCTGTGAAACGAGCCCCTGTAGGTGGTTTAAGAACCCAACCTGATCGGACCTGATCGGATCACCTTCTGTCTGTCCGAGCTGAAAGGCTGCTCAAGGCTGCTATAGGAGGCTTCAGAACCCCTTTTTGCTTGGTAAAAGACAGGTTACGAGAGAAACTTGAGTATTACAAGCCTCTCAATGAGCACAAATAACTCAAATATCAGGGAGGCATTTACTGTAAAGTATAAATTTTTATAGTGTCGAAATTTTAGCACATTTCAGGCAAACCAGAAACTGGCTCAAAAATAAAAGCATGTGGATATGTTTGCTTGCTATATGTTCCAGTAGTTCACGTATTGACTCTGCGGGAATTAAAAACATGTGAAATCCATCTTATCCGCCAGAGCACTAAAAGTTACTCACAAGAAAATATCCACTTTTACCATACGTTCCCTTGTCGGGACGTTATAAGAAGATGTTTTAGTTTTCAAGGAGCCTCATGCAAAATTGGTGAGACGTGGCAGCTCTGCAATGATGACCATGGTTTGACTTACCCACACACGATGGCTGGTGAGGGGGAAGCCAGGCGCCACTCTTTGTGCATATAATCTTTGGGGGGCCGTCGAGAAGGTAGCCGTCATCGCATGTGAAGCGGAGGACAGCGTGGACTGCGAATTCTGTGGGTGTCGCAGGCTCAGGCGGATGCCGGGCACCATTCTTAGGGGTGCCCGGATCAGGACACCCGAGGGCACCTGTTTTAAGGAAAGCAGGGAAAAGTGCTAGATGTATGACAAACAATGGTAATGAATATTGCTCACACTTTCCTAACAGGAAAACATAAAAATCCATCAATATTCAAACAATCAAATACACAAAAGCTACTGTATAAGTGAGATATTTCACACAGGGAAAATATTTGCAAGCCGTGTATAATGTGATACCTTGCCAAAGGAAAACAAAATCAAACATTTTACTGATTAAGTTATTATCTATCCTAATACCAGTCACATTAAGAGTATACAAATTCAAAAGACAAGAAAAAAAAACTGCAAGTCATCTTGTAAATCAATCATGCAAATATTTCCTCACTTACAATTAATGAATCAATACAGAATACCAAAGTATTATGAGTGCATGTGCAGAGAGCATTTGTGACCAAACCAAGGATAATCATGGGGTCGCTGAAATATTCCAAATGCAATACCTGTAAATATGTTCCTAGCACAACTCATGTGTTCTTACTACTAATCTGACATGTAGTTAATGCGTAAAGATAAAATCTACTTTACTGTCTAATCATCGATTTCATTTAAATCATACATTCAGAGTTTTGAATTTACTCGCTTACCACACAGCATCCATGTCACAACAATCAATGAAAGCTTGGTCTTCATATTGATCCTGGGAATGTTGAAAGAAAATATAAGGCAAGTGTGACAATGCTGATTTGTGTGTATACCCAAAGAGGTTCAAGAGCTGGAGTTCTCAGTGGCTACAATTATTCAAACAGCTCAGTTTTCTATGGATGCACAAAAAAATTCTGCAGAGTGCATCTATGCCTTTAATGTTCGGTGTTGGAAGCTGCTATCTTTCTTAACAATCTGAAGAGTCATTTTGAATTCTTACTTAATATCAGGTATATTTTGCTTGTTAATTCAATAAAGGAAGTTAAATTTTCCTGAGGATATTACAAACATGTCATAAACTAACTTCAATCCCATCCAGAAATATTTGCAAAAGTATAAATCAGACCTGTATGTTGTAGAAGTGTTTGAAAAAGAGCCTCCTGGAAAGCCGATTTTTTTCACTTTCTTCTAAATTCAAACAAATTAAACTGATATGGTATAATCTCCAAGTATAGCTCTCTATAAATTGATATACTAAGACTAGTCCCCATACATGCCCAGTGGAGTAACTTTGATATCTATTTCATTAATACAATTGTACTTGCACAATTTCCAGTCATTCATTCCCATGTCTTTGCAGTTATGTATCACTCATCTTTTATTAATAGGGATAGCAAAGAGTACCAGTAATTACTATCAAAAAGACATATCTTCCTTGAAGAGTGGCTAGGCATTATGGAACATGATATGAATCAATTGTCTTCCTATCTGTAAAGTAGATCCATTTTGGCGCATGCTTCAAATATTTTTGAGTGGCAGTATCAAAAATGGGTTCAAAGGAACACAGTTGTGATAGTCACTGCCAGTGGCTCTATCTGGGGCTTGCATGCATGTCCATTACTTTGCACACATGGCTTGCCAGAAATCTGGCTCTGTATTGCACTACTATGACAAGGGTGGATTGATATCCTTTTTTTCCATAATGTAATCCAGTCACATCACTCTAACAGTGGATTTTTATCCATGATAGAGATATATGTGCCTGAACTAATATTGCTGGCAGTGGTTCCACTAGAAGGGAAACATCATAAAATTGGTTTTTATTGTCGCCAAGCCAATCTATGCAACTTGTTTACATATCAATTTTGGGAAATTTATTTCACAATCAGCAGGAGAGAGCAGTCTTGAAATGTGATTTTTCTGAAATTAGAGTTCTTTTCCAAGCATTTCAAACCGACAATTTTCTACCAGAGTCAGGCACGCAATTCAAAATCTGCACACAAATGGGAGCATGTCTGATGAGACTTTGGCAAATTTCCCAAGTCTGCAGCAGCGTTTTACCAATCGTATCGTGTTAGAGCAGCTGTGCGCGTGCTTGACTGCATAACACATGTAAGCAGCATCAAGCATGTCAATCTATGCCACTCAGCTCAGTAAATGAGGAAAATCGGGACAAAATCAGGGGGTTCCAAATGCTGTGCCAGGTACTGTAAACGTCAATATTTTCGCGCGATTAATTTTTCGCGCTGCGCGGCTCGAAAACATATTCGCGGTTTCTTAAATTCGCGCTCAGCAGCAGGTTAATACACAGTCGCTGTTTTCATCCAGAGCCTCTGCTACTACAGCTTGCTATGCCAGCGTACAATAAGCGACGTAGCGAGCGGCGCGAGTGCGAGTACAAGCGCTCAACTACGTAGTACTGTACATGTATTTTACTCGATACGTGTACTGTAGTACTAGTACTGTAGTCGCGGGGATGTAGCACACCAATCGGCCGTGGGCTTGGTGCGTGCGGTGCATGCGATGATACTGCTATATGCGTAAACATGTCTGTACTACGTAGCAGTATCATCGACGAAGCGCACACAATTCAGCCCGTTCAAAATGTGCATAGAAAATTGCGAAGATATATTCGCGCGTTTTTTAATTCGCGCTAGCCGAACGTAGCGCGAAATCCGCGAAAATTAATGTACCGCAAAAATTTCCACATTTACAGTACTTTGCACGAATAATAGCCGATTAAAAAAAAAAAAGGATTGAATGTCTATTATAAGGCACGTAATTATACATTTTGGGGCATAATTAATCTTCTTTTGCTACAGAACTTCACTTTTCAATTTCTGGTGGTGTTAACTAGTTGTGACTCCAATCTCTTGAACCTCCTTGGTATATTTAACATTAGAATCAAAGATTGATTGTCAAACATGAGCTGGTTTTATGATGCTAAATGAATGTCAAGTTACAGTCAATGTAGATCTAAACAGACTACACATAGCTCAAATTATCTAAATCCACTCATGGACAAGTAGTTCACTTGGTTTTGGGGTAACACCATTATCGTCAGCAATAAATAATCCTGCAAAGTGCAATGATTGTCAATAAGAGGCAGAATACAAAAAAAATAATAAATAAATAAATAAATAAAAATAATAATAATGCATCCAAGCCTGTTTTTGTAGTATTACCGGTAACGTAAGTAGATTATTAGCAGTACTGCTATGGGTGCCGGATAAGATTTAACGTGTGTTAGATCTGCTATGGGTGCCGGATAAGATTTAACGTGTGTTAGATAGAAAAATCCTTCTGTCCAGAGGAGTCTTTTATCATTTTTTTTTTAATACTTTATTGGCTCTCCTCATCCATGAAGCCAGACGCAGTCTCCGCAGAACATATCCCCGGCGACCAGCTAGCCAGATACAGACCAATCTTTCAGCACGTCAAGATTCTAGTTTATATTGTCTTTTATTGCATGTATTTTAATCCAATATACAGTAATTACATTCTGCTAGTCCATAGTCCTAATGCATACGACCGTCGATGACGAAATTTCGTAAGTACAAGAAAACACTAGGTCACATTTTATAAACGGATATGCCTGGTGCATGGTGCCACTGCACTGCTACGCAAACCCTAAGGTGTGGGACTACTATTTCGCGATGGTGGTCTATCTCAGTCATAGTGAAGAATACATGTGCAGAAGACAAAACGGAACGGTACAGTAGATGAGTAGATCTATATGCGTAAGCACATGAATGTGTCGATGAACATACCAGTATTGCATGTGTTTTGTGGTGCCGATAGGAAACATGATGGCATAGATATCACAGCTTTGGAACACCTTGAATTTACCGATAATTTTTGCTGTTTTTTCCAAGCACGTACAGTAAACATGACCATAAACAAGTTGTTTACCAGACTCAATAACCTTTATTCAAGGCTCTGTTACTGTTTCCAAAGGATAGATGACTGGATGATGATTTCTAATTTCTAAACTCCGTACGAAGCAAAACATAAGTAACGTTACTAGGATAAAGGAATGGATATAAATAACTTACTTCAAGGGCGAAACGAAAAAAGTGACTGAGTGAGTCGTCAGAGACCATTGACTTACTGGAGTCAATACTGTAGGGGTCTTTCGTCATGGCAGGATCCCACGTAGGGGAATTCCCAACGTAAACATCCCGTGCACGTGCACCCCCACATTGTACGAACGGTTCGATATGATCATTGTGATTGGTGGGCTTTTTGTTTGTTGGTTTGTTTTTCTTTTTATCTCTTCCTTTGTTGCTGTCTTCCGATCCACGAAGGAATAACACTGAAATACTAGTAAACTATGTTTAAAAGAGTCGTTTAGTTGTGGACTCAGTCTCATCTTGGTAGAATGTTAGTTGACACTTGACACAGTTTGACAGTTTGAAATTTAAGAGACAAACAGCAATGTTTCTAATTCCATAGTTTCCTCATTTCAGCCCAATTTTCCATTATAAAAGTCTATTTGAACCCCGGGAGTTTCAATATGGTCACTATACTATACAACATTCCTGGACCACATTCATAACAGCAAAATGTATTTATATTTCTAAAATCTAAAATTGTCATGCTCTGTGAGCCTCTAATATACACAATAATACTAAGCCCCACATATTTGGCTCTGTCTCATGGGAAATTACGGCAAAAAGATACACAGGGGCTGCTGAACTTTATGGGGGGAGGGCCTCTGGCATGAGGGATAGGGTAGCACCTGTTTGTTGTTGGGTCAAGGGTCAATGCTAACTGAGCAATGTTGTGTGTAAGCATACCGTCCCCTCAAACTAGCAAGAGGCAAAGCACTCTGTCCCTCGGAAAGGACATAAAATGGAGGTCCCGTGTATGAGAGAGTAATAGCTCATGCACGTAAAAGATCCCGCTTCATTCATTCATCACAAAGAGCAGGGTGTTTAACCCGGTGAAGTGGTCCCACCTCACATCCAACTGGACCCCATGGAAGACCAGCTTAATGTAGCTGAATATGGGCTATCCAGCCATCTACTCAGATGGAAATGAACGAACAAACTTCTCAGTGCAGAACTCTAAGGAAGTCATGGGCTTCATTTTCCCCCTTTTTTTTCCATTTCTTTATTCAAAGCCAGACATGTGTGTATGGGGGGGGGGGGAGGGGCTGCAGCCCCCTCAACCATCCGAGTTCAGCAATGCCTAGTAAATACACAAGTAAATTAAAAAGCTGGCACATACCCCTGCCGTTTACACACTCCTGTTCACTTAGTTCACTATTTCTCTTTCAAACTTTGGCTCTTTCAGACACACGGCTCACTAACCATGTCAAGTCACATCTATTGATACCCCTCTTTTTATCTCGCTTTGGGTTTCCAAATGGACATATTATAATATGTGCATTACTATTACATTCCATGCATTTGCACACATGAACTCACACACATCATATATATATATATATATATATATATATATATGTATATATATATATATATAGTGCGAGAGATAGTTCCCTTCCCAAATGTGCGCGGTGCCTCATTGTTGGTTGCATATATGAATAATTGATTTGTGTATATAAAGGAAATATTTCAGAAAATTGGTGTATATGAAATTGCATTACATTATATGACATATCAGGTTATTCAGATAATAACTATTCTGTTGGTAGATCCTGAGGAAGGCCTGATGACTGGCCGAAAGCTTGACTGAATAAAAGGGAGACTCAAGATCGAGAGCAACGTCCGCCTCAGTCTAATTTCTTTCAGTACGTATATATATATATATATATATATATATATATATATATATATATATATATATATATATATATATGTATATTCATTTACTTATGTATTCATTCATTTATTTATTCATAGATAAATAGATAGACAGACAGACAGATAGATAGACAGATAAATAGATTTGTAATGGAAATCATCCTAAATAATTTCACGCAAAACATTTTATTTGTAAATTTGTTCTTTTCTTGGCCTCTAATCCCTTCTGCAGCTATCTCTCTCCCTCTCTGCCTCCCTCTCCCTCTCTCTCCCTCCCTCTCTCTCTCTCTCTCTCTCTGTCTCTCTCTCTCTCTCTCTCTCTCACTTCCTCTACCCAACAAATGTCATTTGCATAAGAATTTGTATGCACAGATCTATATCATTTTTCCAATCCCCAGAACATAAAAAATGATGATTCCTTCTGACAAGAGGACTAATGACTTTGAAAATAGAGTCTTCTTTATTTCAAATGAGATACAAGGAATAAATTAATATTTGCATATTCTTATTTACGAGCATAGACAACAAGCATACAAGCAGTGACAAAGTGAATGTAAGGCTTACATTGCGTGGGACACTCATTAACAAAATATTAACTCTCACGACTATGTTCTTATAAATCTTACATTTGTCCGCATTTCAACTCTTCAACATTAAGCAGCTTTCAAGCAAAATGGTAAGTAAAAGTGAATTTCCTTCAGCAAAATTAACAAAGAGGAAAGTGAAATAATACAGGTGTCAACTTATGATTACATTTGAACTCTTTATGTCCACTAATTCAAATCATTTTTACACATTTTTTCAGCCACGGCGACTTCATCTGTGACATTCAAACAGTGGGCTACACTAAAGAACAGAAATAAAACGGACATTTTTCCCTTTGCTATCTTAGTTTCTAATCACTTGGGCATTGCACCCAGCTTTAGCTAGGGAGGACCATATCTCAATCTAACTCTGTTGTGTGACTATCAAATCCAAACATATAAGGTATATTATGTATCTTTCCTCTTCCTTTTTCAAACTGAAAAAGTATCATCTTGTGACTACGGGCAAACTTATCAGAATTACTACCAGATTCAATCTTAATTTGAGAACTTTTTTTGTTTCCATTTCCCCTTGGGGAAGGATGCTGAGAATTGTTTCACTTCAGATTGCTCACATTGATATGTTCATGATCTCAAATTCAAAGCAGAGAAAGATAGAAACATTTTTTTCTAGTTCCAATGGTCCGACGTGACCTTTCTCTTTCGATTCTATTCATTTTCTGCTGAATGAAAGGTAAAAGCACTGCATTAAAAAGGGCATTCCAATGTAAATGTCGGTACACATCTTTGTGAGTGATATTGCAAAATAACTGTTGATTGAGTTAATAATTTGATCTCTTTTTTTAAACATTTGAGAGACCTTAAGGCACCTTAACCAAACTTGAGGAAACCAGTAACAAAAATTATGTATCTATCACATGTATCAAAAGTGAAATGTTTGCCTAATCAAGTCTATGTAAATATTTTAGCTTATATATGGGTCCCACTTCCTCTGGAAAAGAAACATTATAATTTGCAACAAAAGACTACCAAGTTTCAGCAGCCAGGAACTATATGTATGGTTTCACTTGAATTGATTTATACAGCAGCTCAGAAATATTTAGGCACTTAGAAATAGTCAACAAACATTAAAGACAACTTTACTTTCAACAACAAATTCATGACACGTACTTGCACATTTTACTGAAGCTGGAACAGATGGGAATAGACAAGAGAAGCAGGTTTAAACATCAACTTTTTAGATCATCAAAATGTTTACCTGCTTTTGTTACACAGAATACAACATTTGAGCCATCAGGTAACATATAGGTTGCTATCAGAACGTTCCAGAATTGCATGTTACAGTCTGTACACATTTTATATGATTGTTCCATAAATAATAAAACACTGGCAGTTTCATAGACCTTCTCAAGACTTTATATACACGATGCTCCATAATTACCATGCACTCGAGATAAATGGAACAACCATTACAAAAAATTTGTTTCATCTCTCTGTACAGTATATACAGGTCTATTGCAAGAAAATATTTTACCTCTTATAGGGGAATATAAGGCAGGCACTGTACAACCTTGGTATCTTGTGTCATATATAGATACAAAAGTGAGAAGCAAATGAACAGAATGTTTGGAGAGGAAACAAAACTCAGAAAAGATCACTTAAACTACATCAATAAAAGTGGCGGCTGGAAGTAGCCTCCCTTTCAATAGAAACAGTTATCAGAAAATCAAAGTTGTAAATGGCATCAAATACATTTATGGCGCTCTCTCTCTCTCATAAGTTAGACCCAAGTTCCACTTGCACCAGAAGAGCAGAGAGACCACCTCTTCTCTAACTATGAGAGAATGAAATAAATCAGAGGGATGGCCATGTATCATCATATGGTGACACACTGTACACTGAATTAATGGTTACCGTCATTCCGAGCCCAAGCACAGTTTTGGAAAACCATCCCAATCGATTTGTTGCTCATAACTTCACTTTGCCTCAAACAAAATTAAAGGAAGATACATGTGACATGCATTCCATGTAAGGTTTAGACAAGAAATTTGCACGTAAGTCCAAGATTTTGCCAATTACGGGCAAGTCACTTTGGACATAGAAACAAACATAATCATAATAGTCCTGCATGCTCATGTCTGTGCCCCTCCTTTTTGAGGAAAATTGTGTCAGGCTAAGCATTTGTTGCTTTTGGTCTTTTCTTTCCATATCTTGTAAATTTTGCTAGTCTATATTATTTAGACTAGAAATTACAAAATAAACACTTCTTAATCAGTAAGCAACAGTTTCGTAATTTCTTTCAAAATGAACCTTTACAGCAAAACTGTCATGGGGCTTTAAAAACAGTTGATTCTCAAAAGCTCTTCAGACAGACTTATTCCCGACCGCAACAGTACCCAAGTTGATTTTAAAATGCAATCAACCTTTTGGGATGCTTTGCTATCACAGGAAATTCTTTTCAAGACAGGGTTTAGTATGAAGAGGAAATAGATGATAATCAGGTTAAAATTCTGCTAAGACATTGACAACTACAACACAACTCTAAAAGTTAAAATTAAAGTCATACCAGTATTGTTAAACTTGGAGTCCTGTATCCTGGCTACCATACAGAAACAAATGTCAACATTGCATTTTTATTCTTCAGCACAAGCCATTATTACAACTTCAAAATTGTCCACTGACAAAGCAATGATAATTCAGGGCAGTATAAATACACTGCATAACATTACACACCTAGTCAGCAGGGTGTTTTGCCATTTTAACATCTGGAACTTCCTGTAACAGGAACAAAGCTCTGTCTCTCTGCTTAAAGGGGATGTTCAGACAATTTCCATGATTTCACATCAAGTAGTTGATAAATCGACAGCTCTATATATCTGTGGAATTCACTGTGGTCCTTAAGCAGAAAAAAAGAAAATACTCTGAAAACCCCATAACATATTGCCCTGAACAAAGATGATGATGAAGGAGGTTCACATTATGTCAGAAATGTAGCAATATAATTCCATGACAACACTCCTTGTTTAACAAGTCCACCTGTTAGAATTCATGCATGCTTTCTAGTTATGTTCTGCTTCCTTGTGCCCCCACTTATGCATTATTATGGTAAAACTGCCATGTCATCATCCTTGTTCAATGATTTCTTATAAATTTTGAAAATATTCTTATTCTTTATCCAAATCACTATAAATTCTGTAACTCTTTACCCAGTATCACTAATTTATAGTTGTTCAAATGTAGAAGTCTGAAAATCACCCAGAGCTGTCCTTTAAAGGCATCATTCAAAAAGAGTCTTTTTTTTTTTAGCATACGGAGAGATGCACTAGAGGCTATTTCTCTGCTTAAAGGCAAAATTTGAAATTTAGAAGAAAAGCAGGTCTTTCTTTTAGCATAGGGCGATTTGCTTGTATGATTATTTTATAATTTAGACATGTTTTGAGTTCATTGGAAGCATAATGTATTGTACAGCAGAAAATAAAGCATTATTTTCATCTTTCTGAGGTGTGTGTGTAAACTCCGCCAGCCTAAGCAATGAAATTTTAACAAGCAGCAAGATGTTCCACTTTCATCGAGGCGAGGCTACATTTAAGTTGAACATGAATAGTTTATCATCACTTTCTGTGACCTTATTGATCCTTTCTATCATGCAAGCGTGCAAAAGCTAATTAAGATGCCACACTTAATTCATGTCAGTCTTGCAAACTCGTAAACCTTTAGCATACAGAAGTTCCAGTCACCTTGGCACTGTAACCCATTACATGTTGATTCTAGATTAGAATCTTTCAAATTCCAACAAGAAATATGCCCAATTTAAAAATTTATATGTATATATCAAGGAGAACAAAACTGGCAATTCTTGGTGTGGTCACAGGCAATCAAACTTTCTCATTCATCTTTCAGGTATTACATTTGCCAGTGTACCTGTAGCAGCACATGTGACACTCCAATGCACAAGAGAAATTGTGCAAAACTTGTCAGAAATAGCATGTATGTCTACAGTACAAAATCCATTACAGGATATCCTTCATATAGGAGACATGTGGAATCATGCATTCAATCAATAAAAACATTCAAAGTGAAATTTTCTGCAAAGCTTCAATCAAATTCAGAAGTTGTGTGACAATCAGCAATTTCCAAGACATTTCAACAAAAACACAGTCAGATGGCATTTCAACATGTAGTGCGCCCCCCAAGTGACAGCATGGCTACGAGGCTACAACTCGTGCAACTCAAAATGAGCACACTGTATTTCACTCATTCTCCAGTTGCTTGGAATCAAGTATGTTGCCATGACCATTGAAACATAAATTTATATCATCATCAACAAAATATCACTTGAAATGCAAAATGTTCGTATTAGATGAGGATGTAACTCTTAAGAGAACAGCATTTCAAAATATATGTTCACAGTGCCTGTAAAACTACAAGATTCCGTGAGACCAAGAAAATATTCCTATTCACATTTGAATAATAAGAAAGATCAAATATGTATAAAAAGAGAAATCAACACTGTAAAAATAATGTATGAATTGTTATTCACAGCTCTCTGCAACTGTCAGTGTATCGTAAACAGGTAATAAAATCCATCACATTATTACAATATGACCTTTCTTCTTTCTTTCTTTTTTTTCTTTTCCTCTGCTTAGATTGCTGACATGAGCAAAATGTGAGACATAACCAAAAATTATCTTCAATAATAAGTACTGTATTACCATGCACTTACTACCTCTGGAATGATGATATTAGATCAGCTATACTCAAGGAAAGTTCTACAGCTACTTGAAAACGGTTTGAAAAGTAGCATCTTACAATAAGTATACATTCTTGAATATAAGAAATATAGGCATGCATTGATTGGAAAAATGCACAAATAGTTCACAACTGCTCTGCTGAAATTCAACTTTACCACAATATCTAATTGAAAATACACCTATTCACTGAACTTACCTATTTATAAAATAAGAAAGAGAAAAAAAGTGTCTTGTTTAAGATATTTGAAAGAATATTCACACCTTCGCATGGATGGTAATTTTAAAAAAGACATCCATGTATCCATGCATTGTATAACCACACAATTCTTGCACATTTTCTTTTTTCGCTCCATGATGGCTGACACCAATCACTGAGATTATTTGTTACACTTGCACCACCACTTCAGCCATTTCTTTGGTATGCATTCTCTCCCACGCGTCCACAAAAGATTTCATCTTCGGGGGGCAGCCTCTTACAAGAAGAATCACAAATCTTTCTGGGAAGGCTGCTACCACACACATTTCTGCACTTAAAACATTATTGCGTCCTTATACAGTGAGAATATATTGGGTAGCATTGAAAGGAACACAAGAAAATATTGTATGAGTTATAGCCACATATTGCCCCACTCACAGATGACTGCAATGTACAGGCCTATAAACCAAGACAGTACTTTCCAGCATTCCGTAACAAACAAACCTGCTAATACCATGATCATAATTCATAGATCAAACAATTCATCCCTACCAAAAAACAGTAGCTGATGTTTCAACATTTAGCCATGGCAATCGGCAATTGGATGCTGCTAATATGGCGCATGTTTGGCATATGAGATACAGAGTGGCAATGGACAGAAACCATGCACTTGTACTGTGTAGGTAAATTGCATGACAAAAATAATGTCATTGATTATCTGACACATGCATTGCATTGGCAAGCAACTCCTGGGCCAATGAATCTGAACATTCAAAGGCACAAATTTGCTTAGAAATTCATCTACAAGGGAGCAGTCCCGACATACAACACACAACATAAAAAGGTCAACACAGGGATACAGTTTTGATTGATGCTCTTTTGGGATTCCCTTCTTTTGAAATCCCTCTATCTTTCTCTGAAATTAGTATTGGGTATTGTGATATAGTGTTTGCAATCTGAGATCAACTGCCTTTCTGTGCCGAAACCAAAAGCAAAAACATATAGGGTAACGATTTACAATATTTTCACTTTGAAAATCTGAGCTGCAAGGTCCTACATGGTATCACAACTTCTGAATAAATGCAACGTGCCTAGTAAAAAAAAAAATAAATTAATAAATTAAAAAATAGTGCAGTCAACCAGTGTTGGAGCAAAACAATTTCGAAAATATTTTATTGGCATGGTAATTTTAGTTAAGAGATATCTTCATAGTGATAGCACAATGTTCAGTTCTAGTATTGAGTGACTCTTCATGCATTTGAATAGCATCACAGAGGTCAGTGAGTAGAGTTCAACGCTTTTTGAAACTAAACCACAAATGATGAACAGTGCCTTTAATTAAGTCAATTTCCTTCTCATTTCTCTGAAACAGAAAAGGTGTTTCTCAATTTCCTCCTAAACGACACTCTGATCTGTCCGCGCTCATGTCATCATATGACAAGGAATCAAATGTCAAGATGTATGCTTACAATGTATTAATATCAAACCACCAATTTCCCTACGACGTGAACATCTGTGATTGCCTTGGACAGACACACTGCTTCCTTCCATATTGGACATGCTGAAAATGAAATTAGCCATTTTTGCTATTACATTCAAAGACAAAAGTCTTTTCCGAATAGATCTACGTAGCAACGAGAAGAAAAGGAAAGTTAAGCATTCAGAGCACTATAATGACAACTGTTGGGACCAAGGCATGGACATTTCCAACATGTACTTACACACATTTCTTCCAAAAGATATCCCCTACAAATATACAAATTGGACAGATTTTGACATGCTAAAATAATGATCTATCTTCCTCCAGGAAAGTCATAGTGGTTGCCAACTCTACCTCAATAGGGTGGAATTAAAGATGGCATGTTCACACTTCAGAGCATTCCGGAAGGGTACACAGAAAAAGGATGAGATAATGTGATGAATGAATTCACCACTTTCCTCGGACAGGCGCACAATAGTGGGCCAAGAGAGTTTATAAGGCGAGCAAAGGAGATGTGTAAGATATCAGAGCTTCTCACAGGCTTTGACTTGTAATGTCTTCATTCACTATTCATACAACTGATGTCTGGACAGAAATTAGGGTTCACTAAATGTAACAAGTCTTGTCACAGAACTAACTGACAAGTATTCATCCCATGCCTGGTGCATGTGCACAGCTGCATACGATCACTCACAGCAATCACACCACTGCCTGCAAATGTGTGTGCCAATAAAACACCACAGACTTCTGAAAACAAAGCTGCTTTAAGTTTGCAAAAAGAGATTATGAGACTGATATTTCAGCATCATCCGATTTGCTGTTGACAGAACTCTCTGTGCATCACAGAAGACTATGCCATTGAAAACAAAACAAAACAAAAATCTTCTGCAGATTCAGGAATATTCATTCCAACGGCCATTTCGCCATTCTGAGATTATTGTAAAGATTTTCCTGTGATGACTTCATGAAAGGGACCAAAGATTTCTTTCTTCTCATCCATTGCTAGGGGGTATTGTTATTCATGCACTATTCATAACCATATGTAGACCTCCCAACCATTCTGAATTTGGAAGGAAAAATCTAAATTCTGACCATTCCCATCTCTTGTTTCAACAGGAGTTTCCTAATTTCTTGATAATCTTGATAGTAAGCAAATAATCAACGTTGGTGAAGGTGATGGGACAAACTATCACTTCCGAGGCGATCTGGATGTAGCTATCTTTCCGAAGCGCAGCTGAGGAAAGATAGCGTACACATTCAGATCGCCGAGGAAGTGATAGTTTGTCTCATTGCCTGAAACTAAAAGTTGATTATTTGCTTTATATTCCACATCTAGGGTCCTAGAAATTCCCATTTTATTCCACATCTGAAACCGTTTTAGCTGTCTTTAGGTATCCTTAGGGCTTAGGCTACGTGTGCGCGTAGATGACAACTTACAATGAATTTGCTGCGCGCACCGCGCGGCACCGAAGTGAAAGTGCGTTGCACTGTGTACTATCAAGTGACCTAGGTCATATGATAGTCCACAGTGCAACGCACGTTTATTTTGCGCGTACTCATCTTGCGTTAGGACTGTGTGGACTGTGTGGAGATCAGCGAAACAAAAGGGACTATCAACACAGAGTGTAACGAACTTTTCTTCTCAGGTGATGTGATGGGCAAAACTAGGCTTCATCACGTGATCAGCTCTGGACCAATCCTATTGCAACATTCTTAGTATGTGGAATATAAACACTCCAATGGGAACTGCTCTTTCTTTACTACGTTAAAGCCAAATCATTCCTATTTTTCAGTCAGAAAGGTTAGGAGGTCTGCATAAGTGACCATACATTAGGACTCCTTGTATTTGTGTTGGTATTACAAGTCTCATTCTCTGGAGATGATATAGAAACATGTTAACAGCAACAATGACACACACTCGGACAATCACAGTGCTTTGGACTGCGCTGGGGCCTTGACTTGTACGGCAGCGGGGCTTGCTGTTCTCAGCGCGGCTCCCGCTATCTGGCCGGAAACCTGGGGAGGTGTCGATAGAGGGAGTGCTGCTGCTATGGCCGAGTTACTTGCCTGTGTTGTGGTGGTCCCCTGCAACAACGACATGAACATGAAAAGATTCCACATTACATATACAGGCAACATCAAAGTCAATTCCCATACAAGTATCATACACCGGGAGTTGTTTCCCATTTCACTGTGTTATCTTCTCATATGCAACCCAATAATCAATAAAGAATGCATCGCCATGGGTCAAACATAACTTACTCCGGCCAAGACATGTGAAATCCAATGTGCCAATCAAATGTGTTATACATGTAACAGGAAGTGGGGGAATCTCACAAGGTTCACTCAGTTTATGCTTGGACATTAAAACGCTATGTCTACCACTGCTGTTTCACTGACACTACTTTGCAAAACAATACATACATATCAGATTGCTCCGAAAGAGGGCTTGGTTTTAACTCTATTCAACAGGAGAATGCAAGCCACAGAAAGCCCACATGTTGATTTATATTCCACGTTAGAACAGTTGTGTGTTCAGCTGGGCTAATTTTCATTTGCAATAATTCAATACCAGAAACTTTTTTTTTTTTCTGAAAATTGTGATATAAAAACAACATGACAATTGTGATAGGGTGTGAAAGAAGTTCAAGCAAAAATTTTCTGTTCCGAATTCACAAGAGGTTTCCTAAAGCAAGCCGTATTCATACCGGCACTGTTCTCCTATTTGAGAAGTGAGATTATTGAAAGATTTTTAGGTACCCGATATGTAAAGATTTCAAAGAAGAAAAATAAAGCAAAAATATGATTGGAGCTGCTTGCAAATGTTGAGGATATCATTTTCTGCCGGTGCATGCTTGGTAAAGTAGTAGGTCGAGGCAAAGAGGAGAGAGGAGTTCAGGTGCGTAGAGGGGGGGAATCATGGTATGAACTTTTAAATCCTGACTTTCATCAAAACTGCGACCCAGTGCTCTATTCTTTTGCAACAAAATGCTACAATATTAGTCACAAAAATAATTATAGTTTTAGTGGCCATGACACAATTTTTGTTTGAACCATGCACTTTATTTATTACAGATTGAATACAATTTGAAAATTTTCGGTAAATGCTCATACTCTGTGACTCATTCTGTCAACACAATATTAGAGTGATTCCAATTACACACCATAATTTGCACTTGGTGATACCAAATAAATTACAAATGCCATGTCATTAAAATTCTGGCAAACAATTTTATGTATTAATCCAATCACGATTGGTTTTGAGTATCATCAGCAAGCAACAAAAACAGAATTTAAAAGTTTTCATAGCATCAAATGTGGTCCGTTGACATGAAAGCATTTAACATAATCAATTATGAATTCAAAACTTCACCAGATCTTTTTTCTCTACTGATATATGAACTGTATCACTTTATTTCCAAAGATCTACCCTAGAAAGGGTAAGCAGACTGGCCCCAAACAAAAAGTGATGAAAAATTAGCTTTCAAAGCTCAGTCGCAGTCGATTGTGCAAGAAACTGGGCTTTTTTTTTCTTTCTCTTTTTTTTTAAAGTTAATTCAAAGCACCAAAGAACCAAACATCATAAGGATGGGTTTCAAACTTTCAAACAAAACATTCCTTTATTTTGAAATGCAGGCAGGGAAAATTGAGCTTTTAGGATTTTGAGTTAAAAAAAACTCTAAACTGTTTTATTTTCAGATAACTTGCCTTACTCTGCAGTTTTCTTAGCTTTGATGTCTGCAACTATGTCAGGGTAAGGTGGTGACAAGCCATAAATAATCTTTCAGTGAAGTTCTTTGACACTGACAGGTTATGTGGGATTTTCAGGTAATAAAATAATAGGGGCAGGTAAATTTGGACAGCAAGTCACTGAATAGTTGATTGAATTCAAACAGGGTTTGATAAAAAAATAAATAAAATAAAATAAAAAATAATAAAAATAAAACAAATAAATAAATAAACAAATAAATAAATACATAAATACATACATACATACATACATACATACATAAATACATAAATACATAAATACATAAATACATACATACATACATACATACATACATATATACATACATACATAAATAAATAAATAAATAAATAAATAAATAAATAAATAAATAAATAAATAGATAAATAAATAAATAAATAAATAAATAAATAAATAAATAAATAATAGATAAAAAATCAAATGAAGGTATTGGAGGAACACATTAATGCCACAAACCCTGTGTAAAAAATTTTAGTTAGAGACTACATTAAAACAGGTTGGTGTGACTATTTCGGCGCAAAAGATTTGAGAAAAGGGCACGAAAGGATGGGTGAGTATAATTACCCAAATAGTGGAATGGTGCCACATATGTAGTGTATTAAAGGTTTGAATGAGGGGCATGGGAGGACAGGTGGGTCTCAAATACTTGGGGTAAAGGATTTGGGTTAAGGGACTGTAATACAAGGGTTAATGTGATGCACTGGTTCAGAAGAGTTTGATTGAAGGGACTGTAATGATTGGTTCATGTAGAAAGTCTAGTGCTAAGTATCATGCCAAAGGATTGGATTGGACAGAGAGATTGGTGCCATGACTTGTGAAGGTGTTAAGGGTTGGAGTGAAAGGATTAGAAAGACGAGTAAGTGTCACAAGTTTGGTGTAAGGAGTTTTGAGCACAGGGATCGAGAAGATGGGATGAAGAGAAGGGTTACAAGCAAAGGGTTTTGAGTGCAGGGACTACACAGATAGTTTGGTGTTACAGGTCAGGTGCTATGAGCCTGTGTAAAGGAATTACAGCTGGAGGTTGAAAGGGGGATTTGGTGTTAAAAGTCTGAGTGAGAGGTTTGGAACGATGGGTTGGTGTAAAGGTCTGGTGTGAAAGGGGATGACATCTTGCCCACCTGCTGACATGCTACATGGACTTGAATGGGAATCGCCGGAACCGTTCCCGTGAATGCCGAGCTGCTGCTCCCTTCCACGTTGGCTAAGTGGTCAAGGAGGATCACATACAAACATGCAGTTAATGCCACTTTGCATCACCTCTCTTACTCCTTCACCTGCATTCTCTAGCTTTTCTTTCTTTTTCTTTCTTTTTTTTTGTTTAGTGATTTTTGTTGTTGTTTTTAAGCTACAGCAGCCCTCAAAACTAGCATATCATGGTTATTGGCAGTGGTCCTCTATAAAATAGAACTGGTGCACATGTCTAGACCACTAAGAATTACAAGAGGTCTTGTGAACACTCATACAGCTGATGCAAACAGTTTGAGACCTGCTGTAGGCATGCTTGTCCTATTGCAATAGAAAGTGTGCAAAGCTGCACTGATGTACAGTCAAATTGCCTGCCTAAACTTTCTTCTATCTCATAAATTGCCAGTCTCATATGCTCCTTCCCTTCAAAATGAATCATAAATGAAACGCTGTTTGCCATTTGATCATAATTCCCAAGTTTGACAGTAATTGACTGATGCTTTCACAAGTTGCTGAAAAACTTGTGCATTTCTGATGAAAATCTTTCCAGATAGTACATACATGTGTACATAGTCACCATAACAAAAAAGAAGTTCACTATAGACTATTATTAGAAAAAGAAAAAGGTGTCATCACATTCTAAAAGCTACTGACCATTAAAGAAAATGTTGATAAGATCATCAACAATGCAGTGTTACGAAGACTAAGAAAGCTTGCCATATGTGAAACATCTGGATTTTTGGACTGACTAAGCTACAGTTTTTCTTCCTCATATTTATGGCATAATGATGCTCAGGCTTGCATGCTATGTTATCTTGATTAGTAAATGAGTAAATGTGGTATGAGCAGGCAAGTTGGTTAGTATGTCACTAAATACATTATTCTCATGCACTGAAATTTTGGTGTACAACCTAATCATTCACACAGCCTGTGCAGAAGGAAACATATTTGTCCTTCATGTCAAAATTGCATAAAATATCTGTGATCAGTTATCACTGATAATCAATGCTTGTTTTATGTCCATTGTGGGGTACACAAGAGTGCCAATTCTTCTGCAAACTCCAAAAACCTCAATTCTACACTTTTGTAAAGGTCTTACTTTTCTGCTTTGGTTGTATCCATCTCACCCTCGGCACATATAATTCCAATTCCCTCTTATAACACTAAAGTAATTTTTGTCTCAACCAGGAAAGACGGCGAGAAGCTTTCCATGTCAAAAGAAAAAAAAAAAGTGTCAATACTGGACTTTGCAGATAAGCATGTATCTTTCCTCTCTTCTGTGTGTTTTCTTTTTTTTTTTGGAAGTCAATGGGGAAATCAAACTTCCTGTTTGACAGTCGTCATTTGAGTGAAAAAGTCTGTTGTGTGACTGCGGTTCATCGGACACTATTTACCTTGGCTAACTTGCGCCAGGTGGGCCGTAGCTGCCTGGTAGTTGAAGACAAAGCCATCTGAGCCTGGTGAGGCAGCGTAGACCAGACCCTGGGGGGCGTGGTACATGAGTGGGGCAGCAATGGCATTGGTGCTGCCTGCGTCTATGAAAGAGGAAACACAGTATGATTTGTCTTTCAGATCAATATGTAGAAATGGTTATGACGGCTGCCACAAAAGTTATACCCCCTCAGGACTGTCCAGTGCTTACACATAAACTAATGTTTGCGTGTAAACTCTATCAACAAGCATATCATATTATACAACTTCTCAAATTTCGAGATTAAAACGTAAAAAAATCCCAATGTATACAAGTTCAAGAAGTCAGACATCAACATGATGCCACTGTAACATTTCATTTTTTTTTTCCTTAAATACTCAAAACATCACCATATATACAAGTCACCTTTCAGAACCGCACAGAATATCATGTAAGATGTGAAATATGTTCATACTGATTTAGTTTCTACTGCTCTAGGCATCACTACACATTCAAACTAACTGGCACACAATCCCACCTGAATCAAACGACTGTGGCCATCCTTTTTTCTGCGTTTAGGCAAAGTAAGTGTGATTTTCTGTGGTCTAGTTTGCCTCAGTTCCTTTTTGACCGACATTGGGGAGCTTTAGATTTTCGCGACGGGGGCGCACAGAGGGAAAAAAACCTGGTCTGAGCATGCGCAGAATCGCGTATCAAAGTCGATCTATTTATAACTCGCACGCCTGAGTTTTCACTACGCGTTCTGGGCTACTTTTACGTCCGCTCAGTTCACGACGTAGAGAGCTACTTCATGTACCGATCATAAGAGGGCGCCATTTTATTTTTTTATACATTGCATCCCAGCGTAATCTACAGCTACTTTTCAACACGACGCAGGGAAGAGGAGAACATCCAGCCCAAGCGTCGCCTCAAACGTCCGCGCAGCAAATCTAAAGCTCCAATGACTCCTTAACTATATTCTCTTCATCCACATACTGTGATGTGATAAAACAATGAATCAAAAAATGTGTTTCTTTACGAGCAATATTTTGTGTTCTACTCACGACTGATGGACGTCTGTGGAGCAGCCAGCATTGCTACACTGTTGGCGTTCTGCGACGGCTGTGTCGTCGTCGCCGTGGAGGCAGCAGGAATTGACGGGACCAGTGCGGTGACAACCTGACTGGCAGGGCCAGTAAGGGAGGCTCCCTGTGGTAACCTGAATTGTCAGAACCATATATCATGACTCACTTTTGTCTTATTCATAACATTCAGTGAGAAACTGTGATACACTGACTACTTAGTTAGTTAGTTAGTTGGTTAGTTGTCAGTTTGATACGGGATACACGACTAAAGCACACAATTTGTGAGGACAGTTTAGGAGAAATATCATGGGTTTCCTCTTTCACAAGGTGATAGCTTAACCTATGTATGTTTCTCTCAGGTTAACCCACTTCAAAACCTTCCAAAAACCTCAGTCCACATCATTTCTCAAACCTGCCAGGAATGAACCATGTAATAGTGGTAACTGTAACACAGCTACATTCCTATCCAGTGCTCAAACTGATACACGACATATCAACTGCAGTAATGCTGAATTCTGTATTATAAATCTGAATACACACAAACAATCAACACTACCATCATGGTTCCACAAACATGGGCATAATGACAAACACTATGTGAAAGGCTACCGAACAAGAGTGTTTCCATAACGGACCCTGTTGGTGTTTGTGGGCATGGACGAACAAGAGATACATTGTGGGGGTTCCATCTTATGTTTCATTTTATTTAGTCAGGCACGGTGGGGGTAAAAATGACATCGTGGGAGTATTTGTCTATGGGAGAAAACAATGGGGTACTCCCACAAGTACCTATTGTTAGTTTGCCTGATATTATGAATATTGTTGGAAAGAAGGGGAGATATTTACTTCCGTCAAGGTTATGTTTTCGTCAGTGTTGGTTTGTCTGTCTGTCTGTCTGTCTGTCTGTTTGCAAAATAACTCGAAAAGTTATGAACGGCTTTGGATTAAACTCACAGGAAAAGTTAATGACACAAGGAACAGATGATTAAATTCTGTTAGTGATCCAGATAACCGTCTGGATCGAACTTTCTTTATTTTCATTTTTTTTTTAAAGGATTCTTCATCACTGGCAAATATGGCATACAAACCGGGGAATTCAAGCTGCACATATTTGAGGTTTGCAGTTGTGCGCACTAAGCATGCACTCGAGGTGCAGCAGGAAGCTAAGGTAGAGACATGAGAAAGGATTCTTTATTACTGGGATATTGGGCCATTCTCAGCATATAGAGATATGTGTTAATGGGTGGAAATGAGCTGCTTGGTGGAGGTATGCATTCTCCAAGTGCTCTTCTACTTTCACTGAATCATCTTTATTCCCAAACTCAGTTTTTCACGTAGAAGATACTCTACACACATTATTTGCACGGCAATTACCTGTAGAGGGTGGGTGCTGCAGCAGGGGTGTGGCTCTGGGCGTTAGCTTGGATTTGGACCTGGGGCTGTCCCTGGGGCTGGACTTGGAGCACACCGGTGGTCTGTAGAGCCTGGCCTGGTGTCAAGGCTTGACCTTACAAGTACAAACACAGATAAAGGTAATCCAAAACGCAAGACTTTAAACCAAAGTTTGTTCTCACCCTGGCATCGCTTTCCAAATTGACATTTGAGTTGCACACTCTATTTTGTTTACAAGACATGAATCCACCTTCCCCACTATCTAATATCTACACTGTCTGTCCATGAGACAAATACACACAATATCGCATGCTAGTCTCACGTATCTGTTTATCTGTAATTCAAGTTTACATCCATCGGCATTGTGTGAAATGTATACTTTGTGCTATTGTGTATTTTACAGGATTTCATGCACACAAGGGAGGGCTGATATGTCCACAGCTATTACAATATGTGTGATCTCTATTCCGCTCACACCCAAAATATTTTTTTTTAAAGACAGGGAAAAAAAGGTCTGTAACTCCACATCAAATTCATTGCGGGAGGGTGGGGGAGCAGACCCTCTCTACCTTACAGCCTGTAACTACATGTACAAACTCCGAAATGGTGTTGCTGCATCACAGAATATACTATAAGGAACCTAAATCTATTGCTATTTGAATGCAAGCACCACATGTAAAGTATCTTTGTTTCTTCATCTTTTCTTCCTTCTTTTCTTTGCATACAGATGTGATGCATATCACCAGCTACGCACACAAACTAAAGTCCACAACATTACTGAGTAGGTCTTGTCCGAGCACAAAAGGGTGGTTGAGGTTGGATGAAATCGGGGTTGGGGACTGGGAAAGGCATCGATTGGGTACCTGTCGGGGAGATGAGGGTGGTAAAACTGGCCACCTGCGGCACTGCTGTGGACACGCTACCCGCTAGGCTGGAGTTCACCTTGGCGGCATTGGCAATCTGTGCGGCGGAGGATGTGGGCAGGTACGTCGTCATGGGAAATGTGTGGCCAGCCCCGGTCAGTTGAAGACCTGGAGAAATGGAAAAAAATGAGAGCCACAAACTTGAGAAAGTGGTCTTCTTGTAAAAACAGCTCACTGAGAGAGTTGGAACAGCAGCAGAAACAGACAAAATAATATATTCCCATATACCATTACTGAAGGTTTCTTGACTAGTCATTATATCTGTCCAACAGGTTTCCAAGTTCAAGCCACATACACTGTTCACTGGTATTACATCCAAACATCTTTTATCATCACAACTCACATGGGTCAAAGGTCAGTTTTGCACGATACAATTACATCCGAGCAGCAAAATTCATTGATACTGAAACACAACAGGATCCAAAGGGTCCTCTTGATATTACAGCCTGTTTAGCTCTCAAAAGTATTCTAAGAAGTTTGAAACTAATGAAAGAGAAAGCTCGCAGCAACTGAAGCTTATTCATCTGTCAGACAAGATTCACATGACATTTCAAAGAAAACATTAGGGTCACTACAGGTCTTTGACTCAGAGAAATTGGCTAGGAAGCGAGGGAATGTCATACATTTGAAATGTCAACCAACAGAAGACAGTCTACATGTACTTGTACATCAAATCCAAGGCAACCGTTGGATGAGAGGATTTACTGAACTTGTGGGGGGAAAAATAATTTGCTTTCAATAAAATGATTTACAGTCAGTAATAATGGCTGGAAAAGCTGTTACAAATCCCTTAAAGTCTGCTGGCAATAGTAGCTGTAATTTCTAGTGAGTTAGGGGGCATGCACGGCACGTCACTGCCGTGGTAGGGTTTGAAGAATCTCCCCAAGAAAGGTTAATGACATGTTTGAAAGTTACAATTCCCACATGGTCACATGTGCCAAGATGAGAATAGTCAGGTAACCGAATTTTTACTCCAACAGCCATTCTTTTTTTTTTTTGAAAAATGCAGAACGGCAAGGCCAAAGGAGTATCAAAAAACAGGAGGCATATAGGAGGTGAAATTTTCATTTTGACTTTTCCCTCAGTATATGCACAAGTACTTGTCTCAAAATTTCCAGCAAAAATCCATAAATGTGAGAAAAGCTCAGGTTTTTCTCTACCAATGCAAATGCCTTCTACATACTTGTGGATGCACTTGTGTTGATGTTGGCATCTGCTCCAGCTCCTGGTATGTTGGTCGCTGTGAAGAGAGCTGCTTTCCCCTCCTGAAATGAAAAAAAGAAAGAAAAAAAAATAATAATTCAAACGAGACATGAAAACTCGTCACATTGAGGACGAGTTAGGTGATACGCTTGTGGTCATGAGATGACAGTCATCTGTGATCGACAAAGAAAAGAATGTGATATAGGCACCTTGAAGTTATATTGAGCGTGCATGCGAAACCGTATCTGTAACCACTCGACCACGGGTCATCCACGGAAATGGTAAGACAAAAAAACAACAACAATGTATAGATATAACGGGGGGAAAGTCAATGCCCACTCAACTAACGTGGCCGTGTGAACATCTATTGCATTGCTAGACGGAAAAGCGGCCTTGTAACGACTGAGGTCGCTATGCCATTTCTGGCAACTTGGGAAAAATACGTCCCGCAGACATAAAACCTATAATCGGCTGGTTTTGATACCTTGCCTTTAATCACAATTTTCAGTGTAATGACGTCATCAAATTACAAAACAATGACATGGTCTTGAAAGAAAATTGTTCAAAGTACAACACCTCAGTCGTCGTCATTACATACTATGATCGGTTTGACAAAGTCAACCTGCAAAATGTTGCTGCAGTCGAAGCAATGTGGTCTCCAACACACAAAAAAGAGGGATATGGCGTGTGTGTGTGTCTGTGTGTGTGTATAGGTGCGTTTATATACGAACGTGATTTCTACATGGACGAATATGTAATACAAAATTGAAGAAAAAAAAACAGTAAAGTAGCTAATTATTTTGTTTCGTGATCTTGTGGGGTTCGAACCCGCAACCTCACGTCTCTGAGACGTCGCCTTTAACCACTCGGCGACACGTCTCGACGGGAAAATATGGGGAACGTTATGGACTTGAAAGACAGTTGTTCAATATATAACACATTCATCGTACGTTGTCAGTTTGCTATTGACATGACGATCTATCATTTGAATATGAGGCAGGCATTAGTACCTGTATGAAATTATTATAGGCATGGTTATCAAATTGCCCTAAAATATCCTTATAATTGCCTTATTTTTACACACAGTTACGCTATCCCTTTAAACTCGTCACAGTTTAATCAGAATCATTAACATCATACATTAGTACCATATTCAGTTCCATAGCTGATCACGTTTGCTAATCAATTAAGAGTAATTGTCTAGCATGTGTCATATGGCCAACCTGTATACACACGTATATACACACACACAATGCTAAATGTATGTATCAAACATCTGTAACACAGCTTTGAACTAACTATAGGAATTATCGCTGCACTTATCATCCATACTTTTTATCACTATCTGAAACTCCACAAAAACCACTAATTGACAAATAATCATCAATACAGAAGACTGAATACCTTTTTTACAATGTATAGCTTGTTACATGTATAAATCAGCACAAAGTAACCACGACTACATTGTGTTACTGAATTAATATGAACAAATTTCATGTTGTGACAGTATACTATATCAGTTTGAAAAGCCCAACCTGCAAAACTATAATTTTGCAGCAGTCGAAGTAATGCAGTCTCCAACGCAAAACAAAGGTATACTGTGTGAGTGTGTGCGTATAGGTGTGTTTACATGCAAACGTGATTTCTACATGGACGAAGGTGTAGTACTCTATTGAAGAAAAAAAGTAAAAAAAATATATTATTTTCTTTCGTGCTCTTGTGAGGATCGAACCCGTACGTGTGCAACCTCACGTTTCTAAGACGACGCCTCTAACCACTCGACCATACGTCTCGACGAGAAAATTAGAGGAACGTAAGCTTATGTACGTGAAAGATGAATCAGGAATCGTTTGGTCCGCATTCCATTCTCATTTTCAGTTTTAAATTGCAAAATTGTCAACCTCATGAGGAGATTTCAAAGAATAAAATGCATGATTACTGCAGCTTATTGTCACAGCTACAACATAAATAAGTTTCAGAGGAAATGAAGCAAAATCAGCTGAGATAAAGGTGCTTAAACGTTGTCAAGTCAATGCATGGTTTCTAAAAAAATCACCTCCCATAGACATAACACGTAAACTTGTCCGATTTTGCGTCTTTACCTTTAAACACAATTTAAAGCATGATGACGTCATCAAATTTCAAAACCATGACATGGACTTGAAAGGCAAATGTTCAAAGTACAACATATCTGAATTTGGGATAATATTGAGCTTAAACAACAGAGATACGAGCAAATGAATGTCAGAAACAGTACCTCAAAAAAATTAATTCCACTTTTTTGATTTCAGATGACGATATGATGACGTCATAATGTAATTATGGAAATAATGATACTTGAAACGTCATGTCCAATTTATATGCTTTTGTAATATGCAATAAAAACATAGGGTCACCTGACGTTTTAAAGAGCTATGGCGAAATAAACAAAGACATGTTTTTTCACTATATTTGCACATAGACGCGCACGCGAAATTTGAACTTTGACGCAAGTGCATTGCTTTGTTATTTGTAGGAATCGATTAGAAATCAATGGATATTGTTGCTCAAAGTATCAGGAATCCAAATCTGTCAAAAAAAGTGTATTTTCATGTTGCTGACGCGCTGTGCGCGCGAAAATGCGCGGACGGACGCGCACGCGCAAAATTGTTTGAAACGCATAAAATTGTCTGAAACTTCGAGATTTCCCATTGGAAAGTTGTTTTGAGCCTTTTAAAATTTTGACGCGCGCTTACGCGCACTTAATGATGTCCTAGGTAATTAGCATCAAAAGAAGTAAGATAGAACGTGACCTGAACTTTATGTCCACAAAAAATGATACAGAAATGACCTTTAGTTATGAAGTTATGATCGATCATGTAACATGGTCCAAAAATCACAAAATGGCGCCTAGACGACGTCATAGATATGTTACTGTCATGAAAACCTTATTGTGGCTAGATATTGTCATGAGACATGTTCCCTGAAAATGTCATGTTATTCCGTAATGTCATTCTTGAGATATTGATGACACAAAATTGTCCAGAAAGAAAGAAGAATAAAAAGAAATAAAGAGAGATTTTGACAATCACAATAGGTGATACGCTGATAGCGTATCACCTAATAAAAATTAGAATTGGAGATTCAAAGAAACAACATTAGCAATTACTGCATGCAGACACTCATATCTCTTTTCAAGAAATATATGCAATGACACTGTCATATCATGGTTGTTGTCCAGTGGATAAAATAAATTGATCCAGTGTACAGTAAATGTCCTGTCACTACCAGCAGCACTGGCTCACGAACAATATCAATGGAAGTTTGAGATAGTGGTGCTTTGAGGGTTAATGCACTTTTTCTTATTCACTGAATTCATTGACAGCTTTGTTTCTTCTGTCATCTTAGTATGAAGGGAATTTACCTTTCAGAGAAAATATTTTTGAAAAAAAAATCTAAGCTGATAAATATATGCAACAGATATGCAGTTTTTCCAGCAAAATCAAAAGAGTACTAAAATAAGCCACAATTTCAATGTGAGTCACTTCATACTATGCACTGGAGGACTTATATGAAAAGAAAAAACCAGCCATCATGAATACATTCATCAAAGCCTTATCATTAACAAAACTATGCCATCTTTGCTGAAACTCTGACATTAATGACATCCTACGATGTCACCACCAAGCTACAACTTGAACTCATCTGACGCACCAAGTGAATGGAATGTGACAAGACTTCAATTCTATTCACACTAGCCAAAGTCTGTTTTCTAGGCTGGATCTCCATTTTTTTGAAATTCTGTTTCAGGTTCAGCATAGAGCCTGCAAAACAATGCAGGTTTTGTTGTTGGTGGTGGTGATGTGTTGTGGTTTTTTTTTTTTTTGGTCCCTCTTCAAGATGTAGAAATGATATCATAAATGTTGTGCCCGTGTACGCTGCATGCACGTAAATTTTATGTTACAGAACTGACCTAAAGTGCACAAGTGGTATAGTGATATAGTTGGACCCCAGCAGAAGTGGGATAGAAAATAATCAGACAGACAGTATGCAGTATAAACAGACTAGCAACCATTTTTTTTAAATCAGTTTGAAGCAGCCTGAACTTTGGGCTGCAACACACAAAGAGCATTACCAATATATTTAGGCGATTGACATTTTCATTCATTTTCAACTGATACGTGGTTTTTGATGACTTGGGTTTATGAAATGATATCAAGTTTTCCTTGGGACATATTTTCCCTTTGCAGATAGTAATACCTGGTGATCAGACTAAAAAAAAAAAATAGTATGAGAAACAGGTACTACCATTAGCATGCAATATGTATCACTGCCTAAAGATGCCAATTTCATCAAATGATTGAAACATAATATTTTGGAATAATGTAAAAGAAAATATCTCTTATAGAGAATGTTGAATTTTACAAGTAAAAGTGAAATGTTAAAACATATCCAACCCAAAAAGGCCAAGGAAAACAGGTCTCATAAATCCGGCGTATTCATATGACTACTGAGTTGTTCATATGGTGAATTTTTGGGATTCATTGCTAACTCCAGAAGTGATACTGCATGAAGTCTGTTAATGAACTCATCAATCCCTTTTAAACTACATTGTAATTTTTTAAATGATAACTCTCAACGTTTACAGGTACTAAGATGTAAATCAAATGTATGACTGAATTATTCTTCATTCATTTCGGAAACACAGATTCAATTGAATCAAATAAGATATCCAGAAACAAGGGTCTGTCACGATCCTCCCACTAAAAACAGCCTCAAGCAGGTAATAAAACCATTAAAGTGACATACAAAAGAACACAAACGTGGCTGTAACATCAGTTTACAACATTTATGACCTGCCAAAAATGCGTGGTATGGCAATTATCCACATATTCCAACTATTCTGTCCACCTCAAACTTTCTCCTTATCACCACGGATAACTTGGCAACCGTCCCCTATCAACGTCATCAGCCCAGAATAGCTTTTAACTTCCAACAATGCAGTGGGTCTATTCCGTCCCATATATGCTGGAATGCCATATATGCGACCGGCTGCGCTCCCCGAGAGCCGCAATTGGCTGGACCGCTCAATTAGCATATGGCAAAAGTTGCCAACGGCTTCTTCATTTGGCATCACACATCTGATGTTGAATTTGGGAGAGGCCAGCAGAGAGACAAAATTCCTCTTCCAGAAAGTCTTGAATACCGCAGTAACAATATTTTGGTCAATTATCAACGGGATCGAGTTTGGACCAATTTCTTTACTGGCATCAATAGCATCACTGGCAGTATGTGGGAACATTTTTCAATCTGCAAATGCAGTCTCTATAAGGTTTGATATCATTGAAATGCCGCAAAGGAGAAAATAATGCACTCATAATTCTGGGAAAAGGATGGATGTGCGCTACTAGTGCTGTAGTACCAACTTCCCGTTTAGATGACATCAATGGGTTCTATGTAAACATGAAAGCAGGAAGCTTGAATGACACTCAATGAGGTTTATGTTTAAATGTTCCCACTCATTACCTTCAATTTAGTGTTCACGACATAGCACGCCTTCCTGTGTGTAATAGTTTCTCAAGAGCAATCCCCAGTTTAATTGGTATACCAGAATCATTTCCAATAAACATTTAACAACAGCCTCTTTTTCTAATGCAATATAATCTTTTCTTTTTTCTATTTTCCCAAATTGTTTACTGTATGCACCATACAGCATATTAAGCAAGTGTAACTTTTCACAAATAGGGACTTCTTGACAATCACAAAAGTGGTTAACTTCACAACATTCAATAATGGATAACAGCATTGGACTTCGAAATGTGTGCATGCATGCCACATTCATGTGAGCATCTGAACAAAAAAATGTTCACGTGTTGTTAAATTTGCAAATAGCATCAAATTTGCGACAATAAAATTCCTGCAAAATATACAGTATTTTGTAGAGAGGCTTTGGTTTTGCAGCAAGTGTGCAGCTAACTACAGTCACAGCAGGTGTTGAAAAGACATAAGCTCCTCATTTGATCCATCGTCTCAAAAGCATTATGTTTCCATGAAGCTCTAAGTCAAATTTATGAGTCAAATGTGACACTATGACCATGAATTGAGTGTCGGGCTATATCATGCACACTAACCCTCAATGTCAGTGTCAAAGAACACAATTCTTCTCATACCCCCCCCCCCCCCCAAGTGATGGGAATTATTTGCCATATGTTGTTATCACATGAGTTCACCTTTGCCCACATATTCCTGTACTTTATGACTTAACAGCTTGTTCATGAGACCATTGTTGCTGTTTTGCTGAATAGCACAAAAATTGATTAAGATACAAACAGAAGAGCACAAAATTTTATGTACCGAAATTCTTAAAATCTTATTTGCAACAATCCAAGAGAATCTATTTGATAAGATAGTAATGCCAGGGTTAAAGGGGCACACTCACGGAAAGTTAAGACAGTTAAACATTTGTAAATCATCCAACTTAGCATACTACTGAATATTTACAATGGCTGTCTTACAGTAGCTGTATGGATCCGACTTTGCTTGCAGGGACATCTGTTTGTTTTATTCATAAATAAAATCAACTATTGAAGCATTTATCTTTCAGTACAAATGGCAAGAATCACCTAACACTTACTTGGAGGACAAAACAAAAACAAAAACAAAACAAAACAAAACAAATGTTCCAGTATTAGATCTTGAGCAGAACTTTGGTGGAAAATATACATGTATGCCTTTCTCAAAACATCCTGTACACGGAGTATCACATATTAAAGTGACAACATGGTGAATATCAAGATGATAACTTTAAGGTGCCCCTTGAGAGCCATGTTTGATTTACTCATCAAATAAAACTGTCCTTACTCACAGAATACATGTCAGTGTCCCTCCACACTTGAACTGATCTTTGCTTTCACACATCACTTTCAATACACATCCTTGCGGTAATTTGTCTTTGGAATACATGAGGACATGCAAAAAGAAAGTTGTGGAATTTGTAAAGTCTCACATGTTGTGATTGAATATTCATTGCACCAAAATTTGCAAATTGAGTGAGGTGCTGATGACATCAACACACAACTCTCTCTTTGTTTGTGAACATACATACATGTACAAATCTTGTCTTTACTTTTCTGTGTGATGACTAGCATGTAATTAAATATGCGACTAATTCTACTTTTAAGTAGTCGGGATGGGTGGAACAAGAGCTTGAATAAGACACAATCGTTCTTCTTTTTTCTTTTTTTTTTTAAGTAGGCCTACTTTACATCATCATGTTCTGATTTCACACCTTTAGATAATGGCATGCTTTTGAGAATTACAGCAGGTGCGCAATTTACATTCTTACACAAACATATTACCCCGTAGTATTTCTCAATGCACAGTAAAAAACAGAAAATGATAGTAAGTTGAATGTCTTTTTTTTTTCTCTCTCTCTATATATATTTTCTGAAGGAAAGTCATAACAACCAAAACAACAATGCCAAACTTCACAATACAATACAATTTGTACACCAATCATGATGGCAGTTGTATGCAGATTTCATTCAGCCAATTAGATGCTCATACAAACGGGTTGATTCTTTTCACTGGAAATGAGTTTTTATGCCGTATACTGTGGCACAACTATGGCTGAAGGAAGAAAAATGTGAAAGCAAAATCGAGTGAGGTGAAATATACTTGTCTCAAGAAAGTGTAAGCTTTTTTTTCTCTCTCTCTCTTCTTTGTTAATTTTGTTTTTCTGCAGACTTGACATCACACTGAATCTCTCAGGGAAATCTATCTTCTCTGATGTGGCAATTCTTGAAATGTGCCATATGGAATGTTTTTAGACAGCCTCATACAAATGCTGTGAATCATCATCATCATCATAATCATATTTGATGTACAATCAAATTGTACACAACATAGCTGTGATTTATCAAAAGTGCTTTGATTTTAAAAATCATCATCTGTATGGTACACTCGAGTCACTGAATGTACGTTGGATGATTCGTGGATGAAGGGATTGGATCACGCTATTTTGCACAGTCACGTTGAACAAAGCATTTCATCAGAAACTCACTGAAAGTTAACAGTACCTGCAAACACAGGTAACATGCAATAGCATGACATGCAACAGTGATTTACAACATCCGAACAAAGTGTGCAAATACACAACTTGGCTCTGAATGAGCTGATAATGATATGAATTGGGAGAGATAAGAGAGGAGGGGAGGGGAAGGGGGAGGGTAAGGGGGAGGGGAGGGGAGGGGGAGGGGAGGGGGTGGGGGAGATATTTAATGCCCAGAAGATAAGATGGAGGGAAATACAAGGGAAGGGAAGAGCTATTCAATACAAGGAGCTTGCCCTCATACAAATAAACTCTTCCAGAAAACCAAACACACAAACACACACACTACATGAGGTGCAAGTTTACAAAGGGGGAGGGGGTGTTTCACCGCTTTGTTTTACCTAAATTCACAAATATATTCCATCATAAATATTCAGAGAGTACATACAGAGAGAGAGAGAGCAGGGCTGGAACCCAGGCATCTCCGCCCCACAACCCCCCTTGCATTCTTCCCCATCTGAGATGTGGGCGCAACCCAGGACCCATGACCATATAAGGAAAATGTGTTCTCAAACATGGTAAGCTCATTAATCAGTGAAGGCAGCTGATGATATACAGGGGCTTCCCAAGAAGTGAGAAGCTTGTCAAGGGGGGACTGTTCCAAGGCAGTTAGTGACGCACCAAGCTGGAAGGGGTGGGGGGGGGGGGGGGGGAGAAGGATCCCGCAGAGTAGTTGTTGTTGGTTTTTTTTTATTGTTCAAATACAAGACAAAAGGATATCTTTCTCTTCTGTATTCTTCTTTTCATCAAACTTTGACAAATCAAATGGGATACACCTCATCACTTTCTGAAATCCCCATTTTTAAATCTTAAAAAATGCATGCATATTTAAAAAAAATACAAAAGCAAACACTTTTTATAAATGCTGGAAAGGAGCACATCATTATGTTGTAATAGCATGCATTGATATACATATCACACATGAACAAAGAGCAAATTAATTCAAAGGTATTCATTCAGTGTACACATTTATTCTTCTGTTAAATCCCACTACAACACTGAGACAATGCTAACACATCTTTGTATTGTATTAGAATAATAATGGTTGCAATTACATGTATTTCAATTCTAATGTGAATTGCAGGTTACAACAGTTCTCAATTGGGGGAAACACAATGTAACTCAATGTCAAACGAGGACATTCCACAATACCGGTACTGTTGTTGTAACTGCCAAAGAAAGCAATGAGTGGTAGGTGAAAAGTACTCTTACTGAGGTCAACATGAGGTATAATTAATCTGCTATCTGCTGAGAGGGAAGGATTAGACCGCCCAGTCTCTCTCCATAATTTCTAGGTCAGCTAATGACTGCAAATGAGTGTGGCATAGTAAACACTGCACTAATCACGACCTGTTCGGCTGATACCAATCTGATTGACTCGCTGAGTGGCTTTTTAATCGGCCACAACCCCTTGCGCAATCCATCACGAAATCCGCCGCGGCTGGGTCCCTTTCAGTACGGCTCACTTTAGCGTACAGCGTGCAGCAACCCCCCCCCCCCCACCCCCAACGTAGCCACGCCCCATCCCGGGCCCAGGCGCCGCCCCTCGCAATCCAAGCAATCTGAACCTCGCTAGCACGGCCACACATGGGACATGTGCAGCGCCCCCTCTGCATTCACTTGTGACGTCAAACCGAGTGGGGGAAGGACGCAGACACCCAATTGTATAGTCCACACATGAAAGAGCGCCAGGCATTCCAAGATGCGTAAAGTCATCTCTGGCATGATACTATCATCACTGTACTCTTTCTTGCGACCACCACGAGTACGGCGCCGAGCTATTTTAAGATAAAGACGTCATCACACCCACAGCACGTGGAAGAGGGCCACATATATAGATACTCCTCTTGTTTATAAACACAAGGCAGGTCCGTTCCTCCGGGGAATAAAAGTTGAGGACTGGAAGAAGCCTACGTGCAACTGCCCCCATCAGACAGGTCTCAAGAATCCACACGTTGGAATGGCATTTTCTGTACATGTTTACGAGCACATTCCCTCATAACTAGCATTCCTGGTCCTTTCCTTCTCCCAAGAAGATTCAATGAACATGTTCACTACATGGTCATGCTTAGAGCATCGCTCATATGAGCCATGCTCAAAAAAGTTTGCATCTCTCATGTAATAATGTCACATACACTGTACAGGCTGCCACAAGCACATCAGGCTGAGTGACTTTACAGGGACTACCCCATTTTGTATAGAAAATGCTAACAAAAGCAGATATATGTAAAGCCAAGGAGGTTCGAAAGATGGAGTTACAACTGACTATAATTATTCAATCAGCTGTCAGTTTTCTATGGATGGACAAAAGAATTCCACAGGTTCATTTGTGCCTTTGATGTGCCATGCTTGAAGCTGCCATCTCTCTGAGCAATCTGAAGATTCATTTTTAACGCTAACATAATATCGGGAATATGCTGCTCGTTTTAATCAAATGCAATGAAATTTCACCTAATGATAGAGCATATAAAACAAAAGTCAATTCTGTTCGAAAATATGTGCAAAAGTGTAAATCTGAGCTGTATTTTGTGAAAGTGTTTAAAATTTTACCCTCATGGAAAACCGGTTTTATCACTTTTCTGATTATTTCTGCCAAATGAAACTAATATGGTATCATCTTCAAGCATAGTTCTTTATAAATTAATACGTCAGATTAGCGTCCAGACACGTACAGTCGAGTAATTTTGATATCTATTTCAGCAATATTTGAGCAATTTCTATTCGTGCACCCCCGTGCCTTTACCATTGTCTACTGCCCATCATTTGTAAGTAGAGATAGTGAAAAGTAATTACACATTGTACCATCACAAAGACATATCTTCCTTGGAAAGTGGCTGGTGATTATGCAATGAGACATGAGTCAATTCAATTGTCTTCGCATCTGAACGGCAGATCCAGTTTGACACATACTTCAAATATTTTTGAGTGGCAGCTTCGAGCATGGGATCAAAGCGAATACGACTGTTGTGACTCCATGACCCCGTTTACAGTGCGGGGCTGGGCCGAGCCGCGGCCGAGCCGAGGCCGGGCCCCGCAATTTTGTCCGTTTACCCTACCGGGCTTGGCCGTGCTTTTGATTCAAACCTTTCAATATGTTGTCGTAGCGGGGCTCTGCTTGTAAACAAATGCAATTTGGCATTGTCTAGTTTTCAGACCCTTTGCCAAATGAATTCCATGGCGACGAAGTCGCCGTTCGGTCAAAGGCCTTTGCCAAAGGAAAAAATCCTTTGCAGGACAAAACCACCTTAAACTATACTAGTTTTCAACGTTGAGGGGGTTAATATCCTGAACAGAGAAATAGTACAGGCAGAGGGTTTGGAAGCCAGACTAAAATTGGCCGCGCATTTGGCCTAGTTTGCGTTTAAACTGAGAAAAGGCCGAGCTCGGCGGCTCGGCCGCGACCACCTCCAGAGCGTGGCCAAATGCGAGGCCAATTTTGGCCTCGCATTTGGCCTTTTGCGCGTTTACACCGATGGGCTCGGCCGCGGCTTGGCCACGGCCGAGCCTCACACTGTAAACGGGGTCCATTACTTGAACCTCCTTGGTAAAACTATCACCTTCCTAAATCTTCAAACTACTAGCAGCACCCGTGGAAATCCACGGGTCTGAGGGGCTTAATTTTTTTTTCTCATAATACGATTTTGCACATTTTTATTGAAGAAATAAAAAGAAAAGTCTTCTCATTCTTTCGTTAATTGTGCTGTCTTCTAAATGACCATCACCCTTCCCAGAAATTTTATAATACATTTTTGTAGTATATGCCAGGCGATCCGGTCCATTGGTAGGGATCATTCCCGCCACTACTTGCTTTTATTATAGAACTTGAGTTTCGAGGGGTTATTTGCACCCGTTGAAGTCCAACAGTTGTCTTGTTGCCCCTCACCCCTCCCCCCCCCCCTCACGCACACACACATTTCCACCTCCGCAGGGCAAAAAACAAAAACATTCAGGGAAAAATTACCAAAAACGCAAATGAGATTCCCCGAAAGTTCTGCCCACAGGTTGTTCCCGTCGAAACGGGAAGATATCAACACTATGACTTTGATTACCCCCTGCTCTTGCATCCACGCGGGCACCCGCGGGAATCCACGGCTGGTCTCAAGGCTTCGGTTTGTTTTGTGGTTTTTTTTTTCATGTTTCTTTTCCCCACGTTATGAGAGAAAAATAAGATATTTTCGTCTTCATAATTTTGCTCCCTCCTTTTTGTTTTTAATCACCAAAACTTGGCTTGATATATCATATTAATATAGAACTACATCTGCTTCAGATTGTACATTATCATAATTAATATTAGGCCTACAATTATTGCTCCTATTATTGTTATTATTATATCATTATTATTATTATCCTTATCATTATCATTATTATTATTATTATTATTATTATTATTATCATCATCATTGTTATTATTTGGGGAGGGGGAGATCATAGTCATCAGGTTTAATAGGCACCCGTGTGAGTAGGTTCTCACGACCTCGTATTTTTTTTCTTTAATATTTTTCCCATGTTATGGAAGAAAGAAGAATATATACATCACTGCATTCGTCTTCATTTGCTCCCTCTTTTTTTTTTTGTCACCAAAACTTGGTTTGATAGACCATAGAACCACACATTCTATTTCCACTTGCAATTTTAAAAATAGGCGGTCGGCAAAGCGAGGTTTTCCTCTACGTCCGCTCATCTTATGAATATGTATGATTACAGCAGCTCTGCAGTAAACGAATGGACACAGCTGCGCGTGTAATCTGATATGTAAGGGTACGATCGGCAAATATATTTAGCCGCGTCCTAAACAGTCTGCGTACAATGACACCGGACTTGAGAGCAAACGGCGAGCAAACTAAATGACGTACCTGAGCTGCATATAGTATTCTGCAGTTGTGCAAAATACAATTACATAACCAACGTTCGTTGTTTTCATTTGGGGACGCCAATAATGGCGAACTGTACGTAAATGCCCTTGTAGTCCATATCACGCACACACAGATTCGTGTAACCATCGTCAATACATTCAGTACACGTAACAGGCGGAGGCAAAGGTACATCACAGAACTATATACACACAGTGTAGAGTGTGTATAGAGTTCTGCGAGGTACATTGTGTGTGTGCGTGCGCGTCCGCCGGAAGATGTCAGAGATTTCGCTGCACCATCATCTTTAGTATCCCCCAGTGTCTCTGCAAGCTAAAAGATGGAAGATCGAGAAAGCAGGAGGCCAGCGCAGGTCCGTGAATATTGAAACGCTCGGCTCTTTCGTCACGCACAAAAATGCATTATGCATATAGCTAATTAATTTTTCTTTTTCGTCCTCGACGTCGACACGGAGGCGGAGAGGGGACGAAACCCGCGCCATTCGATGTAGGATACTCTCCTGCGGCCGACGGCACCGGTCGCAACTGCCCGGAGCCGACGGCTCGGGAGGAGATAGAGAAACCAGCAACGCCGAAATAAAACAGGAAATACATAAGGCCGCGACAACAACAACAACTTCGAGTATTATAGTATAGGATATTTTTCCTACACCTTCAAACAGGCTATTAAAGGGACTGTACAGTACTGGTTGAGGTGAGAATTCAACTTGCAACGTTTTGTGAGATATTTAGAAACCACTCTATGCAATGTTAAAAATCTTACAATTCTAAGGGGAATCAAAAGTTTATTTGATGAAAATCGGTTTTGAAATGGCTGAGATATAGTATCTAAAAACAATGAGATCCTGATAAAAGTTGTGGCAAGTCAATTTTATTCTGATTGCATTTTTGGATATATATCTCAACCATTTCAAGGCCAATTTTCATCAAATAAATGCTGAATCCTTCTTGAAATTACATGGTCTTTCATTTTTCATAAGAGGTTTCTCATTATCTCACCCAAAAAAAAAAAATGTTATATACCTAAATCCTCACCTCAACCAGTACTGTACAGTCCCTTTAATCACTGGTCAAGCTTATCTGTCATCTTGCTTCAAGATCTCTTTATCTATTGTAAAGTGTGTGAATAACCTAGAGTGAATGCACTACCTAATTGAAGGCAAAACATGTCATGTAAGAAGTTCATCTTCAAGCAACAATGTACTGTACCAAACTGTAATTATTACAGAACTATAAATAGAGCAGTATTAAACTGCTGTAAGTTTTGGTATAGGCATTTACACATTCATCCTAGTCCTACTGAATTCCTCCCTTTTTTTAAAAAAACAATTTACTTGGTCTGAACTTACAGGCAGTGTATGCCAACATATATTTTGGAAAATAATCTGCATGAGAGCTTTTAATGAGTCAATCTGCAGCAAATTACATGGAAGTTTAAAACTAAGAGTCATCCTGTCGCTCATACCTTTTCATGCGCGATGTCACTTTAAAAGAGAAATAACTAAATCAGTGCATACAGGAAAAACATTGGGAATATAACGCCACAAAAAGGCAAATAAATTCTCCTCTATTTCTATCTTATGCTTAAAATTACAAAAATAGTAACTTTCCAACTTTTTCACTAGACTTGGGAATGATACATGTACATAACACATCCTGTATTGTGAACATTTTGCTTGAAGCCAATAAATTGTTCTTTTTTTTTTGTCAGTGGATGAGGTTCAGTTATCATTTCAATTCCTTAAAAAATTTTCTACACTGGTCAAACATTGTATCATTGTTCCCTTGCGATTGCAACTTGCGATTGCAAGTTTTATGATATTGCCCACAGACCTTTTTTCTTTAATTGACCTTCATTGACCCCTAGCACATTGGTCCAATAGAATCAAGTAAAATAGCTGTTGGTTGGGTTACCATACGCAAAATCTCGGAACTCGGTTGCGATTATTGATACTGACGCAGCATTTTGCATAGATATTCTACACCAATCTCACTTCATTAGGGATAGTGAAAAATCAAAGCTTTTACTGAAATATCTAGTTTTCCTCTTTGTTGGTGTAGCCACAAAAATCAAAAACTATTTTTGGCTGCACAGTAAATCATTCAAGTTTACATTCGTAATCCACTTGTGTGAGATTGTGGCTAGTAAAAGTCTGCAAATGAGGAAATTCCCAGAATACAATACCAACAACTGAATATCCTCTGAATGAGACTAGTAATGCAACAAGGAAGTGGCTATTTTCTTTTTCTTTTAAGTGGTCTGTTCAAGCACGGGGATGCTGCTGTTTTCATTCTAACGAAACATAACATGCACTTCTGCGTAATCGAGAAACAGAATATGGTGATGGGATAGGCCTTCTCTATCTCTTCTCTTTCTGTAATGTATCTCACTATCTCTCCCTTTCTCTCTCACCCTGTCTCTCTCTTCTCCCTCTCCTCTTGAGATATTTCTATTATGTAAATCTCTCTCTCTCTCTTCTTCTTCTTTTTCTCCCTCTTCTCCTATCCTTCTCTCTAGAGTCTGTCTATCTATCTATCTATCTATCTATCCATCTATCCATCTATCCATCTATCAATTCTATTCTTTCCCATTTTTTTTCATTCACTTTTCTTCCGGCGTACTTGTGAATGGGACATGAGTCATGGCGGATGTCTCTGTCAGGATTGCACCCTCCTTGTTCCTTCCTCTCAATTCCAATTCATACTGGTTTTCCTGTCATTGACATTTTGACAAGAGCGAGGAAATGCTACGCACACCTACGCACAGAGTGGACGCATTATCAGGAGGTAAGGGGGGGGAAAAATCCCTCCTTTTATGACGACAACGGCTTGGTACGGAGAAAATAAACACAAGTAGTTCTGATTACAACCAGAAGAAAAGATCAGCAAATGGGGAAATCCTGACATTGAATACGTTCGATATCGATTCACATGTTGCATGTGCATATGTGCAGTATAGTACATTAGCATTTTTAAAATCATTTATGGGGCAGCAGGAAGTACTGTCTCTGTGTATATCACACTGTGGATAAATGAACACTTTTCAAGCTTGCTGAAACAAGAAATATTGGTCTGACTATTAGACTAGGGTGCTTCATATATGTGCTTCTGAGCAACTGCAAGCTTGGTAAAAATGCTGGCACAGTGACATGTATTGTGACACTTTTTTTCCCCGTCATTCGCTTGTTTTGTTTTTGTTTTGAATTTTACTAATGTACTATGAGACACCATATTGTACCACGAATTTCTCAAGAGATTTGTATGTGTTCTGTGCTTAATTAAACTCATTAAGATGACCAAAGAAGGTGACAGGATGAACATGGATGGAGAAGAGTAACAATATCTGCTAAAATCATATGCAGATAAGTGTCAAAGTGCTGTCAGAGGGTATTTTACTCATATTTTTCAGTGCCTTCTTGGGTAATATTATAATGGAAAGCAGGAAATTAGAAATGATAAAATTGGGTCAAGGTTCCTTTTCTTCTCTGGCGTCAAGTGCAAAGTAACACTCTCTCCCTTTGTGATCCTTTGGAATGAGTTGTTGAGAAAGTAAAATCACGTTAAGGCAATATACAACGTACACATACAATTGTAGTACTGCTTTCTTGCACACACCCAGCCTGCAGTTATTTATTTAGGTTGTTTATTTGAATTTCAACTACACATGTGTGGTAGTGACCACAAAATCCTTTACAGAATAGCCTAGCCTGTATGCCTATGGGGCAACTGGAAAGATATTGGTTACCCCACCTCTTTTGTAGCTATCATCCACTACTGATCTTGTCAGTTTGGCACTTTGTGTCCCATGGAGCTATTTACACTTGAGCACTATTCTCTTCTACTACACACCATACCAAAAGACAAGAAGTACTAGCAGTACTGGTTTTCAATTCTTACAGTATAAAAATTATTAGCAGAGGTGTCTGCAACTTTGGCAGTCCAGTAAAGCAAGCTCTTGCAGTTGGATGGGCAAAAGGAGTGTGGCTGCATGAACCTAATGGTCTATCTAAACATAGGTCACGGTCAGGGAAACTATTCGTGACAGGGTTGATATCAACAATAACTACTTACAAGTTACAGTGACATTCATTGACATAACTTCAAGTTAACTACATAAACTTTGTGATAGCGCAACCCCAGGGAGATTAAAGACACTGGAGAATGTGTGAATAGGCCTACTCTCAGAGTTTACCTTTAATATTCTAATCTTAAAGTTTACTCAATGCTCTTGACCACAAGATTTCTTGCAGTTATATCATGGATACCTCATGATAAGCCAATCAATGAGGGATGCACTCAGCATCATAGTTTTAACAGCCTATCAAATAGCAGTTGTCATCAAGCTCACTTTAAGCCTGACCCTGTGAGCACCTAGAAATTTTCAGCAAATGAACGGAGAGAAAAAAAAATTAATACCGATGGGAATTACTTGCACACATTTTTACATGTACCCTTGCATACACTTTTTAAAGACAAATTTAGGTTGATTATCATGCTTCTGTGATACTGGTTCTACCAACACAGGCCTACCCTAGCAACACTTTATACCAGACATAATACCATGAATTTTGAAGTATGACATCATTACGAGAAGCATTATTACACTCATGTCTTCTCTTTCTTTCATACTGGGGCTTTTAATGAGACTTCTACTTAAAGGGAACGCAAACCCAAAGAGCAATGTGAATTGAGTGAAAGCAGTAACATTAGTAGAACAAAAAAAAGACAAAAAGAGTAGGAAAAAAAAACAGGTAATGTAAGGGAAGGAAGTTCATGACTTCATGCCAAATATGAAGAAATAACAAAAGAAAAGTGCAGAAAAATAAATCATCACCTGACAACCATCCTATGGAACACTGGAGCTATGCGAGACATGGCTCTCTCCAGCTCACTTTTCAAAAAATGCCATCAAAAGAAGACAAAAAACAGAAGCTGAATCTCCCACAAGAAGAAGAAGAAAAAAAAAATGCTATAAAAAGAGGGCAAAAATACAGCTACTCTGGGGTCATGTGTTCTCAATTACATATGCAACGTGCCTGCATGCCATTATGCCAAATATGGCAGGGAAGGCTTGTGCCTACAGCAGGGTGATGGACATGACCTGCTGCCAGGCACATGCCAGGGCTGCCATAATTGGGGGAGCAGGCCTATAAGGCATGGGGCTACCCAAACAAGGCCAGGCGGGGTCAAGAGGCCATGGCCCTTTTATGGCACACGCCAGGCAAGCACATCCCTCTCAATGGGTCTTGGAGGAGTGAATCTCAGGGCTGGCTAAGGGCGGGCCTAGTGTCTATCATCTAGTCTTGGCTTGGCAGGCAGTCTTGAACTGGTGCACTTCCTCAACAGTGTATCCATTGTGCCAGGAACAATTTTAATTCTGTTATATTCACTTTGCAAGTATAACATTCTGTTTCCTCGTTCGATTCTTGTCATCAAAGCATGTAATACAGCAAAAAGGTCACATGTTTCCGTCTATCATTATATCTTGGTTTCAATGAAGATTCCTACATGTAGGCCTACATGTACATTGAGGATTCTGCTGATAGGAGATCCGTGGAACTACAACTGTACAGTCCATGAATATAATAGATAGCTTTTGTAAAGATTGGGCTGGGATTATAACACAGCAAAATTTTGGTAATAAGGAGTGTTTGGACGAGAAATAGCTTGTACTCTTTTTGAATAACACATTACAGAATGGACTGAACACCAATTTAAAAAAAAGGAATTTTGAGGATCAGTAAAAAAAAATTAATAACAAAAGTAAGTACTAATATAAGGAAGTAGAGCTCTCTAGGAAGCACAGGGCTATCTATGGTGGAACTCATCACATTTGAACCCTATTAATCAGCATTTCTCTCAAATTTCTAAGGGAACCTCAAAACATCCTCATTTTCATTGTTAAACTCTGCATTTTGTGCGTCTTTAAGTAATGTACACTATTCAAATAATTAGAAATGCACATATCCATTGTATCGCTAAAAGATAATTATTATTTTCTACATGACTTTATCCACGGTATGAGAACTACCTGGGTTAAAGCATTATGTGGTAACCTGAGCATTATGGGTGAGCTTCGCCCACTCTGTTGATGATTTCTTTGCTACTCATAATTTCTTCTAATTATTCTGTTATGACAGGTGAAGGCTGGGTCACCCATTCGATCTGTTAAAATTGTTGCTGTATTCTCTGTGAGACTGAGACAGGATGGCGTCGAGCAAAAAGTGAGATCCTCGTTTCAATTAGTCTATGTCCATTCTTTCCACTTGGGGGAAGAAGAAAAAAAATGGAAGCCTATGATCAGGAAGTGCACAAGGGAAAGAACAAGCCACATATTTGTACACATGCATGAACATTTCTAACAAAAAAAGTCTTGTAAGTACACACATGATCGAGGTGACGATTCAGCTTGAACGTTCTGCGAGATATTTAGAAACCACTCTATGAAATATTAAAGAGCATACAATTCTAGGGGGAATCAAAAGTTTATTTCATGAAAATCAGTTTTGAAATGACCGAGATATCTAAAAACAAGGTAAAACAAAGAGATCCTAATAAAAGTCGTGGCCTGTCGATTTCATTAGGATCGCTTTTTAGGATATCTCAGCCATTTCAAGGCCAATTTTCATCAAATAAACGTTGAATCCTTCTTGAAATCACATGCTCTTTCATATTTCATAAGAGGTTTCTCAATATCTCACCAAAAAATGTTATAAACCTGAATCCTCACCTCAACAAGTACTGTACAGTCCCTTGAAAATCCCCTTTGACATAGTAGTATCCCTTCTCAGCAGTCAGCACTGCCATCATGAAGGAATCAATTATAAGTCAGTAAACTTGTTTTTATATCTTACATCTACAGAAAAAAAAATGAATATTTCAATCCATGCTATGCCATTCCCTCACCACCCCCCCCCCCCCCCCCCCCCCCACACACACACACATACACAAAAGCTGAGTTGCAGTAGGTGAGGTTAAAAAAAAAAAGCGCTTTGGGTCTGAATTAGCAGACTACAGTCTACCCCACAGTGAGTGCCTGGTTTGGGTTACACTGATATGCCTGCCCAGCTTTGACAGTTAGTCTTGCCTGCTTGTAACAGTTGACAAAATGAATGGAGTTAACTGACCCCCCTGACAAAGGTGAACAGCATTCATGTAGTAAATCTCAACAGCCACCATTCACTGAGTGATATTCACTGTTGTGGTTCATAGAGTAGATTTTCAGTTTTTATCAACAAATACTGGGGGAAAAAATCCCTAAGCATTCATGGCACGTGTATTCTCCAGCTGCCTGAAACAAAAATGATAAATCTCTTTTAAAATATACTAGAACTTTGCTTTGTTTTCCCTTATTCTCTTTTACTTATTTTCAGACAACAGTTTTATGAACGAACAATAGATGCTTGCCCACACACACAAAGTAGGCGGAGTTACATGAAAACTAACAAGCAATCAATCAAGAATACAGGATTTTCACCTGTGCACAGTAAGCTGGCATTTCAATTTACAAATCAAAAAGAAAAAAAAAGGGGGGGCAAAAGACTGGTTAAGTTTGAAAGAGAAGCACTTCTGAGATGGGACTTTCATCTTGGTTTTTGTGGAGCATATATGGACAGTTGCTAAGCAACTTTGAGGGACTGCTTTGTGGGGAGGTTACAATATGATTGTATTGTGAAGGTTAGCCAAACTCAGGACATATTCAGGTATCTGTAAAGTTTGGGGAAACGCACTCACAGCAGGCTCTTGTAAGCTGCCCAATTCACAGAAGAACTATTGAAGGGTTACAGACTTCAATAAATCTTTGAAGAGGTTCATCTGATTGGTAAATCTCTGATAAAAAGCGAATTTCATTAGTTCACAATCAAAAAAGGGTTACACTTACAAGGCGTGTCTTCATCAGCCCGAAGTTCAAACTAGCGGGACATTTTGCGGTCTTAGAAAATAGCCCGATACAGCGAATATGCGTCTTCATCAGCTCGAACAGCCTGCTTCGGGAAATTAGTCCGAAAATTGACGCATGCGCACTTTGCAATATTACTCTGCCTGGCTCGCGGTTCGAAAGTGGATTTCCCCGCTCAAAATCTCCTGTATCACCGTATGTACGATTCTACAACCAGGGAGGTGAGCAGTACAGCAAATTCTCTCCAAAGGGATATTAATAACGCTGCTCTTTCTTCATCCAGTGAGGCATCTTATATGAAATTAACGAATTGCAATGTTTAAACAAATCCAAAATGCACACAATCTGCGAGAATCTTCAGCTAAGGTAGAGTGGACCAGAAGAAGAAGTTTACAAAAGAATAGCTAGCATGCACGGCACTGAGTTTTAATAGGGAGGTGAGAGAAATCACCTCCCTGGTTTTAAAGATGACAACAACAGTAGGCCTATAGTACACACATGTGATCCTTGAATACACCGTGCGTGTAATGTACTAGCTGCTTGTATATGCGCTTTCCATTGCCAGCTGGCTAACCAGAAGCGTGGAGGGATCGAGAAAATTTCGGGCTGATGGAGACGCACCCAAGATAGCGCGCTATTTCACGAATTAGCGCTCTAGTTGACGAACTAGACCAAGATTTTGGGGGAAATTTTCCTGATCAAATAGCGCGCTATCTGCGTCTTCACTACACAGATAGCGCGCTATTTTGACATCGGACTAGTTTGGTAACCGCAAGATAGCGCGCTATTTTGAAACTTCGGGCTGATGAAGACACGCCTACAGACTTCTTTTGACCTAACCTCCTCATTAACAATACAACATGTACAGTAGGATTCATATCGCAATATGTTTTGGTGCACATACTGTATTTGCAGATTGGCAAATCTAACAGGCCTGCACTAGTTATGGGTTTTACACTGCGATGGGCAGCAATAATATCTGCAGATTGGACCAATTTAAGGGAAATTATCCCATCAAATGTCCGAGAAATACTTTGCCTGTTTTTCAACATTTTTCTTTGTAACTGTTCTTCTGTACAGGATGAGATTCCCCCCATTTAGAGAAGATGAATCAAGGATTAAGAGTCTGGAAATATTCATAGGACACATTTGCTGGGCATTCAAACTCCCACAAAAGTGACAGAATGCAACCAAGTGGGTCATGTTGAACTTAAAATCAACTCATCACAGAAACAACAAAAAGATTTGTCTTACAATTGCATGACAGATGCATTAATAATACATGTATGATAATCAAAGTAACAATGATGATGAAGATATAATGATAATAATTATACTTAAGTAATTCTGATACTGAAAATAAAAGTCATAACATATACCTCGTCTGCATCATAGAAACCACTGGATACATCATACATATTGGTTTGTTTTTACTTGCTGGTTTTGCATAGAGCATAAATGACTGTACTGGGTCATATTGAAACAGAACAAACCTTTGCATTTAAGGCTTCTTCGTCACTGACTTGATAGGAAAGCTCTGTCTCCTCGAAGCCAGTCGCACTCATGCGTTGGTCTGGGTTGTGGTGGTGATTATCCGAAGGGATGTCGGGGGAGTTCAGGCAGGTTTGAATCAACGCTTTCCCGCTCTCGCTCGTGATCATCGGCTGCAGCTTGCGTGTGGCAAACGTGTAGACATGCCCTGTTTCACTGGCCACTAGGAGCATTACTTGGGTACCAGTCAGCGTGGAGAGTTCATATGCCTATAAGAACAAGTGAACAGCCCAGTTTCATACGTAATCAATCTCTCCGGAGCAGCCAGGTTTTCACTTGTGACATGGCAGGAGATGATACAATGTACCAGTGTCATTACAGGAATGAAATCAGTGTGACTGGTGATTAATTAATCTTTCTACAGCAGAGTGTGAGGTTGAAGTCAGCCTGCTAGCAGTGCCTACAGTACAATGCATGGGTGGAAATGAAAAGGGTCTTAAGATTAAAGGACAAGTCCACCCTTCACATACATGTGGATTGAGAGAACGCAGTCAATATTAGTAAAACTGCCACATCAGTGAAAGTTTGGGGAAAATCAGACAATCCGTTCAAAAGTTATGAATTTTTACAGTATCTGCACAGTCACTGCTGGATGAGAAGACTACTACAGTGTGTGATGTCACATACGTAGAGCGATATCAGGATTTTCAAATAAACAGAGAATTTCACAAAATTTTATTTTTTGAAAAAAGTGCACATTTCCTCGACTTGTCACTGATGTATGTTAAGGATAATATCATTCCCCCTGCCTTCTGAAAGAGGGAAGTTGAGTATTCTTTAATTATGCAAGTTGTAGTAGTCTTCTCATCCAGCAGTGACTGAGCATAAACTTTAAAATATCATAACTTTTGAACATTTTGTCCGATTTTCCTCAAACACTCACTGATGTATTCTACTAATATTGCTGCATTCACTCAATTCACATGTCTGTGAAGGTAAACTGGCAGCTTACAGGGAATGCATAAAAAATATAGCCAGTACAGAGAGGTATATGACACAAAACTAATCAGAAACATTAAAAAAAGAGTAATTTGAAGTTAGTCTGCATCACAACATTTTCTTTATGATAAATACTAGTTGTACATCTTCATTTTGTATTCTAAAGGCAAACTATCAAGCCACAATATCAAATGTCAGTTCATTCATCAAAGACGTATGTGGGAGATAGTAATACACATCTTCTGGGTAAATCATACATGTAAAAGTGTTGAATACAATACATTGTGTACATTGAGTGAAATGTAAAATTGTTAAGAGCTACATGTACTCAGCAACTCTACTTGCCATTTCCTGTTGTTTTCATATTAATAAAGGAGGTGTATCAATGTAAAACTAATCACTTGGGGGTGGGGTAACATGCAACAAAATAAAGAGATTGGAAAACCATTTGGATATTACAATGTACTACACATACTTTGAGAAGCAGATGTATTGTACAATCACAATTATCTGAAGACTGTGCCATGACATCCTTTGTGATATTACAATTGTACTTGCATAATCAATGCCTGCTTTGTTTTGCGACAAATAAACAAATAAAATATAATAAAAATAAAATATTATAGAGCCTTATCACTCACTTGTTTCCTTTAAAGAAAATGAAGGAATAAATAAGGAATAAATAAATAAACAAATCATTAGATAAATGTTGTACAGCTAGCATTGTACGAATCTGCTTACTATCTATATCCAGGACACACAATTACAAAACGTTAACTCGAAACACAGTTTAAGGAAAATAACTGTCATTGTTGGATTCACAAGAAAAGTGCATTTAAAAACAAAATCAGTTTATTCCTTGACTTTACCTTGATACATACATGGATTCAGTGAATGCAAAAACACAAGTAGTACACATAGGTAAAGCTTGAGGAAAATTGGACAATCAGTTTAAAAGTTGAGAATTCTTTAGTTACATGTAAATATCCATGTGCTCTCATTGCTGAATGAGAAGACTAGTACAACAATTTGTGGAATCAAAGTACAATGTACATAGCAACAATATAAAAAAAATAGAGTTAAAAAAAGATGAGTTCAACGTAGTATTATTCAAATTTCTGGCATGACGAAGAAGAACTAGACTTACCTCTTTCAGAATGCTGGGGAATAATATTACTCTTAATATGATACGTCAGTAATGAGTCTAAAGAATGTGTACATGTACTTTTCATTTCAAAAATACATATGATATTATATTTGTGGAATTCTCTGTGCATTGTCTTTTCATCATTGTTGTATCATTGTTGTAATTTTCCTATGCAGTGATGACAGCACATGGATTGCACTTGCCAGAAATCCATTTCTTGATCATGTTCACCTGAAGCTGAAGGCAAATTAACTGGATGCATTCCCTTTTGGCTTGCCATGAACGAAAACCATGCATCCATATCCAGTACTTCAAACCATGCATCCAGTAATTACTGGTCGCATGGTTTTCTAGCCAATAAGCATCTCTTAACTTACTGAGTTTGAGTGCGCAAAGGCTTGCTTACTGCACAAACCTTTGCTACAAAAGTGCAAACTCTTGCTGCAAGTTTCTGACAACATGTTTATAGCGGCTGGCGCCGCGCTGGCTGTCCTCTGCTGTGAGGTAGCATGCTGCCAGTAAAAATCAGGTTTACGTACAGCTCTCAACCAAAGAGATTGCAGGATTTTTGCTACCCATCTTATAACATTTGAATATCTTGTCTAGTGCAGTGGGTCTGTTAAAAAATGTAAATTAATCTTTCATTTTAATATAAGCAGGATATTCTCCTTGTGACCTAGCCCGACCAGACGCTGTCGCGACATACCTACGTACAGCGACTGGGCTGTGTATAGTTACTTGTGACCTTGACATATTAAAATGTAAATATGAATGACTCACATAACCACTCACAATTTAAAGACTCACAAACCTGTTACCAAAGACAATGTAATCTAATAATAAGTACAAACTTTTGAGTTGTGTGTCACACCATGCTCACAGTCACAATCACATCCACATGATAAGCAGAAAAATCAATAGAAGGTCTACCCACTAAACTGTTATTGTTAGAATAAATGGTCAGAAAATAGTGCCTTTTAAGAGAGAGTGACAAGTTTGTTTGTGAATGTGATGTTCACTGTGGATGTAATACGTACCTTTTTCATGATGCCCGTCTTCCTTTTGCTGAAAGTTGTGTATCGTCTCAACTTATTGTCAATAAATTCCATTTTAATTTTTACCCTCCCTTTGGTCTTCTTGTGCTTCCCTGCTGCCTTTTCCAGATCAGCGGGGGTGAGATGAGTCAAGCCCGGGCCCAATCCGGGCTCATCCAAGTCATGATCCCGCTCGGCCAATTCGGAGCCTGTTCCAACGGAGCTACTATCACTGTCAGCCAGGCACGCTCCATGATCGCCGCTGCCATTTTTCAGTTTTTGAAGTGGCGAAAACGAAATCGTAGTCATTGCTACTTCTTCCTAATCGACCAGCAATACAAGTCCAATCAATTTTCAAACATTAAATGATCTTCACGATTTTTATTTCGCGGTACGAATCCTATGCCCAAAAGCAGAGTATGATGTCTTCCTCATAAGGAAACAGGATGCCTTTCCAGCTGAAGAAACGTACGCCAAAATAAAATAGTGCAGCAAATTTATTGATCTTTTCTTATAATTTTATTCAAACTCACTCTATTTGAGGATACGAGAATGATGACTCAAACTATTTAATTAATGTCAGTGCTTAGATTTGGGAGCAAAACTCATGATTACATGTTCTGCGTATTAATATTACGCGGAGAGATATGTAGAACGACCCATGTCACCGTAAAGGAAATGGGTCTACCAAATATGGCGGATATGGCCTCCGATGGCCTCCAAATAAGGGGAGCGGTTTCCTTCTTTGGTAACGAAAGTGCGCTGCATTTGTACAGAAGGGGTGGTGACTTCTGTAATGTATGCACATATCGTCGCTTGCCCGGAAGAAGGGAACGAGCGCGCGAATACGCGTAAAAATAGATTTCGAGAAAAGACCTGCATGAGGTAAGATCATAAGCAATATCATAAGATTTGTAGATTATTCATTATAGCCACTTTAGCTAGTACCAAATTGGAATATTATCTGTTCACTTGTGAATTTTCAGCAGTATTGATATTCAAATATCAAAGATATAGTCAATTGAAACTTTAAATTGCGATTTTCTCGAAATCTATTTTTTACGCGTATTCGCGCGCTCGTTCCCTTCTTCCGGGCAAGCGACGATATGACAACACAAAGTCCATGTGCGTTTGTTTGTCAGTTCAAAATACAGACCAAGCTCGAGGCAATACAAATGTGGAATACATACCCGGTATATAAGCATGATTTACATTTAATTCATATAGGGTTTGAAGCTCTTCACGAACGGATTGCACACAAATCGTCAATGCATTTATATCAATATGGAGAGTATGGGTGCTAGTACATATATCACACACAGACTTCGGCATACGTCAGTCTATTTTTATACATCGTATGTGCATTTCATGCGGTACACAAACACTCAAAACTGTAGATCGCGTCGCTGCTTTATAGCGGACTTGTCCAGTTAGAATCAGGTCGGCGAATAGCAGGGATAGCTTTTTTTTTCGCAGAGGGAAGTTACAATGTTTAAGTTCCCAATTATAATATCGTGTAACACTTTTAGCGACCTACACTCTTTGTTTCGGTCGCAACTGCGTGCACTAGGCTCAGGGCATCACCTCCTCACAACTCACTCCCTATTTGTACAAAATCATTATTCATCGAAATTATTTAGCACATAAGAACATATCCTGTGCTTTGAAGTAACCACTGCATAGTATAGGCCTATTAATTCCCAGAATAATGTGATGTCAAAGATGTTTTTCTTCCATTTCAATAAGACATATCATAAGGGAGCTTTCATAATGAGGCGATGACGTCATCCTCTCACAACATGACTGTCCACTTCATAAAAGATTGCGCTCGACTGACATTTCCGTTTCGTAAGTGATACCTCATGAGAAACTTTGTAGTAATTCACTCAATTTGGAATCAAATCCCGATGCCACATGACACCAAGTTTTTGCTTTTGTTCTGTTTTCTCTACCTGCTATTTGTGCTATCATGATCGAAGTGCTTTGCATTTGTGGCGGAGTTGCACTTTTACATCTTTGATTTTCAGATATTCACCCTTTATCGATAAATTAAAGACAGAACATTATTGGCTCTAATTGAGATTATAGACCAAGCTCCCGCGTTGGTCACGTATAACGTGTCACGTAAGTTGAAAAGAAAACAACAACAACAACAAGATCTGTTGTGCCAACTATAGGGCACCTTGGCTTTAAATGCAATGTCAGGATTAAGGGAAACTAGTGACCTGTTAGAAATTAGAATCGTATAAGAATTAGGCGGATTATGAAATTGTGAAGTTTCGCTAATCTTTGCAAACCCAGTTCTCTGAGAATTGATAATTATGAATACGCAAATGAGTAAGTTTACGATGCCATCACGTCAAAATTTTCCTCTGATGTTCCTCTGAAAAGAAAAATATGAAACTTTAGTTTTGGCTATATAAAAGTGTAAAAAGAAAGTTTTCCTTGCTACATCAGGATTTCAAGATAATGATTATTCAAATTATATTTTAAGACTTGCAAAAATAGCGTTTTGAACTAATAACCTGCAAATTTCAAAATTGTGTATACGTGTACAAACTTTCGACACCTTGTGAGGCAATGACATCATGCGAACTCATTCATTTTGCTCATTCATGTTGACTTTTCAAGAGCTGTTTGGTGAAAATGAGAGAAAATCAGCATTTTCATGCCTTCCTTAATTTTTATTCGATTTTGATCAAATTTTCACAGTCGTGCTCGTGAAATGTACTCTTTCTGATCAGCCTTATACCTTTAACTGGTTCGGACTTCCCCTTTAAATGACAACTCCGGACTTTAGTATATAGGAAGTTACAGAAAAAAAGAAAGAGTAAGATTTTACAAGCACAAACCATTGAGAATTTGATCAAAATTGTATAGAAATTAGGTATTCTATAATGAAATTGTGAGTGAATAATGACGCCACCACCTCAGTACTTGCTCTATAGTTAATACATAAAAATCTTAAAATTTTCCGTGGACTTTTTTTTTTCAGACGAAATTATGCTTCATAACATGACAGTCTCAAATCTTTACATTTTTAAATGGTCGTTATTTTAGAGTTATTCTGTCAGAGATCAGAGAATAACATGATGTTTTAGCAGAAAATTGAATTTTCGTTTGTTTGTTTGTTTATTTGTTTTAACACAATGGAAAATCGTATATAGGTTATGACAATTATCATCAGCTCACTCATCTGTTAGAACTGTTTTGTAGAACTGTTTTGCAAAAAAAAATTGCAAATCTTTACAATTTTTAAATTTCCTTATACTTTTGATCCCATTTTGATCAAATACAATTACTGCTATACTGGTAGAATTTTACTCTTTCTTTAACGGGGTCTGGAATTGCCCATTAGATTACTTTCTTCTTCCCATTTCAGCAAGCAAACACTGACACACACACACACACACACACACACACACACACACACACACACACACACACACACACACACACATAGTACACAAGTGAGAACCAAAAGGAAGCGGGAAATAACATAGCCGTCGATAATAGTGAGAAAGACAGACAGTCCTCACGACACGAAAAATAGCCCTGCCTTTTTTAAGTGTTGTGGTTATTGTTGCTGTTTTGTCGCTGTTTTAAGTTGCACAATCGTCACGTAATACAGTCCAAGGAGAAACGTGATTTATATGCCGAGTTGTCGGTGAAATTCAGAACAACGATGGGAGAGAGCCAATCAAGAAAACTGTGTTTTTAGTGTATATCGGTGTCCTCTTTCATGTTGGGATACACTCATTACCCCTTAGTCGTTTGATATTCGGATATTACTTATCTCACATCTTCACGTGTGTTCATCATTATCACGGTGTTTGTGAATGTCCTCAGGCCTGTTATAGACTTTGCTGACATAGAATAAAAGAAAGGTATATGAATTCCTTATAAAATTCACTTGTTTCCATAAAATGAATGCATGCAGATGAAACTTGTGAATTGTCATTTATGCTGGGAAGATGTAATTCAGGTGAGTTTGAGTAGGAATTTTGTTTGAATTTGAAATCCCCTTTTCCCTGTAAATATTAGATTGAAGAAAAAAAAATCAAGGCGAGATCGCGTCCGGATAACAAAGATCAATGATACAAATTACAATTTGTAAACTGTAATTTGCATCTTTTTTTCTTTTTTTTGTATTCGAAAATAGCTATTGCTTTATTTTCGAAAGATTTTTTATGTATAGATTATATGTCTCAAGTGACCCACTGACAAGCCCTGCTTTTCAGTTGGCCACTTCTTTTCCATTCTATTTCATTTTTTGTCAATCTTTCAAGTGTAGGCCTACTTTGATATTTGGTTATTTAATGACATTGTAATGTATGCATAGTCGTTTATACTTCATGATACTTGTAATGTCGTATTTCGGTATTTTCGAGTAAACGATAAAATAGTGACTGTATATAACGTATACATCTATTGTACTTTATTTCACAATTTTGTGAACAAATGGAATGGAAATAAATCTCAACTGAATTGAACTGAATTAAATTGAATTGAATTGTATTTGATTTAATTGATCTGAATTGAATTGAGTTGAGATCTGGATAAAGGGAGGTCGGATAAGAGAGGTCGGACTGTATGAAATTTAGATAAGAGGTGCAACAATATATATTTCATAGTTGTAGAATAATGCTCTTATTGGTCCTGCAATCTAGCAATTAAGATTCCTTCACTCATTGTCTAAGTACTGCAACATGTATTACGTGATCTGTTTTGTGTTGTTTTGTATTGTTTTTGATTTCGTAAGATCAGGCTAAATGCACGGACACTTCATATATCTCATATACGTCCCAGTGAACGCCATGTACCTCATTCGGGGAGCATTTTTAGAATGTATATATTAGGTTGTATAATTAGATATTCGAAACTGATGATATTTCTTCCTGTGATCATTTTGTTTACACTTGCCTGAATATCAGCACGTTTCAACTTCTATCTGTTCAGTGTTATGTCATGATAATTATGGTACGCATGAAAGTGGAAATACACACCTAAAACAATAGACTGCGTTGGGATAATTATATTCAATTCAGTTGTGCCAGAATATGTTGGGATTAATTATATTCAATTCAGTTGTGCCAGAATATCATTCTAAAAGGACGAAAAAAATCATGAAATTTATTTTTATTTCAATTGTAACATCTTTCCAGTGGTAAGAAAATATCCTGATCTCACTGGACCTGAAAGGAGGACAAAAATAAAGGGATTACTGTAGTTAGTGTAGCCAAGTTACTGTGAGAGAGGACGACAGGTGTACATCCGAAACTAAACTAATAGGGCTCCCTCTACTTCGGTGTATTTCACTCTACTTCACATTCCTGGAGCTGGAGACTGCGATATTGTATGATTCCGATGTCAAAATGCCAGAGGAAAATGACAAAAATGCCAATCCGGGAACAGATAGATCTGATGTCATAAGGTAAATACCATTCATTAGTATATTACTTTGATAATCCTAGCGTTGAATGTTATTTACAACCATTTTTTGCATGCAACCAAACGTGCACCACTCGAACTTCGAAGCTTTCGAAGCCGTAAGTGGAGGACAGATTCTTTAGTGTACGAGCATTGCACCGAATTGCACCCGTGTGTTGCTCTCGTTGTCGTATCACACAGCCAGTAATGCAGCTTAGCAGGGCGATAGCGTCTCGTTACCATGACCATGTCGCTGACGCTGTTGCGTACAGCGATGCCATGCCCATAACCTTGATCGCATCATTTATGAAGTATATGAATGAAACTACCTTCTCTTGTTTCTACACAGTGTGACGATGATATATTCATGGAATACGGCCATGAGAATTAGATATGAGATAAACTCTGAATTCCTCAAGTTCTCATACTATTTGGCATTGCACGTCTATTTTTTCTAATTCTAGTACTGTAGTGTCTAGATCCAAGTGCTATTATGTATCGTTAAGGTGACGTTAGTGCCTGTCTAGACTCTATTCCTATTCAATTCAGTTAAATATGATGAGATGATTGCACATTTTGAGATTTCTAATACATGTAGGCCTATATTTGTATGTCAGATGAGGGAATTGTTGTGTGATCGAGTTAATGTACTTGCTATGTGTGCTTGGAAGTTCAGTGCAGAGGCACAGGCCTGTATTTCTGACTGCAATTGATACTGGTTGCGGCAAGTTTGAATCTACCTGCTGACACGATACTGTAATTTATCTTTGATCAGGGGCGGATCCAGGAATTCTGTAAAGGGAAGATGCCTTTGCAAAATTAAAGGGGGCGGGCGCACCCCCATTTTTTCTTTTTATTTCTTTTGTTTTAAACGAAAATAAAGAGGGGGTGTGCGCCCAGTGCGCCCCCCTCTGGATCCGCAAACTGCTGTTGATAGTACAACTTTGCTGTTAGTGGCCCTATTCCTGAGGATACCAAGCTGTCAGAACTATCCTTTTAACATTGTGTGAATTTGCTCATATATTTATTGCTTTGCTGCGTGAATTCAAAATACCTCTCTTTCATTGTACCTTCTCCTTGTTAATTTGTTTTATTTTCACTTCAGTTGTTTCAACTGAAGAGGTTTTGTGAACCCAATCAGGCATTCAAATATGGTATTCGTAAATGACACAGTAAGTTACTGCTAGTGCAGTTGCTTTAGCTTTCACTTACTTAGTATAATGGAAAGTCAAATCAGCAAGTGGTAAATACAACCTGTAAGTTGAAGGTCCTTTCAGTTTCAGGGTCTTCTTCTATTAAGAAGAGTTACATGTACTGACTTTTAAAGAAAAAAAACCTAAATGTCAGTGCCATGTTTTGATATGAAGCTTTAAAATTCTTTGAAACATCCCAAAACCTGCCTGTTCAATTGTTTTAGAATTACTTAGATGGTTACCTATATATGCATATAATAAAATGTATATATATTTTTTTTTCTTTTTTTAGCTGTTCCATCAGAGACAGTTGTTATGCTTGAAGCCTGTTTTTCCCCTCTATTATCATTTCTTTTTCTAGTCATGATGGCAATGCAAAGTGGCTTGATGCTCACAGTGATCCAGTAGCCAGCCTCTACACATTTTCATCATGCATGAGTGAGTATACTTCCAAGTTTAAGCAATCAAGTACAATGTACAGACATTTTATCATTGATATTAGATAATTTGCAATCATCCTGCTGTCTTTGCTGTTTAATATTGTACTGAAGAGGTCAAGCCTGTTCAGTGTGGATATAATGTGTAGTTCAAATTGTCTCTTAGCTCAAGAATGCAAAATGTGAGGTTTGACACTTTTTCATAATTTTGTACACTTTGTGCAAAATGCACTTTGTGCAAAATTACCATCAGATTTATATAGCACTTCTCTCAGATGGGATTGCAATGGATAACCTCATATTACATGTGAGTGGTTTCTTTCTAAATGGAGGTAGAACATTTACTTGTATATTGGAAATTAGTCAATGATTAGTGGCAGCCATTGCATTAGTCCAGAGACGTAGTCTACCATGGCAAATTGAGGAGAAAATCATGCTGAACACAATATCATAACATGAGAACATAAAGAGCAAGGTGAATCCGAAAAAAAAGTAATGCTGTCGTGAAATAGGAAGAAGAAAGTGGTATGTTGTTTTTGAAATATACAGGCTGATCAATGAAAACGAAAGTGAAGTCAAGAGCAGGAGTTATCAGCTGCAATGCTCTCTATCGCAATCTGATACATATGTGACCGGCCACGTCAAAAGAATCCGATAGTCGCTGACGGCTGAGCCGAGAAAATTTAGTTCAAAATCGGATCATCAAAATCAGTCAAAACCATTGACTTTCTGTTTTTAGCGTAATTTTTTGGTCTTTGTTTTGTCTATCATCTGCCAAAATTTTGAAGTTAAATGATCAAAGGAAAGGCCAGAAATTAGCATTTTTCTGGGTCATATTTGCCGAGTTTAAACGGAGCAGAAACGTGTCCGAAGATTTGGATTTAGTGCTGCAGATAGACTTCGCCCCTAGCAACGAGGGAGTGATCTTATTGGTCAATTGATAAAAGCAAAGCTGTTTTGAAAGCCCTTTAGGAAAGCCTTTTCGAAAGCCCCAAATTTGTGGCTGTCCAAACAGGTTTCCTAAACAGGTTTTCAGAAACCTGTTTGTAAAAGCCTTTTGGAAGTTGATAAACGCAAAGCTGTTTTGAAACGGCTTTGTAGTCTTGTACTTCAGTTACGAACAATGCACGCCTTATGACATCTTCTCCTCGGGTCGAATTGCGTAATGCAGCTGAGCAGTGACAGGCCAGTTAAAAAATCGTGTTCGCGAAGAGAGTTGATAAACGCAACTATTTTGAAAGCGGTTTCTAAAGGGCTTTGGAAAGGGCTATCGAAAGCCGTTTAAACAGGGGAAAGTTGATGAACGCAGCCAAATTCTCATGCCGCCACTCAGAAATATTTGAAGTATGTGCTAAACTGGAGCTGCCTCACAGATAGGAAGACAATTGATTCATGTGGCATTGCATCATGACTCGTCACTCTCAAAGGAAGATATGTCTTTACGATGGTAATTGCTTTTCGCCGTCCCTTCTTAGAAAACAAACGGCACATTGATAGTACAGGCAGTCAGGGCTTTGGAAAGGGCTCTCGAAAGGGCTATCAAAAGCCATTTAAACAGGGGAAAGTTGATAAATGCAGCCATAGTCTCATAAAATCATTGATATCTCCGCAGCTAAGTACCTTTATGAGTTGTGTTATACAGTACTTTCCGCATAATCGGGTACTGCTTAATCGGGTATTCCGCTTAATTGACTTAAAAAGTGAAAAACAGTTCCTGATGCATGTTACATTTTCCGGATAATCAGGTAGGCATTCTGGATAAACGGGTAGGAATTTTTCAGATTAACCCGATATATTTCCATAGTTTCCTGCAGAAAGCCTTTAAAATTTGTGTAAATATAAATAATGAAGAAACTGTGAGGTGCTGAAAGTCAGTAGAGAGCTTAGGTTTACGGTTTAACACGATAATGTGCAGTGTACGACCGATTCGCTGTATGACTGGTACAAGTAGATGCATTTTTGCATGTCGTGTATGTATAACTCTTGCACCAGCACTACACACACTACCCAACACACTCACACACGCGCAGTGACACACTAATCCCTATACATGTGCCTATGAGCTATGAGTAGCTCTCGAGAAAAATGAAGAATAAACTAACTCCATTGAGACTCCAACCTTTCTTCAAGCTGTTAATTGCATATATAGGAATCTAGTTTCAAAATGACAGATGTTTAGAAGTGTTCATGTGGCTTGATGAGGACTCAGGGCTGCAAGCAGATTGCTGATGTTTGCAAAATTACACTGCAGACACTTTAACTAAGGCTGTTATGTGATTTTAGATGAGCTATGGCTGTTAGTGACATACTATGCTGTGTGTCTGACACAGAGAGGTGTGTGATTAGTTATATAATATTGGATGGCCTTGAGATTAATACAAGGAAATATTGGACGAGCTATGCACAAATATTGGACGAGTCGAAGACGAGTCCAATATTTTGCTTAGCGAGTACAATATTTCCTTGTATTAATCGAAAATAAGACATCCAATGTTATCATTATTATCCTACAGAGGATTTTAGCAATTTACTGTACACTTACCCTTTCTGTCTCCAAGTGCTGGCCCGACCAGACGCTGTTAGTACGCTGTGCGACTACAGCCGGATGGGCTGTGGAATAAGGTTTTCTTCTACTGTACTTGATCCTTACGTGGGGTATGGTACACTCTTCAGTGCAAGTTAATCTACTTCATTCCCTGATAAAACAATGATCTATGTATCCATGGTAGCCGTCATATTATTGTTAAGCCGAGATCTAGCTGATTTAGACCAGAATTAGATGTTCTTGTATCCGAGATCTGAGACACAATTTACGTCACATCTACCGTAGATCGTGAAAGGTAGTGCTGTAGTCCTAGATGGAGCTATGGCATGGCGCGGCCTACTACTGTACTTATATAACGTACATTGTACCGCGGTACGGTACAAACATGCATGCAAATGCAAGCGGCGGCGGCCGGCTACATGTATGTATTTGTTCGCGCGGCGCGCGGGCTATAGCAGTAGCGCTGAGCTGATCAATCGTGGCCTGCACACACACACACACACACAAAATGCAACTTGTTTTCGTCAAACCTAAATTTAATTTCCTGGTATGAAAGTGATATTTAAAAAAATTGTATGCAAAACAATTTCAACTAATTGATATATGAAATTTGTTTGTATAAATACAGAATTTTAGAAGAAACGATATTTTAGTTAATTCATGATTGACCAATCACATACGTTTTTACTTCATATTTCAGGTCATCTCGTATATATCCCAGCCAATCACGTTGCAGTTTATAAAAACTTTGGGGAATCCCCCTCTTGCCGTCCAATATTTTAAATATTGGTCGCCTCAGCAAAAAAATGTTGGTCGAGTTCAACAAACTTTCTAAGTGGGTCGGAGGTTATGAGGTGCGTCGACAAAATAACACTTGTATTTGGGCTCTAAAAATCCTCTGTATGGATAATAATATGTGGTATCTGTGTAGTAAATGGATTAACATGCTTTCTGGTTAATTGGGTACTCCGCTTAATCGGGTAAACAAATGCTCTGCTAGACACTAAATTAAGCGAAGAGTAATGTATATGCAATTAAAGCATTAGAGTTAGAGCTTAATGTCATGTCATTTACAGAAAATCGACCTCCCTCGGCTTTTGGATCCTTTTGTTGTAGCAGGTCACATACTTTTTGTCTTTCTCCAACTTTCTGCAGCCTTTTCAGACATCTCTGGAGATGGAGAGAACAAGCTGGTGATCGCCGACCTCGGCACGGGGACATTCGACATGAAGCTGAAGGTGTACAAGGGAACTTCCCTGATCAGTGAGAATGCCATCATTGACCTCCCCACTGGGGTGTGCACATTCTTCATGGACACCAATGAACCCAGGGTACCAGGTAGGTATCTGTAAGCCTAAGCAGAATTTACAGCAAGCGCTGCAAAAGTTTCTGACTAATTTTTTAAGGTAGCAATGAATGGTAAGGGACATAACTGTGTTTATCGTTCAGCTCAAGTGTTACAGGAGGATGATGTCACAGCAGAAATATGAATAAAGATGACCTGAAGGACTTTTTTGAGGTGGGGCTTATCAGGGTGCAGAAAAGAAATCAAAGAAAAATATTCAAAATATATGATGTATAATTTCATGAGGTATTTAATGATTTGGTTATGTACAGACCAAAAGCCATCAATTGAGGTCAACATACTCTTGGGTTGCAGGAACCTATCAATATGAAGCCACATGAAGCTGTTTTGATACTAGTAGTTAATTGAGTTTGCCTATCTTCTCTCTCGCTCACTGCCTCACTGCCCCCCCCCCCCCCCCCCCCCCCTCTCTCTCTCCCTCCCAACCTTCACACCAAAGCTATTGGTGTTGCCTCTGGTCCTTACCTGTACGTCTACAAAAACCTGAGGCCTTACTTCAAATTCACACTGCCGCCTCTGGATGTTAACCCTGTGGAGCAGGATCTCTGGAACCAGGCAAGAGACGTAAGTGATGGATACGGCTCTAGTCCTTGATGAAATGAACTTACCGACTGAAGAAATCATGCCGTGCATATACATTTTAGATTGAATAGTTAGAATTATGCCCTGTTGTATATAATAAGTGTGTGTGTGTGTGTGTGTGTGTGTGTGTGTGTGTATGTGTGTGACGGTATGCTTACACACCTTATTTTGAATGTAGGACTGCACTGATTCTGGCCTGGCATTTTCTTTTTCTTTGGTTGATTGGTCCTTCTTCTTGTACCATATGTCCATGTATTTCAATCCTACTACCAGTAAATCCAGTTAACAGCACGACTACTCAAACTCTCTTGATTATAAAAGTGTTAGGCATATCTCCTTGCTTTTTCATTGTGATGGATATTATGTCATGCGACTTTTTCCTCGAAAAAGAAATTTATTCCATTGATCTCCAACCTTGCTACTACATTTTGTTGTTGTTGTTGTTTGTTTGTTTTCTTGCTGTTTATACATCTTTTAAAAATTTAATTCAAGTCATTGCTGCGTTGATATGTAATCAAACTGTGAGAGAAAACATAATATCAGCAAAGGATAGTTGAATGTGACTGTGTGGCTATCAACTGTTTGTATGTTGCATCCAGCTTTTTTCATGGGTCTTGAAGTGGATCTTGCATGCACTACATCAATTTTTTACACAGAGAAATGTCAAATCAAATTCTGACTTTTGTTTGAAGTGGATGAAACATGTGAGTGAGCAATTAAAGGCATAATTTACCATTTGCAGATGAAACAAAAACCCATCATTAGTGCTTTAAAATAGTTCTAAAATGTGAGTTAGTGATAGAAACAACCACTGTAAATATTTGAATCCTTGTAATCAATGTTAAATATTGTTAAATACACAAAATATGAACAATAGTTATAATAAGAATGCTTCCAGATTTAACCGTCTACAGTTACGGTTTACTGAGAAAAATACTGATATCACCTTATATTTACCCACGCCGATGAAAATCGGCAGGGGGTTATGTAAAGGGTTCCGTATGTTTGTTTGTTTGTTTGTTTGTTTTTTTGTTTGTTTGTTTGTTTGTTTGTTTGTTTGTGTACAAGATAACAAGAGAACGGGTAAACGGATTTGCACGAAATGTTCACGGGATGTTTGGATAATGGCAGGAAAGAATCGATTAGATTTTGGTGATAATCGGTTGACCCTTGCAAATTCTGTGTGACCTTGAAGTTTTGACCCTATGGTATAGTGACCACTCCGAAAATTTCCCGTTTCTCACTTTGCGATTTTCCGCTACCATACGAAAACATAAACTCCCAAACGATCCGACTTCGCTGCTCAAATGTACGTAAGAATTCCGAAATTTACGTTTAGGCCTGTTTGAGGGACTATTTCCTTTTAGATTTATTAAAGTTCGTTCTCCGTCGTCACAAACTGGCCCGTATTTTGATGATTTTTCAAATTAACATTGATTTTTTTTTTCGTTGGAGGAGCATTTGCTCGGTCGCAGTCACACTGCACGATATGCGCGCTCAATGTCAATGCGTGTGCAAGGCCGCTGAAAATGCATCGCGCTCTACACTGTTGGTGCAAAATTGCATCGGGGACGTTGCGGCGCTCGTTGGTGACCGAATACTGGTGCAGTAGACATTTGCATTCAACCCTTGCATTGAATAATTTCCGTAGACACTAATCATAGGGGTAATTGCCTAGGGGGTACGTAAATTTTGTTTTTCTTTTGCGCTTTTGTGGATACCATCAAAGATCGTACACTCATACGACCTTTGATATCATCACACTCTCGGCTTGCTATAATCAAAATATCCCGCAAGAAAACGGCGTATTTCTCGATTTTTAGCGTTTTTCGGCGACTCGTCGCGTAGACAATACTCTTAAAACTGGACTTAATTCGCGCCCGCTTGGAAAAGTTCCGATTCTGCACTTGACGGTGGAATTTGGGATTTTCGATGGATTTTGGGAGGAGACTAAAGGACTTTCCTGTTGTGAATGAGTGTTACCGTATGTGAAATGATGTGATTTGCGTGTGATGTGACTGTAGAACCAAAGATCGTACACTGAAGTGTACGATCTTTGGTAGAACTCACTGGCTGGTGATAAAGCACACTAGCAATTAAGTGACCGAATTCTGGTAGATGACCGAATGCACATTATGTTTACCCCGACTTTGTACTTAAGGCGTGGGTCTGCCGCCTTTGACGGCCCCTCTCTAGTTTAAACTTTATTGCTAACATTTTATATGGTAGGATGTTTTGTGATACAACAGACCTACACATATGCATCAAATGTGATATCTTGAACATTTTTAAAATCACTGCTCCCAAAGGTAAACTGGCCCTTTAAGCACTGCGAATTCAATAACCCGCAAGTTTGTTTTTGAGCCGCTCAGCCCCCAAAAATAATCAAGCAAAAATATCAATGTCTGCAGTACCGGTACTCTGTATCTTGATACTTAAAGTACCTGTGTAGATTGTAGTGTTTAGGGCCAGAGATGAATGGGAAATATTTTATAGCTTTCCCTGACATCATAATTGGTTTTGTATGTGTTGACAGTAAAAGAGAAAGCTGTCCTTTATTAAGAAAAATGGCTGGAACATGGACAGAACAGCCTCATTGTCCAAATATGCGACCTTCTGTTCATTTGCAGGACAAAATTGATGTCACTGTTCTCCGTGAGATGCTTGACAGCATACGAAGAGAAGGGAATGAGGGCGCTCTCACAGTTAGGTCACTTAGGTAAGTTGCATTCCCTATCTCGCTTCATAACAGTTTGACAAAGAGGATAGAGAGAATTGTCCAACTCCGCACAGGGTGATCAGCTTACAGATAATCTCAAAGCAATCCACTGTTTTTAAAAAAAAGAAGAACAAGAAAAAATATATACATATACAAACCACAGGTTAAGTTAATCCATCTTCTAAAGGATCATTCATGCTCTTCCATGAAGAAAAACGTTCTACAATTCTAACCTCTCCTGTTGTCCAAACCTTGTTTTAAAAAAAAGAAAAGAACAGTCATTATGTCTTCCTGATATGCAATACAAATGGTTTGAAATTATCTTAAGTATCTTGCAAACATCGAGAGGGTAGAACTAAATCTGTTTTGGGGTATTCTACAGATTTCTCATGCTACAGGACAGAGAACAGATGGAGGCCTTTGCGAATTTACACAAAGTTGGTCAGCTGAAGAGACAGGTACGTAAATGGTGATGGTTAACCATAATTGTACAAATATGATAATTCCAAGTATTCACAAGAACAGTATCAAAATATTTTCAATAAAATTGAAAGAAGGACAGTTTCAATGAATTTGTAGTGGTTTTTGTTTTTGTTTTTGTGTGTGTGTGTGTGTGTGTGTGTGTGTGTGTGTGTGTGTGATACACATACAATGTTTACCATCATGGTCACCACTAGATAAAGTGATGTTTTGAGTTTCTTTATATACATTCAGTCAAATTATTGGTCATCACTCAAAATATAGCCAACAGCCCACAATTTAGTGCATTACCTCAATAAAGAAACAAACCCCAATTCATCGTGTACGTATCATGCTAACGGATGTTTACACAATCTGAATTGTCATGTAAATATGTATACCCATACAAATGATAAGACTAGATCCCAGAAGGATATTCCCCCCTCACCCACGTACACACATAAATTACTGTTTGGCATCAGACATGAAATTTGCCCACCAAAGAAAATATGTACGAATATGCACAATTCCACACACAAAATACACTAGTGATTTATGAATGGCCCTTCAGCCCAGAAACAATGTTCACTGTCAATTAACAACCTTACTGCAGACTTTATTGCCATTCAAATGCAGTCAATTCTCCTGTAAGTCATATGGGCATTTCGGATATTTGATGTAAATATTGAGATATCCCCTCTGCCCCACCCCCAGACTGTCATCACCTGCCTGGATACGTTGAAGAAGAGCACTGCCGATGATGATGCCATAAGTTGTCTGGTCGTTGGCACAGAGAGTCGGGAGATTTACATCTTGGACCCGGAAGCTTTTACAATCCTCTGCAAGGTCAGTGGAGTTATGGCTAGAAATTCCTCTAGTCTTTCTTTAGTTTCTCACTTGATGAATAAGTTCTATTGCCAAGCAATGACTTTACGTGTACATGGTTCTTTCTTATTCCAATTTCATGAGCATTGATTTGTTATGAATGAAATGAGAATGGATGTTTATGAAATGAAATGATTTTCTTTTGTCTTGATACGGAATGTTGTAGTCACATTTACAATGTGTATCTTTGGAAATTGATATGATAGTCTAGTCTTCTTGTCCGCCTTTTACCTTTTTAATTGTGCCTCATACAACATGTTGTATGTGTCTGTACCTCATAATGTGTCTTGTACCTCATATGCATCTGTCTGTACTGCAACAAGGAATTTTTCTTTTTAAACAAAATAGCTATAAGTCTGAGGCCTCTTCAAGCCCTCATCTGAGGTTGACTCTAGGGTTGATAAAGACCCAAAACTAGTCATTAGCCCATTAAAGGTAGGGAATCCCATTTGCATGCCTTAAATGAAGAGTTGTATAAACACAGTGGTATGTTGAAGAGAGTATCATTTTAGAAACTCCCATAAATTATTGAAAGTGGAAGGTAACATTTAGTACATTTTTACTGACCGTTAGATTTTGAATTGAATTCTTTTCGGGGCTCACCGTAAATTCCAGTACATTACTAGGCTACCTTTGCAGACCCATGCACTGCATGTGTGTCCATCACGTATATTTTGTGAATAAATCTCATCAAAACTTTACAAACATTTCTATATACATTCTTGCCACACACTCTATATGTTATTACATCAGCTCTTATACTTTTAGATTGTGTTTGTAGATAAAAAATACAGAAGACTGCGACAAAAAGGCTTAAGTGTGGCTGACACACAGAACTACTGAGTAGTTGAGTTTTGTGCATTATTCAAATTGTAGATAACTGTTGACTTCCAAATTTCTAAGCAGTGGCCTAAACAAATCCCCTGAGGTTCATATTTAATGTTTTGCTGCATTTTGGAAGTTCTGGAAAAGGTATCCCCTACCTTTAAGAACAAGTCAGAGTAAACTCGGGCAGATGTCTATGGGAAATGCATGTTATAGCAAAATCAGCCCGTCCTCAATGGGTAAAGCAGTCAGTGTGTATTCAATGCTTTGTATCTAAATCTTGTTTTGACATGCCTTTATAAGGTCTGCATTAGAATCCTTTTTTGCCCACAATGCTATCATTGACTTTAAACATGTATTACTTGAACAACATTTTGCAAATCTTTGTGTGCAAGTTGGTATTGTAAATGACAGAAATAAACATTTTAGGCTAAAATTGACCCTAATCATCGCTCTCTGCCCCTGCTAGTCTTTACACAATTGAAAGCCTTTACATAGGCATCATAGTGTGCAAAATTTGTGATGAATCTATTAATTCAAATTGTAGCTTTGTCGGCAATCAGTATATGGGCCTCTCCTTTTGGAATGAGGTGGTGATTTACTAAGGCAAAATCTACATCCCCGCATGTTTTGAATGTTTTGAATTGCCTTAGAAAGCATTTTTGTTTTCTCATACCATACCAATCTCAGATGAATGTTCCGAGTGTCCCGGTGTTTCTCAGCGTGTCTGGTCTGTATGACGTTGAGTTCCGGGTGGTCATGTCATGCAGAAACGGCAATGTGTATACCCTGAAAAGGTACCGCTACCCTTTAAATTTCTTCTTCATTGCACCACTAGGTAAAGACCTCAAATTAGGCATGAAATGTCAATTAAAATTTTAATTTGATGTTCTGTATGCTATAGACTTATAATATATATCAAGAAAGTATAAATTGCTTATCATTTATACAAATTTCTGTCTGTTTTTTTTTTTAATATCTGTCACAAAGTAATGTTGCTGTCATCTCTTTGAAATAAACAGTCGTAAAATCTTGTAGAAAGATAGTAGGACATTCAAAGTATCCCTTAGCATGCAAAAATTATGTGTAACATTACTTCAGTGTGTAGTACATTTGAATGCTGCTGTAAGGTTTGAATTGACCCACATATAAATAGAAAAAAAAAAAAGTTTGAATTGACCCTGTCTATGTGTTCTCAGCTTCATACAAACATAAAATTGCCTTCTCCTGAGCAAGCTAAAAATGACTTTGCCAGGAAAATAGTAATTTGATCACTCTGCCCACCTCCCCAAATCTGTTGTCTTGCAGGGGAATGAAGATGGCCAAATTGTGTTTCGAGCTCAACTCCCAGCCAGTGGGCCTGGAGAGGGTGGGCAAGAATGTCATCGTTGGCTGTATGGACCAGACCTTACAGTGCTACACCACCAAGGTAAATAGTAATGACCACCCCCTGCCCCCTTCCCCCCCCCCCCAAAAAAAAAAAACAAACAAACAAACAAAAAACAAAAAACTCAGCAACGACAACAAACGAACAATCCAAAAATAACCCCCCAACAAACGAACAATCAGACCAAAGACAGAAACAAACTCAAAGTGACATGGTTGCCTACTAAACACATATAGCCGTGTTTCTTGCAAAATAACCAGTTCTACTCAGCAACTCTTATGAGGTAATAGCCCAATGCCATAGATATCAGTGGCTGCACCTTCTGTGTCAGTGTTTTATGAATGTCAAGTTGCTAGTTTGCAACAATCTACTTTACACTTATCCTCAACAACGTCATGATCACCCATGATGACAAATTTTTTCACAAAGTGAACTGAGGCAAGAAGTTACAGTTATAATAATCATCTGTTTCAACAGAGAAAGTGAGAATGCAAACTGTGGTACAGAGAGGCAGAGTACAAAACAATCACAAGTAGAACAGGCATCTATAACAAAGAGCAGGGGTGACATGTTTGCAAGGATTCAAGTGTTGAGTAATTTAGCATAATGCATTGCAATGCAAACAGCTGCCTGCCCTCGGCACCGTCTCAGCAGTCAAACTAAGTGTAAGTTTTGAAAGTTCTCAGGACTTACAGTTGATGTGAAAAATGTTATGACGCCTTTGATGCCTGATGGCACTATGCACAATCCCCACCAAGTGTTATACAAAGTATATAGTGATACCACATGTTGCCACGGGTTAGTCTGTAATGATTTTGCATTAGCAGGTGATGAGAGCCAGAAGTGCCCTGAATGCACATATACCATAAAATGATACTAACAGGAGTTTTGGTAGCCCCCCCCCCCCCCCCCCCCATGAAAGTACATGTTATGTGCAGATTATACACATAGATTAAAAAGCTGTAGGACTTATAGTAAAAGGGAAGCAAAGCAAACACCTGGACCAAGGGGCTTGGATGGTTGTAATGTCCGAGATTCCTAGGTGTAAAGCCTTGCTTAATGTCCTACCACGTTCCCTGACCCCCAACAGGGCAAAAAGTTGTGGACAGTGTACCTGCCAGCAGCCATCACCACCATGGACCTGATGGACCACAGGCAGAAGGGCTTTAAGGCCGTCATGGTGGCCCTCAGGAACGGGGAGGTGCACATCTATCGCGACAAGTTCCTCATCAACTCCATCAAGACAGAGGTGAGGCCAGGGAGACTTTGAGAAGGACAAAGTATCCCCGCGGCTACTTAGTAGGAAGTTAAGTGTTAGCGTACAACTGTAGTTGCGCTCAGCATGAGTAAACCACTAAGTGCAACCCGGCTACAGTATTCCTCTGGGATTTTAATGAGTGCATGTGAAGAGCAAGTTTGATTCCAGCAACTGGGATATGATATGTTGCATGGTGCTTTGAGCACCCCTGCACAAAAGATAGGTGATATATATTTTTTTTTTTAAATGATGAAGACATTTCTTTGTGAAGCAAGTTGATTTGAGGTTTATTTTTTAACACTCTCTTCTTCCAATGTCAAAATGAGAAATTTATTGCTCATGAGTGGGGGAAAAAAAATTAATTCAATCAAATATCCAATGATACCTGATTAGTCCATCGTGATTGATGTATTTGTAGTAGTAATTGATAGCAAAAGCTTTGATGCAGTCGGGACTTTGGACTGCTTGTTAATCTGCTAAGAGACTCGGTGGCCTTTTTCGTAGATTTGGCATACAGGCACCCAACTGTATGAGTCTCGCTTATAATGCAAATGTGCTTCCATCCGACATTCTGGTTGGTACAAATCTGACCATGTCATTTGACTTTGTGGCTCTGGCCTTCATGCCCCTCCGACCCCCACAGGACATCATCACCGGGCTGAAGTTTGGCCGCTTTGGCCGGGAGGACAGCACTCTCGTCATGAGCACCAAGCGAGGGGGGCTGATCATCAAGATCCTCAAGCGCAACGCCCTGTTTGAGGACAAGGACGTCCTGAGGGGACCGCCCGCGTCTCAGCAACAGAAGCTGAACGTCCCTAAAAAGACGAAGGTGTTTGTGGATCAAACCATGAGGGAGAGGGAGCATGGCATTTGTGAGTCCATGAGTCAATCACAATACTGTAAAACCAGAAATTTTTGTGTACATGAAACTTTCATGAATGTCACAAGGAGCCAAGATTCGTAAAAGATTTTGTCTACACTATGCACTGAATGCCAGTGACAATTCACGAAAGTTTCATGCCACGAAAAAAGCCGTCTGCTCCATTTCACAAAAGTTTTGTGCTGAAATGTTTGTGGTTTTACAGTATGAAACCTTCATTCAAAACTCAAGCATGCTTGTATGGAGAGTGGTTGTGGTATTCTGTCTACTATTTTGTATGATTTGTTTGTGTTATGCTCAGTTGCTCTACACACCATGTCTTCTCCATGGACACCATAGTTGCATGGTGAAGGTTGGGGTGGCAGGGCGCTAGATTCAGTTAGAACTTGGTGTCAAGAACAAATTTGTTGCACTCATAGATGTTTGCAGGTAGATTTCTGCTGGGGATGGAGATACTCCACTGTTCCCTATGTTCCCAAGTACTTGATTTCATATTCCTTGTCTAAACTTTACCGACATTTTTCTTTTTATCATCTCAGACAAACTTTGTCACCTGTTTGTTTCTCTCTAAAATTGCATTTGGGTGTAGGACTATCCCCTGACTGCATATGATCATGGTTTTGTCTTTCAAAAGGGAAGTTATTTAGATAGTAATGCCTCAGGAGTCCCTATTGTATAAGAAGCACATGTTAATCAAATTCTTCCCCATCAGCCATGCACCGCATGTTTCAGCATGATCTGTACCGCCTGCGGCTGACCACAGCGAGAGCCTTCGTGAAGGCCATGGATTCTAGCAGCACGCCGGTGTCCACCAACCCCAACGAACCCATCAAGCTGTCTGCACAGGTGATGCTCATTTTGTGATTTAAAAATGTCAAAGTTGATGTGTTTCACTACAGACATATTTGCTGGAGCAACATCAAGTGGGTCATTGGCCACAATATGGTTGAAATTTTGTACTTGTGTACTATTTCTTTCTTGTGCTCTGTTGTATCAGGAATATATTCTACTCTTAGTATAAACCCATATGAGTTACCTGCAGAAATGTGGAAGGAAGTGCCATCGTACAAATTTCTTACATTTGTCCTGATCGTGTGGCAAAAAAAACCCCAACATCAACAACAACAACAACAAATGTTACAAGATGAAAACAACAGCATCAATATTCATGTTTGATGCTGTTATTGGTGTTGGCATTACCTCCCAATAACTGCATTAAATTGAGCTCCAACAGCAACAGCCAAATGAAGACAAGTGATACTGATCATTGCTATCAATCTCAAACACCAGGTGTTATCTTAAATTACACCGCCACATAGTCAAGTGACCGATATCGTTTTGTCCCTCGCTGACACAGCCCATTCAGCAACAATTTCTTTTTTGTTTTTATCTTTATAATCTGTCATGTTTTCCAGATTCAGGGCATTGGTCCCACTTTTAAGCTGACCGTCCAGCTGCAGAATACGTCCATCAACAAGCCATCCATAAAGCTCCTAATCAGCTTCTTGTATGACGAGAAGCTCTACTCTCTGCAGAAGACCATGATTCCTGTAAGTGCTACCATCATGACGATGAGTACTGTAAACTTCTTCAAACTCTGCTGAGATGTTCTCCAGTTGTGTATGCTCCGAAGGGTGGTCTCAAGATACTTCACCCTTTCTGTGCCCAGGGGTTTGTTCCATGAAAGTCCTATGAAAAGAGTTATTGCTCATGAGACACACTTATTAGAGACTTCATGAAATAGATTTTTCTTCTCTTTGTAGGTCTCTCATAGCTACGTATGTAGCAAAAAAAAACCAAAAAGCTGCCGGAAACTGCTTATCCAATGGTGGCGAGCCAATGGAGTAAAATGGAGTCGAAAGGGGCCTGAGCTTTTGATCCAAGCTGAATCTTCGTCAGAGGCAAAATGACAAACAGGCAGGGAAAGCAATCACATATAAGGACTAAACACAACAAGAACAGTCATGGGAGGGTTTGGGACACAGAACAAAGAAAACAAAAGAGAAGGGTTGGAGGTCATGGGCAAGGAGCCCAACAGGTAAATGGAGGGGGGTTAAAGCAGGAGGGTGGACAGACAAAAGGCAGAGGAGGGTCAGTGATAATCCCAAGGACCATGGGGGCAACCTGTGAAGGATAAGGATGAATAGGAGGCAACATCAAACCTGTTTGGCTCCTTGGCCGTGGCTTCCAACCCTTCCCTTTTGTTTTCTTTGTTCTGTGTCCCTAGCCCTCCCATGACTGTTCTTGTTGTGTGCAGTCCCTATATGTGATTGCCTTCCCTGCCTGTTTGTCATTTTGCCTCTGACGAAGATTCTGCTAAGATCGAAAGCTCAGGACCATTACGACTCCATAGCTATGTATGAGCGACTCTGGCCATTCTGAGATTTATGTAAAGACTTTTAAGTGATGACTTGAAGGAATGGACCCTGGGCTTCATAGGCATCCAGTAATCAATCAAAACTGGACCTTGTTGTACAGTTACCAAGCCCCATGAGCAATGTGCCTCAGTCCAACAGAAAGGCCACAAGGACACAGCAGAGATTAGAGGGTTTAGGCCATCTCTGTTCATTGACAATTAGTTTCTGGACATCTGTGCCAATCGGCAAAGAAACCACAGTAAGGGTATAGCAGCTGAAGCTGTGATCAAACTGGCAACTCTATGGAAAAGACTTACAGCAAAAGCAAACGTAATAGTGTTAAACTGTAAGTGCAAGTATATTGATTATACTGTGACGTATGTTTTCATATCATTTGCAATTTACGTTGGAGCTTTTCTACTTATATTCGGGTACATGGATCAGCATATCTAATTAGTGAATATTTGTTGCTACTGGTCAGTGAGACATTTATAGCATTGATGAAATATATGCATATCATGAATGACATAACGGTTCTTTTGAGAAGCAATGCGACATGCAGAGAGATGGATATGTGTACACTTGTGCCTCTCATGATTTTGTTTTTGTTTGATTGTGTTTGTTTCTTCATCTGGTTTTCTTCAGGTTCCGATGCTAGTCCCTGGGTTGAATTACTCCTTTGAGACACTAGTCGAATGCCTGAGTGATAAAGGAATAGCAGATGTTATAAAGGTAAGGGAAGTCACTTATGAGACTTGGAATGAAGGGTAAAAAACCCTTACTCATCCCATTCTCCCCTTCCCCCTTTCAGTCCTTCATCAAACTTTATGCATAGAATTCATGTGTCTATCATTAAATCTGATAATACCGCTGGCAACATCTTTGACCAAAATGCCATTGACATTTTGAGATATCAGTTCCGAGAGGGTTCACATGCATGTTGTTGTGGCTGGTGTTTTTTTATTGCCCTTGCACTGAGAGTACCAAAGGCATTCTGTTTTTGAATTACCTCTCCAAATGTTTTAAGTTGTTTACACAGTGACTGGAAACATGTGCATCACCTCCTAATCAAACTTGATGTGAAGATGTCAGAAGGAAAGTCTTGTGAGTGCTAGATTGTATCACTAATTACCATCAGTGTATACCCAACGTGACCATTGCCTGATGCTGTGCTATGCACGTTTTGTATTTAATAGGTATTTGTGCTAAAGGAAGGTCGAAGCATACCCGTCATCACAGCCGTCATCAACATGCCCGTCAGCGAAACTATGGTGGTCGTATGAGGCAAGCTTCTCCAACTCCTACTAACTATATGTGAAGTATCACAGAGGGAGACAGGTTGAGAGTCTCTGTATGTGACGTCCACGAGTACTTGACCCGTTGATTTTTCTACAACACGCATTCCCCATAGATGCCTGCCCAGGTATACTTGCGACTAGTCTTCATTGGGTTAACAGGGTCAATACAGTACATGTTACCTTCACCTAGTTAGATGTGGAATTTTGCATCATTTCCTCAGTTTCTGTGATGGATCTTTTTTTTTTAAAATCCATCCCCCATATATTTCTGCTCTAGAAATACTGTTAAATCTTTATTTCTGCAAATTTTGCGAATCACTATTGAACCACGCATTTATCAACATGCGAAAATGTCGCTCATGTGCTGATGTGATTGTGCACTTATGACAGCTTCCATGTCAATTCACGAAAACAACATCTCGCAAAAATGTCCATGACCCCCTCATTCGCAAAAATATCAGTACGCGAAAATAACAGCTGATAGAGTAATACCTTTTGACCAGTTACCCTTTTGCTCGTTAATTTTTGAGAAATCCACAATTACTGCCAATCTCCAGTTTGTTTTGGGGTATATTTGATGAGCATTGAAACATGGGGTTGTTACGAATTAAAAGCATTTTTGGATAGATATGATGGCTCTCTGGGCAAAGGTCATGCTCAGATTCTAATGTTGCATCACTATGTGCAATACCTTTAAAAATGATGCGACATGATTTCATTAAATTTGCTCTGTTGATGTCATATCATGGGACTACTGACTGATGGTATCTTTGGCTAAATATGATAGTCACCTTGGTGGAATTATATATAGTAAGGATATTGTTGTATATTAACCCGTTGAGGACGAGTCCCGAGTATACTCGGGCAAGCGTCTATGGAAAATGCATGTTGTAGCAAAATCAAACCGTCCTCAACGGGTTAATACCTGTTGGTCAGCATAATCATTCCAAATGTTGAGACAAGTTTGCTGGTTAGCATGTTGATTTAAAATAACTGGTTATCCTCCTTCACGGGATTATATAACAGTACAGCCTGTCCCAATTTTGTGTTTCTTTTAAAGCCCACAAGCCAGCAGTGAAGAAGCCTTTATTAGCAGCCCAAGCTCAAAATGCAATTGTGTTCTGAAAGTGCCGACGGCGTTATGTCTTTGGGTCGTCCGTCCGCTCATCCCACCCAGATCTTGTTATCGTGATTTGTGAAAAACCATTTTCTGGATTTCCTTGGTATCTGGCCCAGGCATGCTGGGTGAATTGTAGATGTGCTGATAAGATTTTGGGTAAAATTGTTCAAAGACAAAGATATCTGCTATGTAAGTGCTTGAAGTAAATGTGTATATTCAGGATCACTTTCCAGCACTCCCTGGTTTACCCCTTCTAGTGTTCTGAGTAAACTGCAATAATCAATTCTTTTAATCTTGTTGTAAAATTACATTCCCTCTCACTGTTAATGTTAAGGAATGTCCCAATAGCCGGTGGGATCCCCATATAGTCATGTCTGTAATGCTGTGTCATGAAAGTGGGTGGAGTTCCTATATGTCAAAACATGCAGTTCAAATTGTACTTCACCGTGCAGTGTTTGGTTGTTGTTTTTTCATTAGCAGACAAATTATATGAGTGCCATCAAACAAACAGCGGTAAATTGGTACTAGTGGTTTAGACCGGAATAGACTGTCGACACTTGTTTGTTTTTCATTATTTTTTTTATAGGATGCCATTTGATAATATGTAGATCGTACAAGCAGCTTAGAAATTACACATAATGTCAGTCTTCTTTATATTGTTGCCACATGCTCAAATACAAATGCATGAAAGGCTTACAGATAACAGTAACATAGAGATAAACGGCTCACATCATGCTTCAACTAGATTGGTTTTGTGTGTACGGGATTTAATGAAAAGAGGAAAGGAAAGAAAAGCAGATATCTTAATTTACAGTAATGTAGATTTTTATGTCCTATTTGATGATTTGAACGATACTGAAGGGAATCCCTTGTCATTTTTACCACAATCCTCACCCCAAAACTTTATCTCTAGATTGTTCTGTGAATGCAGTAGATGCAACTATTCTAGAAATGCTGATAACCAAAAATCAGTGTTTACCAACTGATGTTTTATTTCTTCATTTTATCAACACATCCTCTCTTTACAGGTAGAATATACTCCTGCATCGCTTAAAAAGAAATAGAACAAAGAAAGAAAAAAAAATTGTGGGACCAAGGATAAACATTAACATGGCCTTATAGTATTTCAGTGATGTTTTCATGCATGGTGTTACAGCCACAGAGAAAAAGCAATGAGAGAAAGTCAAAGACAGAAATACCTTTTTTTGATAACTGCAAGCGCCAGATTTTGTTTTCGCATAATTTGATGCACATACCGGTAATCATGATGCCACCAGCTGTGTAATATTTTCATACAGTAACACAACAGAGACGCAAGACATGAATGCTCTTGGAAAGTAATTGACCTTTACTCCCAAGTCTCCTCTCAAGTGGAGGGTTGATGTAGTCCCACCTGTTGCTCCCTGTGTATCCCTGTCTGGAGGGTGACTAACTGAAATCAAAGGTCAGTGCTGGAAATGAACTTTTGCGTGAGTGCTTTGTTTACAGCACTCATCGTTTGTCCTCTTTGTCTGGTACTCCATACGTCAGCTCTTTTAAGGTACGAGTTATTTGTGAATGATTAACATCATGCCAAGTGCGCTGCCTCCCATAATGCTGTACAAATGATAAGCACCAGTGATTGTGCATGGCAGGATTGCTACGCAAAGTGAGAGCCAAATACAGATCAACCATGTGTAAATGCATGATGAGCCTCCTTACGTGTTCTTATGTTGATGTTCACGAGAGTAATTAATAGCATGGGCGACACACTGTCCAATTAGCAGAAATAAAGAAAGTGTCTACCTGATACAAAGTAAACATTGGAACATGCATTATGTGATGATGACTGCCAATTCTGTGTCTGCAGAGTTGCATTTGACCAGATGAAGTAACTGGACTGGCAGATGGCAAGGATGCTAAAAATGTCGAACATTTGGTTGCTAACTATTTAAACTGTAATCCAGGTCATTACATACCCGGTAGTCATTTTAGAGTTGCAGGGAGGGTAGCAGGGTGAGAGACAGTTTCATTTTAAAAAAAAAAATGAAGAGAATTCAACAGCCTTATATGAAGAGGTGTGTGCAAAATATTAGCAATGCACACCCCCCAAAAGGACACCTACATACTGAAGTTATTACAATCAACAAAAATTAGACTGGTCTTTATGTCGTGCAGGTTTTGAGCTGCAGGAGTTGTAAACAACTTCATGGTGACTAGAAGATGTTTTGCAGAACACAGCCCAGTTTGTTCAAATTCAAATGCATGTTTAAACACATTTTCCACTTCACCGTGTTCGTGTATATTGCCAGCTTGGTAATTTATCGTCAAGCTCACTTTGATATCTTATTAGACAGTGTGATATCTCATCAGATGACACACGTGTCTAATTTGTTATTGACTGACAAGGTGATGTCTGCAACTCGTTCAGCATCTCGTATGTTGCTTTCATTTGTCGTAATTTTTTTACAGCATACTGCATCGTGCTGTAAATTTTCATACAAATGTATCTGCATTTACAAATGTTAAAATGTCCTTTTTAACTTGTGCATCGTACTGGCGGGCATGTAGTTGAAATCATCATTTCAAAACCATGTCTAGTGTTTACATGACATACCCAGGATACTTAAATTTTGCATTTATGATGGCCTGAAAAGCCAAGCAATTGTTTCACCTTGATTGTTTGTTATATCAAGTACTCTCGGAACTAACTATCCACATTTTTTTTTTTTTTTTTTTTTTTTACTGATAGGTAACACAAAAATGTGACCAGTGTATTTAGGGGGGAAAATATATATACATGTACATGTATGACTTATCATTCACTGTTATGTTTGCAGTGTTGCTGCTTACGGCAGTGAGGCTGATACCACTGCATGTGCAGACTGACACATGAAGATGTCTGATTTCTGCAGACATAATGATTTCCTTGGTTGCCGAAGGAGTTTTAAAAAGTGATTTCTTTAGGAATGGAAGGACATCCGAATGAATGTTGCACAATGCTGTTCAGCCATATTGGTATACAGAAATAAGAGCGCTCTTTATTGAAATAATGATGAATTGGCATATTTAGGATGTTTTCTTGCACAATACATGCAACTGAGCTGCCAGGCCTTATCAAATATTTGTTGCTGATGTACATACAAACTTGGGATGTGAGTGAAATATAAGGTGTTAGATGAACACTTTTGTAAAGACATCATGAAGATGGATATATGATACATTGTATTAAAGTGTTTTATGAACAGAATGATTATGTGTATATATGCGATCAATAAATTGACATGAAAAGCACTTGTGTTGACTTATGTATATGATTCCTTGGATCTTTGAGAGTGGCAAATGGACTTGTAACCTGTTTATACAGTGGGTGGGTGTCGAAAAAGCAGCCTCTTTCATGCTTATAGTGCTTGGCCTGGTATTGCGCCAGTAGGCCCCACTGCTTCTATGCCCATGGTCACCGAGTTCCCCTCCGATACACCCGCGGGCTTTTGAATTTTTTTTCATAACTATAAAACATGATTGAGCACCAAAGTGTGCAATCCGTGGGACATTTATCACTTGGTCACAACGGTTGTGTAGGTTGGCTGGTGATTGATAACATCGGAATCTGCAAAAAAACGGCTTTTTAAAACCGGGTAGCATTAATTATACTGCAGTCGAGGCTCTTCGAGGCTGCTATTGCAGGCTCTGAAACCACCCCCTATAGGGGGTTTCAGAACCTGACCTGATCGGATCTCCTTTTCTGAATTCTGTTTGTTTATAATGAGCTGAAAGGCTGCTCGAGGCTGCTATAGGAGGCTTCAGAACCCCCCTTTTGCTAAGTATGAAAAGGGTAACAGGAGGAACATTCTCCGATAAAGTGTGCAAAACTGCGATTTTTCGTGTCGCCAGCATGTTTATACAGTTTAAATCAATATTTTGTCCCTCAGAAATTAATTTTTTTGCTTAAATTCATCTGAGAGGTCGGACCTGTAAAATGAATATCAATAAAGCTATTGGGATATCCGGGATAATATTAGAAATACGATCCGAAGTTTGATGTAACCCTAAAAACCCCATGTCGCCAGGACAGGAAGTATTCATATAACAAGTTCTTACTTGTTAACATATCATTCAGATCAAATCTTTTGCACCTCATTACATTGCCCCTCGAGTGCCTGAATGAAAAATAATATTACATAACAATATGATGTTTTGATATTTTTCTAAGAAATGATTTATATCGTGTCGCCAAATCACAGTCAGATACGTTACCTTTTTTTTCAGACTCTTGAGAGAAGATCAAAGAAATGCCACATGGCAGTGTAATTTCATGTGTTAAACAAAGTCAACCTAACGCATATATGGAACCATGATTTATTCATTAAATCTCTTGTTACAAAAAATATACTGATCCGAAGCCGCGGAAGCCTCATGTTACGATAAGCTGACATCAGATACGTTACTTAAACTTTGCTTCATTCAGAAAAAAGTATGCTGTAAATAAAAACGAATCTCAGATACTTTTGAATACTTAAGGTAATGATTAATCACACAACAGAAATTGTTTGAGAAAATGAGTATTTTAGTAGATAACACTTGTAGTATGAGAACGGTAACGGCACGTCAGATACGTTACCATAAAAAATGTCAGATACGTTACCAATAAAATGTATCGTGCAGCAAGGTTATCCGCGCCACGCTTTTGCGCGCGGATTTAACCGGTTTACAACGGGCTCTCTTATTATGACTTGCTAAAAGGATAGTTCTAAGAGGAATTAGGAGTTTATTTGAAGAAAATCGGTTTTGAAGTGGCCGATATGTCCAATACTCAAGTAAAAGAATAAGTTTCTAACAAAATGTGGTGGCTCATCTCCTTTTATTTGGATATCTTTCTTGTACTTTATTTTGGACATCTCAGTCACTTCGGGGCCGTTTTCATGAAGTAAATACTTAATTCTTCATAGAGTTATATGCTGCAAAGTATTTCGTGTAAGTGGATTTCGATTATCTTGCAAAAGGTTAAAGGGATTGTATAGTTTTGGTTGAGACCAAATTTCAGGTTTCTAACATTTTTGGTGAGAAAATGAAAAACCTCTTATGAAATATGAAAGAGCATCTAATTCTATGAGGAATTCAACATTTATTTGATGAAAATTGGTTTTGAAATGGCTGAGATATCTAAAAAGGGTGATTCTAATAAAGTGTGGGACCCACACTTTATTACGATCGCTTTGTTTTACTTTGTTTTTGGATGTTTCAGTCATTCCAAACCCAATTTTCATTAAATAAACTTTGAATTGCTCTTAAAATGGTATGCTCTGTACTATTAGTGTTTTCTTGATATCTCGCAAAAAGTTAAAAGCCCAATTCTCATCTCCACCAATATTGTAACATCCCTTTAAAACCTATACTCATCTAAACCAGAAATGTACTATCACTTATTGTGGCATTTACAAAAAGTGCCGTCAGACATGTTACAAATTCATTTTCTTTCTGCTTTGTTGTGTTTGAGTGTGTGCCTGTGTGCGTGTTTTGTTCCACAATAAGATAGAAAGACTTTAGAGGCTGAGTTTTGGTACCCACCTTTTTTTCAACTTCACAGCAAACGCAACTACATGAACGGTCTACCTTTCGTTATTACCTTTCATTATAATGTTGCATCTTATTTACATAAAATGGGGTTAGTATTATGGTTAAAGTCAAGATCACTCCCTTCGTTGCAGGTTCATGTTCTGAAAATTTCGATAGGATTTGATGTTTAACAATTTCTAACGTTTTGCATCAGGTTTTTTAATTATATGTTTGAGTGATCGGGGTTTGATGTAAATTGGTAGTTTATTATGTCAATAAACATAAATACTTTGTCAGATACGTTACCATCGCTTATTGGTTCTTCAGACCTAATTTATTACAGACAGGAACAAAGGAAATTGAATTTATATTTATCACTTGCTTATATCTTTTCCAATTTCATTCTTACCGTCTTCCGTGTATCATAATAACAAAATTTCGGAACTACATCAGAAAAGAAGCATTGTGGAATTGTGCCTGCTTGACTCTCGTATTTCACGTACATCTCAAAGTTTTATTGCAGAATAATCTAATCTTCTATCGATGACGATAATATTTTTATGCCTCCGCCACGAAGTGGTGCCGGAGGCATTATGTTTTCGGGTTGTCCGTCCGTCCGTCCTTCCGTCCGTCCTTCCGTCCGTCCGTAATGAATTTTGTGGACAGGGTAACTATCAAAACCTTTTGAGGTATCCTAATGAAACTTGGCATGTATGTGTATTAGGGGGTGAAGTTGTGCCTATCAACTTTTGGGTACACATGCTCAAGGTCAAAGGTCAAAAGGCCAAGGTCAAATACATAAAATCTTACTATTTCCACCATATCAACGCAATGCCTGAAGATATTTTCTTGAAACTTAGTGTATACATGTATTATCCAATTAAGATTCTCTGGGGAAAGTTTGGGTCATAAGGTCAAAGGTCAAAGGTCAAAAGGTCAAGTGAAAATATTAAAACTTTACCTTTTTTCTCTGTACCTTGGAAATTGTTCAAGATATCTTCATGGAACATAGTATATATACATGTACTGACTGGCAGTGATTATCTAGAGAATTTAGGGTTCATGGGGTCAAAGGTCAGGGGTCAAAGGTCAATGGCAACACTTCAAAATTTTACTATTTCCCTCATGTTTACGCAATGCCAGCAGGATTATTTTTTTTTACACTTGGTGTATGCATGTGTAACCTAATAGAGATTCTCTGGAAAGTTTTTTTTCTTTTGTTTTTGCCTCAAAGGTCAAAAGGTCAAAAACCAAGTGAAAGTGCTGAACTAATTTTTTCCTCCATATCTCGGAAGTGGCTCAAGTTCTCTTGAAACGTACTACATATCTATGCATGTTCTGCCTGACAGTGATTATCTTATGAATTTTAGGGTCAAAGGCCAGGTGAAAATGGTAACAATCTACTATTCAATACAGAAATTGCACTTTTTCTCCATACCTAGAAAATTGCTCAATGCATAAACATATGAATGGGTCAAAGTCAAGTTAAAGTCCTTAAATCCCAAATACAGCATACATGCTCTCCTATTCATCCAATTAAACCTAGGTCAAGGAAGGTGAACATTCAACACATTTGTGACAAACTTGTCATATTAATATTTTGCCAATTTTGTGAAAATGTAATCACACATTGTCCACGTGTACTATCTAGACCTATTAGGAGAATCATGCATTGATGGCGGAGGCATACCAGTCGCCATAGCGACATTTCTAGTTTACGTTTAGAAGTGCGGTGTTTTAACGAAAATAATCATATTGTGATGTTCTTGCAAGTTAAAATGAATATATATTGGCATGATTGGTGTCGGGTTTAAAATTGTATAGTAACGGAACGTCTAATGCGTCAGATACATTACCACACACCGTTCTTCTTTCGATCCGAAATGTATTTAATCTGGCAGAGATGTTACCTGGCATTTGCTATTTATGAGAAGTATAATACTTGTTCATAAAGTTGCATACATAATCAATGATATTATTGTTGTAATTCAAATGCAGGTAAAAAGTTAGATTTATAGGGCAACATATTTCAAGCCGAAATATGTACATGTTCTTGATTTTTATTTAGCCTTCATTTTATAAATTACGATCATTCTTATTACAGATTAGATCAAAGCTGACTCTAAAATGTTTCACGATGCTTGTAGATGTTTAAGCTTGTAGTTTTACATCATCATTGCCATTTTTAAGCACGAAATAAGCAGACAATCAACAGTTTTGTAAGAGGCTACCTCTGGTAACGTATCTGGTACTTGGTTTTAATATGCAAAAAAAGGACTCTACGTTTGGAAATGTTTCTAGGAAAAGTATGGGCTCTCAAAAATAACCCATTGATTGTTTTGTATTCCTAATGGATTGAAGTTTCTGAAATGATGAAAAATAAATGAAATCTCTGATGTTGAATTTTTGTCATTTCTACAACGGTAATTGCACGCTTTATCGGAGAATGGCCCAGGAGATGAAAGGCAGTGGAAGAGAGGTGTAAGTGTAAGGTGTAAATGTAAGTGTTGCATGTGTGTGTTTATTATGTGTGTTGAGGAAAACACAGGCTGTGTAATTATGTGTCTCTGGCATGTGCTTTGTTACTTGTCATAGAAACAGGTATTTGTGAATAGAAATTGAGTTGAGTGGGTCTGAATAAATGGTGTATCTAAAATTTTGGTGTAGGGATGAAGTACCAAATACCCTGGCGATCAGTTAAAGTTAAATCTTAGTTTCCAAACACCTGCAGAAACTGTCAACTTTTGCAAAAAAACAACAACAAAAAAGCTGGAAATGTCGCTACGGCGACTGGTATGCCTCCGCCATAATGCATGATTCTCCTAATAGGTCTGTAGTACATGTGGACAATGTGTGATTACATTTTCACAAAATTGGCAAAATATTGAAATGACATGTTTGTCACAAATGTGTTGAATGTTCACCTTCCTTGACCTATGTTTAATTGGATGAATGGGAGAGCATGTATTTGGGGATTTTAGGACTTTTACTTGACTTTGACCCTTTCATACGTTTATGAGTACTTTTCAAGGTATTATGGAGAAAAAGTGCCATTTCTGTATTGAATAGTAAATTGTTCCATTTTCTTCTGGCCTTTGACCCTTGCACTTTGACCCTAAAATTCAGAAGAGAATCACTGTCAGGCAGAACATGCGTAAACATGTATACAATGTACTAAGTTTCAAGATAACTTGAGCCACTTCGAGATATGGAGGAAGAAGTAAATTTCAGCACTTTCACTTGATCTTTGACCTTTTGACCTTTTACCTTTTGGCAAAGAAAAAAACTTCCCAGAGAATCTCTATTGGGTTATACATGCATGCAACAAGTTGAAAAAATTAACCCTGCAGACAATTGCACATAATAAGGGGGATACTCTGTAAAACGAGGAATGTTCGCGTACATGTTAATTTCGCGAATTTCGCGAGCGGCAAGATTCGCGAAATTTAAATGCACGCAAAAGTTCATGTCTACACTATGTGCATTGAATGACAGTGGCAGTTCGCGAAAATGTCATGCCGCAAAAGAGGCCGTCGGCTCCAATTCGCGAAAAATTCATGCCGCGAATATATCATGTTTTACAGCAGTAAAATTCTGAGGTTTGCCCTTGACCTTTGACCACTGACCTTTGAACCTATGAACCCAAAATTCCCTAGATAATCACTGCCACTCGGTACATGCATATACTATTTTCCATGGAGATACCTTGAACCATTCCCAAGATATGGAGAAAAAAGTGAAATTTTAACTTTACTTGACTTTTGACCTTTGACCTTTGACCTCATGACCCCAAACTTTCAACAGAGAATCTTAATTGGACCTATACATGTATACATTACGTTTCAAGAAAATATCCTCAGGTATTGCGTAGATATGGGGGAGATAGTGAAATTTTGAGCATTTGACCTTGACCTTTTGACCTTTGACCTTGAGCATGTGTACCCAAACGTTGAAAGGCACAACTTCACCCCCTAATACACGTACATGACAAGTTCCATTAGAATACCTCAAAAGGTTTTTTAGTTACGCTGTCCACAAAATTCATTTCGGGCGGACGGAAGGACGGACGGAGTTGGACGGACAACCCTAAAACATAATGCCTCCGGCACCTCTTCGTGGCGGAGGCATAAAAAACAAACTGGACAGATATGAAATACTAGTACTAGTAAGGACTGCATGAAATAATGGTGTGATAACATAATTTCAGTTTGGTAACAATGAAAATATGAATTACTAGCCAAAAAGGTACACATGTAGGCCTACATGTCCAATCGCGGTTACTAGGTAATGTTAAAGATACTAGATTTCTATGAAAAGTACAATGTATCGACAAAAGCTATGTTGAAAGCTGTTTTCTTGTTCGATGCCGCACACTATACGACGTCACAGTCTTGCCAATTTCCAGTCGTACGACTGGGTCTTAACGCCAGTCGTAGAGATTTGACATGTTGAATTTCTACGACCGGTCGTGGGCTTTCAGCCATTCACAATACAGCAAAAGTGCAAGCGCATGCAGTAAAATCTATCGCAGACAGAACAGTCGTAAGCTTCCTCGTAAGGTCAGGTCGGATAGTGTGCGTTGGCAGGTCGTACGACTGGCGGGAGTCGGGATCGAGTCGTGTAGTGTGCGGCGGGCTTAAACTTGAGCATGCGTTGCAGGTTTTCCTGAATGTACTCACAGATTTTTTTTTTTTTAATACACACCCTGGTACATAGACACTCGGGAAGTCATGCGTGTGTGCACATGCAGAGTAGGCACATGCTGCAAGGGTGGGCAGGAACAAGTGAAGAAACATGAGAAACATTTGTAACACTTCCTACTTCGGATCCTAGTATTCGCCACACTTCCTAGTATTCGCCACAGTGAGTTGACCAGACGAAGGCAGGATTATAGACCAACATGTCACATACAACTCAGTTTCTATAACACCTTTGCTACAGTCCTATGGTGTTGCAATTTAATATAAGATATTTTCCACATGTTGAAGGAAATTTTGGCACATCAAGGTGAATTGTCCTACCCCCTCTCAAATACCAGTAACCTAGAATGTATCACATCTTCGGAATTTAATTTCAATTTGCATTGTTGTTTTGGGTTTTACCTTGACAATGACAAAAAATCTACTGTATCTCAGATATCCCGTTGATCTTATTATAGATGGACTACCGCCCTTATGCAATCTAGACACAAGCACACACTAAATAGGTCGTGATTATACGGCATGCAGTGTCGTGCTATTTTTTCCCGAGGAGTCGATATCTCCACGCCCTCGTCGGAGAAATGGCACAACATGTTGAAGTGTACACGCTCCTTTTCATGCCGCACTACTCGCTGTCACGTTGATCAACATGTTGTTGCACTGGGGCCGGCGAAGACTGTTGTTTTCCTCGTAGTCGCCGAGGAAGACTGTTCAAACCAGTTGCTATAAAAACAATTTTGAAACATTCGTCGTGACAAAGATGCTTCAAAAAGCAATTGAACTACGATACAAAACAGCTAAAGTCCAAAAACTGTTCAGGTTTCCTCCAGCTACAGCCGAATTGAACATGTGAGTGATGAGTGAGACTACTTATAAGAATTAACGCCGAGAAAATAGAATTCATTTCTCTTGGATACTGGCTGAAGACATAGACTAAACTCACGTGTATATAAACACGATCCACGTGCCAGCATATCGGGGCGCATTGTCATCGCCCTGCAAAATCGTGCTGTACGCTCAAGAATGTGTCTCTGCACGAGGTCGGTAACTGGACGTACATGTAGGAACCTACACATCCTTATTCACACGCGTGCAGGGCTGCCCAAGGAAACCCAATACGAATGCATATGCATGATAAACGGTCATACTATGGTAGATTTAATTTTAAGCATACTCGTGTTTGGTGCCGCTTTTCGAGAGGACCTGTTTCGTAATTCATGCATTTGCCACATTGTTCAGGACGGATACGATTTCTGGTGAACTGTGTGTGAGCCATTGAAATTTATTGCCGTACTGCCGCTCGCTCTGCTGTGCTGTGGTGCTTGGTTGCCTTGGACAAGAGACCAGAGCCTCTCACGTTAGATCAGGAAAGCTCGTACGGAGAAGCAGGCCCCGTTTTTCATCACCTCCAGCATAATTTCTGCTGACTATAGAACGGTGCAGCAGTGATCTGATTTTTATGCTCAAAACCCTACGACTAGGACATACAGATACAATTACAAGTCTACAACCACGACAACGGAATATTCAACCAGTGCAGTGCAACCGTTTTTACTACCGACTGACACCCACTCGGTGACAGTGCAGTGATTGAGAGACGAAGTAGCCTACTTTGTCGCATGCGGCTCCTGGCTTTGCCTTTTGTGGTCGGCCGTGATGGGTTAATCAGCTGTTAATTGACTGCCTGGAAATCAGTAGTCTAAATACACTACATTTTGCCTGTTTAACAACCAACTTATGCAGCGACATTGACCATGGTGGATAGTCAGGATAAATAACGCATGTGGTCGTGGATCCTATTCCTGCAGGCGATGGCAGGTAAGACTAATGTTAGTCGGTATAAACTGTTACTAGTTCAAAAGTTAGATTCTACTAGAGTCTACTGTTGGTTCAAGTGTTCTAGTAGTAAATTTAAATTGAATTGTTTTACTTTCTAGTCTGCTTGTAGTAACGTTAACCAGTTGAGTTAGATCTTTTGTTAATGTTACTTCGATCTAGTAACCATACTGTCGACTTGGTTGTGACACTGAAAGTGAGAGATACTCTTGGTGCTTAAAGATCTTAGAAATATCCTGTATAGACTACTAGATTGGCCCAGTGATGTGTTCGGAGCATTCGGTCGTGTTTAGTGGCTTTTCTATCATTACGTACTGAGTAGCTATTCTAGACGTCTGATATATATAAATAAATTCAGTAAACCCTGGCCTGGCCTGGCCAATCGAGGAGCCTGGCTGGCCGCTTTTTATGCATGCAGTGCAGCTAGCTAGCCTAGCTGGCCAGTAGTCTGCTGCTACACATGCTGCAAGTATGCCTAGCGCGTCCGATCATTGCAAGTCAGGCGACCTCGCACTCGCGGAATTGTCACGTTACGGTACACGAGACACGGCGCCTTGGCTCCACAGTCTCGTCGATTTCGCGGAGGTTCGCTGGCGCATTTCTGCTTGCTCGCGCGTGTGTCGCCGCGTGCTTTAAATTGTTTGTGGCTTCTCTCATTACCTCGACATACAATATAAATTACATCTGGAAGAAGGGAAGATAGATAATGTGTTTCTCATCCAGCGGAATCGACGTCACGCGCTTGTATCCCGTCTACTGCAGTAGAATGAATTTCTTTATAGAATACTGAAATGGTATACAATATTCGAATAATTTGTCTGCACCTTTTGGCTTTACCTCCAACATGATTGGTAAAGTGTACAACGAACACTGTATAGTTGTAGGTATAGAAACACATGGCACAGTGACAAAATTGATTGATCACCAGCATTTCCATCAGCTTTTAATCAGTTCCCATGGCAACCATGCACCATGTGGTGATTTAAATTTAGGCTTAAATTGATTTTACTGCCATTCAAATGTTTAGAAGTTTTCTGTTTTGTTTTGTTTTGTTTTGTTTTTAGCTCTTTCTACAAACCACTAGTTCAGTTCACTTGATGTACTTTGATACAAATTGTGAAATTTTTACTGGGACATTGGTTTGTTTCAATGTTTGTCTTTGTCATTGCTCTGCCAAAATCTGTCCTGCATCCAGGTACTACACTGCGTACAATTTTATGCCACATGAGGTTTAGATGGGATAACCTGTACATATAGCTTTTTTTGAGAGAGAGAGGGAGCTTTGTCAGGGAATTACAGTGAAACTAAAATATATTTAAATTAAAGGGATAGTACAGTTTTGGTTTAGGTGGGGCTTCAGGTTGTCAATGTTATATTCAATGATTATATTCTTGAGGTACAGGTAATTAAAAACCTCATAAAACATGAAAGAGCATATAATTCTAAGAGCAATTCAAAGTTTATTTGATGAAATTTGGCTTTGAAGTGGCTGAAATATCCAAAAAGCAATCCTGACAAAAGATGAGACCAACCTTTTATGAGGACCACTTTGTTTTACTTTGTTTTGGATATCTCGGCCATTTCAAAACAGATTTTCATCAACTAAACTTTGAATTCCTCATAGAAGTGTATACTCTTTAACGTGACATTGAGTGGTTTCTAAGTATCTCGCAAAAAGTTAGAAGCTGAATCCTCGCCTCAACCATGAAAAATAAGAATCTTTCCTTGGTTTGTTTGGTTGTTGTTTTTATGATTCAACAAAAACAGACCTACAATTGTACCATGTCTCGCACCAACAGCATGTATGGCGTGTGATTCTCACCCCCCCCCCCCCCCCCATATCAACCCATCTCACACTCGGTTGCCCAGTAATCATTTTCTCATGCCTCCTCCTCCCCCCCCCCCCCCCCCAAAAAAAAAAAATAATAATAATAATAATAATAAAATAAAAAATATATAAAAATGAAATAAATAAAAGTAAAAATAAAAATAAAATGAATAAATAAATAAATTGATTAATTAATTAATAAATAGATAAAAAAGAAGGAAAGAAATGCTGCAGTTACAGACAAACGTTGGCTGAGAAGCCTGCTGGGTGAGTTAGGTAAACTTACAATGTAGTCTTATTCTTTTTGTTGACTAGAGTATACCAGGTACACATGACTGTGGCCTGTAGGGATTTGTTTTTTTATTTCATTTCTGAATAGATAATCCAAAGAGGTCTCTACAAGTCTACTAAGTCGTGTCAGTCATCTACATCTACTAAGTCATGTTAGTCAGTCATTCTAGACCCATTCACCATATAGACCAAGATTTGGGCAAAAAAAATGTTCAAATGATGTCTTGGAGGACCATCTTTCATAACAAATAGATGAGAATTACAGTATGCAAGTAATACACGAAAGTGTGCACCAAATTGTACAATTTCTATTTTCAAGATAAAAAAGCTCAATACAGTGGTGGGGGCATCCGCTCCACCCTGCCCCTTCATTCTTCTGCTTAAAATCACAATTTCTCACTCCCAGCCAGTTGAAAAACTTGGTATCTCTACAAAAATAAAATAACTGAATAAAAATATACAGGTGTAGCTCACCAAATACTAAGGAAGTACAATTTAACTTTATACTCTTAATATGAATTAATGTGACCTAAATGATCAACACTGCACTGTGCATACTTGGGTACCCGGTACCCACTATTGATTGGCTTACCTGTTTGTGTAGATCTACTTTTAAATTTAGTTTATAAACCAAAATGTTCACAGATAGGAGCAGTGAATGTAACACCCAAGCCAGGTTGGCAAGAAGATACCATTGTACAGTACTTCCATACACCAACAGGGGTTTTGCTGGGTAGACAGCAGAGTAGACAATCCAAGATACAATATTTTGCACAATGACTTGTGTGCACTGAATTATCACAAATGGTGCCTCCAAGATATGAAAGATTTTTTTCTTTTTCCAAATCATGTGTTGCCAAACAAATTGATAAGATTAATGTGAAGTGTTGGTGCAGATATTCAACTTGTGAACAGACATGCCTTGATCCAAAACAAGAAAAACAACTTTGTGTCTGAGAGGGTCAAAGACCAATCCTTTGTCAGTCAAGTGGCCATGAGTGGTTTATGGCACATGATAGTACATGTGTAGTGATTGCATTGAAAAGAGGAAACCATTTCAGTTGACTCTGTGCAGCAGTTGATGTGCGGTACGTGTAGGGGTTTTTTTTTTCTTCTTTTTTGTCAGTTTGTTTTTTCTAGTTTCTTTGCTTCATATAGGATTACTGGAACATATGGCAAGCAAAATCATTCATGTGCTTTTATTTTTCGCGACTGGTTTCTCGTTGTGCGAAATGCACGAAAAATTTCAACACTGAAAAATTCCATTTTCACAGTATTTCTCTTTGCACATTGAAAATGGCTTGATTTGAAATCTACAGATACAGTGTAGGCCTAAGTAACTAGTAATTTTCAAGTGACTTAGGCTCCTACAATTTTGTAATGCCAGTGCTTGCTGAAATTACTGTATTGTATTTTGGAACTAGAAAGTGTAGTGTCACTGCCATCTCATTATCAGGTGCAGATCCAGGAATCCCATAAGGGGGGGGGGGGGGCGCACGCACTCCCCCCTCCATTTTTTTTCCCATTTATTTCTTTTGTTTTAACAAAAAAATAAAGGGGGGCGCCCAGTGCGCTACCCCCTGGCTCCGCCACTGATTAGGATATTTGTATGGAAATTATTTTTTTTAAGCAGATTGAATCTAAGTTTAAATTGGAGTGAGTGTCTATCAATTCTTTCATTTCTTTGTAAAAGCTGTAGACATACTTCATGTGAATTGATGAATCTTCTAATGTGATGAAAAACTTGAAAGTCCATGTATAGTGTACTGTAGAACCAGAATTTTTTTACACACATTTTTATTTCGTGAATTTCGCAAGAGCCAAGATTCACAAAATTCAAATGAACCTGAAAGTTCTTGTCTACACTACATGTACAAGTTGTATGCTTTGGATGACAGTGTGACAATGTGAGGACTCAGGGTTTAATCTTATCTCAGATTTGTTTTACTCTGCCCGAAAACCCACTTTTCAGACTTTTTGGCAATTCAAATTCAAATTCATTGAGATGTCCACAGTTTGAATGCACTTCGGACTTTTTTTTTTTTGTATAAGTTTCAGTATTTTCATATTGTGTTGTGTTTTTTTTTGCCAGTACTCTCACACCCCAGAGTATTGCTAACATACACACATTTGTGAAATTGAATTTATCCAAATAATTTATCAAATTTTTTATCATATAAATCAAGTTTGCTTCTGCAATATGACTTTTTGAACACAAATTTTTGCGTCTGAACAAGGCTTACATGTTGTACGTTCCGTGGAATATAAACTTGGGACCATTTGGCACTTTATACAGTTTCTAAAATGCCAATGTGCATTTTGTTTTCTCTCAGATGTGTAGATGATGAAATGGCATCTCGCACACCACAGCCATCATCAAGTCAACCACCACCTATTGAAGATTTTGAAGCCGTAAGCTGGGATGAACTGCCCCATGACAATTCAGACAAGATGCGAGAGAACGCAACACCAGACGCTGGGAGAGGACTCTGATGGAGAGAGGGGGCCATCCTCGCACCCAGACCACGCCCAGATATGAGACAGAACCCTCCAGTACTCTTTTCGACCCCTTCCCTGGTGCCTTGTCAGAGCCGGAGGGTCAGGGTGAAGACCTGCTGTTGGCAGGACAATCCACCTCTGGGGCTAGCCCATCTGATATACTGATAGCAGAAGATGGGATGAATCCAATGCCAGCCGCGAGTCCCTCCTGTGATTCGTCACTCGGTGACTCTAGGTCACCTGATGTCCTCTGGAGAGGTGAGTTGATGTAGCAATAACAAAGGGTCTGTGGCACAGTTATTGTTTGGGTGAAAGAATGCCCTCATATGTACATGTACAGTGGACTCCTGTTATAACGAAGACCTCGGGACCGGCAGTTTTCTTTCCTAATATCGAAATTTTGTTGCGACCGAATAAACAATAAGAATACAAAGAGTGGATAATGTTGCGGCCAGAATTTTTACTTCATTGTAACCGGAATTTTGTTATAACCGTGTTTGTTATAACGGGTTATAACCGTGTTTGTTATAACGGGAGTGCACTGTAATCTAAATCGCCAAAAATCAAGATGAGCATAAAGCACCAAATAAAGTGAGCTGTGTTTCAGGCTGAAATTCTATCTGTTTTAACTTCACTGACACTCTTTCTGTTACTTTAAGTTTCCCATGAATGCTCGCGATTGGTTTCAGCTATTCATGTTTAAAAACTAACCTGTTATTTTTGCGATCAAAATATGCAGTAGTTTGATATCTTAAGCTCAAAAGTCACTGCATTAAAGGTGTAGGCATGCGTAGTTCTTCTCTGATAGATTTTCCCAGTTTTGTTGGCAGTTTACATTTGTGTTCATCCTTGTGTTGCTATTTTCGAAATTGATACTGTGATCACCTTTCTATCCCATGCTAACAAAAGATATTTTCTTCTTTTTAGCAGAGCTGAGTGAAATGCAAGTAGATGAAGACCTTTTTGAAGACGGATGTGGCGCGCGGAAGAAAGAGCCAGCTCAATCAATGAATAACAACCCACTTTTTGTCTCCAAATAGGAGACTTGATCTTGCCTCAAGAAACATGTGGAGGCAACAATTGCACTGTGGAAGCACAGTGCAGATTTACTTAGGGGATAGCAGGGGTGACCAATGTAGTACAATTTTGGGTGCACAAGGGTGAATGCAGGAGAATATAAACTGTAGTGTGGTGTCAATAGTAGGCTGCCAGCTTTCTCCATAACAAAACTGGTCTGTTATTTAGTTTGTGTTTTTTTTAGTTGAATTATTGAATACACTATGTATGTGCAGAGAATGTGGCTCACACTATGCTCAGAAAGTACTAAGTCAGGCAGATTACTATCCTGTACAGTTTTAAGTTGTAATGTTTAGATAGCAATTCCTTGCCCATTAGTTATATTGTTTATTGAGGGACCTTCACTATTTCTCTGTTCTTAATGTATGCTTGCATTAGTTCAAAGTCTAGAATTAAAGTAAATTGATTGGAGGATTTTTTATGTTTTTTGCTTAATCTGAAAAGGATATTGTGAAGAAAGGTGAGAGGTTGTAGCACATCTCAAGAAAGCTTGCAAAGCTCTGTAGTAACCTGTATTTTACAAGAAAGAGACCTCCAAACAGACAGCAATGATGATTTTTTTTTTGACTGGCAGCAATCCACATGTGTCATGCTGCAGCGTCTATATTGTTATATTGGAAATATTATGCTATTCTACAGATATTTGTGTGCTCCTTTTTCAGTATCTGCACATCAGTAGTTGCTTTCTTTGAACTATATGTACATTTACGACGCATATCATAGTGAGTCCCATCATGTTGATGATTAAATTTGTTTGTATTTCCAAATTTACAGATAGCTGCGTCTCAGATATGTCTGAAACATCCTCATCTGGTTCTGCTAATTGCTCTACAGTAAGTGAGAAAGAGATTTTAGAGTGGTCTGTTCAGAAGACCATTCATTCATACTTAACTGATTGTTGACTGGTGATAATTTCTAGTCACAGTATGAATAAGTGTGAATAAGTGCTTTCTTTTAAATAATGTGCCGTCTACTCACAATTGCTATAGTACAGTGGAATTCTTAAACTCGCTTTGTTCATCGAAGTCTTGCCACTAATTTCCAAATTCATTATCGTATTCAAGATGCGAATTATGCATTCCACAGAGCTTGAACTCTATACTCAAGTATTACAACCCTTAGTAGAATCTACGATAAATCTATTGCTGTGAATTTCTTCGCCATTTCAGATTACAAGGTACCCCATTTTCTTATCCAATTGCTTGTACTTTTCATTTCCAGACATCACCAAAGGATGAATCCAATGGAAGTGCGTTGACTGGGCATAGTTCCAGTGGGATGAACAGTGATCAGGAGAAGCAGAAAAAGATCACCCAGGCAACCTTTGACAAAGTGCTAGTGGATGCCAACCAGAGGAGACAAATACGAAACAAGGCCAGGAACACTGGCACTGACTCCGGCTCCGACTCAAGTTCTGGAAACATGGATATGAGAACGGTAATAAGCACTTCCGCCAATGCCATGAAGCTCGAGTCTACGTCGGATTCCTCCGGCATTGGGGCTAACTACCCATCTTCGGTCCAGTGCGACCTCGAGTTGCCGGGCCCATCGCGCCCCCAATTGCTGCAGAGTGGGGTGACCAACAGCAGTACTGGAGTCTCCACCATGTATAACAGCCAGGGGAACAAGGTGTCAGACGAGAGTAAACAGGAAAGCATGTCTAGCGGTAGCAGTGGGAACCGCAAGAGGCATATTCCGTGGTCAATAGCAAGACACTACTACCAGACCAAGCGAGCAGCCATGTCACCCGAAACCCAAAATGCAGCAGACGAAACCAACTCCGAATTCAGTTCAGTCGCACTGAAGCGCCCAGCACAAACAGATCGCAAGCGAAAGCGATTCCATCGCACTTTTACCGCCTTGCGTCAGTGTGGCCTGCTGGATCTTACGATGCAAACGGCCTCCCTCATGGAACAAAACACAAAGCTGCAGAAGCAGCTGAGTGACTTGCATCGCCAAGCACATGTAATGTACCATACTGTTACCCACTTCTCCAAAATCCAGCCCAATGCATTTGGCACTCCTGAGGCAAAGAAAGTTATGGACGGCCTTAAGGCAATGGTGGACAAGAATCCTGCAAATATGGTTGACATGTCATCCTTCGAGTCCACGTCAAGGACATCACCTGCCATTGACAGTGGCGCATTTACTCTCAGCAACTTGCCCCTGTCATTTGTGGAGGGTTCGACATCATCGACATTCATGAACCCTGGTCCTGTGGGATCCCAAGAGACCAGCACCCAAAGAACTAGTGCTGAGAATGCCATGCAGTCATCTGGAGTCTCAGTCTCTGCAAATTCCAGCACATCAAGTCCCAAGCAGTGACTCTGCTTCCAGTGTTCCCATTTTTAGTCCTGAATGTCATTTTCCCATAGGTACCTCCAGCCTAAAGCTATCTAGTATTGGGGTGAGTTAGTTGCTCACATTTGTCTATTACTAGTGCTGTGGTCCAACTGTTATCATCCAAGAATTGCTGTTGCCTTATCCTTGTGTATGTTTTAGCCTGTTTTGCAGTAGCGTATTTCAAAGGCCCTCGCACCTGTGTTAGTGCTGACAATTACAAGCGAAGTGAGCAGGAGCCAAATGCCTCATGCAAAAGCCTTCTGAGATCGGCAAATGTGATTATTATTAATGAGCTGGCAGGAAGCTTAATTTGCACACAACACCTACTGAACAATTTAATCAATGAATACTGCAGTTCTGCAATTCAGCTAATGGAATTGTTAGATTTTCCAATTGGCTGTCATAAGCTTCTTGGAATAGAGCTTCACTGATTGGTTGTGGTCTTTACTACTGAATGCTGGTAGCAAACTGAAATATTCAAAGGCATATTAAAAGTTCAGAAATGCTGATGGTTCTCAAAACGTCCTCTCACTGATGGCTTGATGCTGTCTTACATGAGACCTACTGCTCACTTCTCTTGCAGATACTACGGTGAAAGTGCCTTTGACAAAGGCTAGTGTTGCGCAGGACAAAGAGTATGCCAAGGAACACTCTGTTTTGAGGGTTTTTTTTGTGTCAGTGTGGAATTGTGATGTGTCATATTTATCTTTCTCATGTGTGTACATTCATTGACGATAACCCTATTCCAGGAGATGACAGCATTGACAAACCTGAAATATGCCAAGATGGCCAATGCTAAGAAGGCACAAAAGTGTTTGTGCAATAGGACTCTGACCCATGTACACATTTGTATGTATAACATCTTGTTTCTACAAGATGCTACCTTTTTTTTTTCATCCTGAGGCAGTCAGTCAAATCAAAAGTTGCTTGTTCTCGTGTCAAGATATTAATGTAAGATGGTTCTAGCATCAGTACAGCAAATGTGACGTACTAAATTGTATTCAGTGTGATAACTGTTTGTTGTTGTGTGTTATTATCATTTTTTTTTTATTTCTAGGATTCATTTAGAATGTGCACTTAAATCAAAAGAGGAATTGAACAAAGACAAATACCAAAATCAGTGATCTTCTGATCTTTGTCGGAGGTTCTTCAGAAGGAGTAATCGAAGATGAAATTTATTTATTGTTTCTTTCAAGCTTGAGAAAGAAAGTACAATACTGTAATATTGGGAAAAAAAAGGTAGAACATAAATCTTCTCCCACTGACAATAATGTCAATTGCGGACTGTGCTCCTTTGAAAAGATATTTCTTCCTGCTGTAGGCTTCACTATGTTTTGAATGGTAGTACAAACCATTTCTGTATGGAATAAAAGTATTCAGCATGCTATTGTGCTATTAAAAAGATGTAAGGAATCCCGATGCAACAAAATTCCCCCCTGAAAGTGCTTGCTATTCATATTGAATGTCATTTTTTAATGTGAAGTATAAGTCTGCTTTCATGGGTTCCTCTGTAATGCAGTACAAATACTTTTCCCATTTGGCCTTGTAATTCAGTGGCACAGGTTGAAAGAATGTTATATTGACAGAATTGCCACATTTGTTCATATCTTATACTTTGACTAGGGAAAAAGATGTGTGAAGGTGATTTTTCTTTCCTTCAGAATTCGACACTGAGTAATAACTTGAATGCATTGACTAATGAGGTACCACTCCTCATACATTGCACCAAAACATTATATGGTGTATGCTTCTGTACATTTTCTATCATCATAGGATAACCTGATGTGTGGGCAGGTGCTGTTCAACAATATTTCATTGAGAACATGAGATTCAAACATACATTGTACGTGTACCTCTCAAATTTTTGAAAGTGTCAGAACCTGTTGACATGAAAAGAATTTCATTCAGGAAGAAAAAGTGAATTGTCTTCTTGTAGCGTCATTATTTCGAGTTTCAAATTGTACTGACATATATTTTTGCTGTGGATCAGAAATAATCGTGTGAAACAACCATATTCTTTCAGTCAACTGCAGATGGTATCTCTCCCGCCCCCTTGAATATTTCCAGAACTGTTAAATTGTATATATGTATTATGTTTTACAGAGTTGGCAATTCTTTACATCTACTTCATCACAGAAAAAGAAAAAGAAAAAGATGCTGCAATCAGGACTCGTTTAGATTATAAAGTTTAATGGATGATTTTTGACATGTAATATGAAATTGTACCAGCACCTGTAATGTGATGAGGTTTATCTTTGCATTATGTATCCATACCCTCACTGTAGTCAAGTAGCAAATATGGATATTCCTACAAGATCAAGACAAAATCATAGGTTTAAAAGAGTGCAAATGTGTGATGTCTATTCAGAATGAGTGACAAATTTACTGGTTATCATTTCTTTTCTGCAAAGGAAATATTACTTCAGAATGACAAGGTTTTACTGGTTTGTGCTTCCAGTGTCCATCAAGGTTTTGTGCACTAAACAGATTGTCATACCAATTCTTTTTTCACATGATGGTGTTGTGTTTTGTTTGAAGGTTATGTGTTATCGTGTCAATGTCATAATGTTTACATTATGTTTCAGGGGAGGTGAGTGCACTTCCGTTGAGCACGACCAATGTACACCATGGACGAAGAAAGACGTGTTTACTGTGTTTCCTGTAAGATATTTTCTTTTACATTCATTCAATCCATTGATTGCTGTTGTTTTCATTGCCAGTGTGATGAGTTGTACCACTTTTACTTTCCACCTTCATGCGTCTACTCAACACGCACAAAACATGCACATACTGTGCTGGTATGTGAAAAGAGATAAGAGCAAAGTTAATGAATAGAGCTGTTATTTGCAAACCAGCATTTGCACACTCTCTATCCATTTCCTAATGGTTATTGTCATCTGAAAAGCAGCTGTTAAGTTTGCAAGTCAAACTGCCTTCAAGTCCTTGAAATGGGAAACTTTGTGACCCATGTCCCCATGTCTTGTAAAGCCAAAGGAAATACAAAAATTGGTATCCCAAAGGGACGAATTGATGTGAGTATTGCATAGCATTACATAACAATTTGTACTTGTCAGAGCCCTTGTTTGCCAATGATAAATTAAGCTATTCCAGCAATCTTATGCACTTCCAAGTTTGCCAGTAGCCCAAAATGACGGTTTTCAAGAAGATGTGTTAATTTCAAAGCCACACAGAGCATAATTTACTGTTCAAGGGTACCCATGATGCTTTGCAGTCAAGTGATCTGCTACATGTACCCACATGTATACATTTACAATTGTTGTGTATTTGTGTAAGAAGACAGTTCTTTTTCCCATCTGTGTTTTCCTTTTTCATTGACAAATGTACTTTTTTGTTTGGTACAGTTTTCTATGCATCGATGTACATTTGGCTGGCAGTTGTCGTACTGTGGCACTGTGAAGTGTGTTTGAACGGAATGTGCCCTTTTTAACGAAAGTGATCATCAGATCAAAGAGAACAACATCACTTCAGATAACTCTTATCAGTGTTAGTCATGTGTATAGATTTCAATAGCTCCTAGAAATGATTGGCAGGTCATTGCTATTGTTATCAAAGAAATGATTGAGGAAGAGCAAGAAATGACAATATTTTCAAATACTGTATGATTCGAATGTGTTTTTGTTTGTTAACCTTAAGTATTGTGTAGGCAGTTAAAAACACGTCTCACAGTATAAATAGAAGTATTTGATGTACAATTGTTGTTACCTGCTTGAAAACTGATGCCAGATAGCTGGTTAATGTTAAAGCCACAATTGTGCACTTGTAAATAATTAAAGTAAATATCTAAATTAAAACATTTCCTATGAAAATGCAAAATCCTTGTGTGAATACCTCATTTGTTTTTGCGAGCTCATCCAGAAATCTGTCAACAAAGGAGATACTGCATGAAGATGTTTGATGTGGATCATGTGGGAAAATAATTCATGCATTTTATACGTGAACATGAGTTGACATGTCAATACATTACATGTACTTACCATATATATATATGAGTATACATATATATACAATGTATATATATTTATATATGTACAACAGTATGTATGTATATATACATATATATATATATATATATATATATATATATATATATATATAATGTATTGCAGAGCGCAAGACAGATGGTATAGATATATCTATATATATATCTATATATATATATATGTACATATATATATATATAATACACTGTACATATATATACAAGTATATATATATATGTATATATACATATATATTGTACATTGAGTGTGTGCGAATGAATAAACAAAAAGATCTAGTTTCAACTAATGTCTTCAGGTCACATTTAAAGCTGTTGCAATACACACAATTTGTCGAACAAGGAGTTTATAAGTTCTATTTTTCCAAAGAGTGTGAAATTTCTCCCTTTCCATAAAATCTCAGAATTGCATTCTATGCACTTTTATGTCCAATTTAAAGGGGAAGGCTAGTAACTGATCAGTGGGAATCAGTGGAAATGCTGGGAGATGATTGTTCCAATTCTTATGGGATTCATTCAAGAGTTCATTGTATATCTATTGTTGTGTGAAAATGATTTGCTTCAGAATGGTCTCATATTCAAGTAATGTGCAGTTTAATGCTTCCAGGTTAGCGTCCCTGGTCAGTGACGGAGCATTGGTCTGTTGACCACGTCGAATCATTTAAATTTTTAGTTTGGTAAGGTATTCATATTGCATTAGCTTTACATACAAATTATCATATATATATATACATATATATATATATATATATATATATATATATATATATATATATATATATATATCAAAATACATATACATACATACATCATACATATTATAATTCAATAATTCAATGAATTCCGGGCCTGCCATACAAAGCGCAACCAAACTTCCTTTCTGCGTCAAGAGCAATGTTATAAGATTCAACAATATTAACAAAACGATATGACATCGACATCTGCTACACAATTGGGATACATGTATCTTAATTTTAAGATTTTCCGAATTTTCATCATTTTCATCATCAGTGTTAGGTAGTTTGACACCACATGTTTGTTTTGTTTTATCTTGTCAAAACATCTACTACACCGTGTACTAATTGAGATAATAAGGCCGATAGAGGGCAGCTTTGTATCACGCCTTTTTATTTTTTAATCCAATTCAATTCAAAATTTATTCCATTTTTCGACAAAACATATGTGTTACACTTCTTTTGACAACAGAGAATAAGGTAAACGGAACAGTAATGAAAAGGCTGTACAATAATTGAGGAGCTTATAGTAATTATACATTGTAATAAAAAAAAAGAAACAGAAGTGGTCGAAATGAAGTAGGGCCTACATATAACCTTGCTTAAAGTGCGAAAAATGGAGAGACCCACTAAAAAGACAGAGCTTGTAAAATGTGGGCCCCACTGGAAAAAAAAAACAACAACCGTCGATGGGAAGATTAATTGAAGCATCATAAATACAAAAGGAAAAAAATGAAGAGGAAGAAGTCGAGAAGCCCACTGAGAATTAGATTCACAGACACTTACTTTCATAAACGCGAACAAACATAAAACAAGACTAGACAACAGAGCAACTGCTGAAGAAAAGGCTGTACGGGACAAAACGGAATGGACAAGACTAACAAACGCGAACAAACTTGAAACAAGACTAGACAACAAAACAGCTACTGAAGAAAAGGCTGTACGGGACAAAACGGAATGGACAAGACCAACAAACAGAAGACAAAATAGCAAACGAAAAACGCACAACAGAGACAGCGATCTTCGGCAGAAGCGTGTCAAGAGAAATAGAGTAGTTGTGGAGAAAAAAAAAAGTGATATTGTAACGCCTGAAAAGAGAAAAACAAGGGAATGAAGGGACGTATGAACAGGAAATAAAGGGACGTATGAACAGAAGTAACTCTTTTGGTAATGAAGGGACGTATGAACAGGATTGTTCATACAATACATTGTTTGATTTTTAAGTCTTTGGTAACCCAACCATGTTTTATCGTATACTGCCTGTCGCATTACTGTATACAGCAGTTAATTCCATTTTATGAAAGATTAACTTACATTGGAGCTTGTATAATAATCGCAACGAAAATGTATGATTTTACATTGTCAAGCGCTTTTTCGAAATCTTATAGAAGGCCCTTTTCTCCCTTATAGATAAAATCCATACACATAGTTTCTGGGTCACTGAAAATTCATTTTGACAAAAGCTTCCTTTAGGACTATCGATCAAAATATGTCGAATATCATCCTAAAACATTTGTGAAATTCAACTTATAAACCATAACTTCCTGTGCTTTTATTGCTTGACATAGATAGTGATGCAGTATTCTTCTATCTTTCACGTAAATTTGCGTCATCTTAATTCAGACAATATCAAAGTCAACGTTTTGTATGAGTGTATCTCACATAATGATATATTTCTTTTGAGTGAATGTCATTCCGAATAGTATTCGTTTGAATGCTTGAAAATATTCCTATACTAAAAAAATCACATTCTTTTCATTCAATTTTATGGATTCAATTTCTTTCCTTTTCTTTTTGCACAATGAATATTGCTTTTCTAAATTCATAAAGTACGATCTTCCACCATTCAGTATCCATTTTCTCTATCAGCACAGGAACATCTCTCTGTATATCTACTTAGGCAAATAATTGAATCGTTTTCTTAATTCAATACTTTCTTTTTCATCGCTCGGATTTGCATCATCTTCCATACATGAAATATTCCATCTGTGTTCCAAAGCGTGATAATTCCTTCTTCTTTCTTATTGTTTTCTTTACTGTACAATAATTCTGGTGGGGTTTTTTTTCATCTTTGTTTTACAATTGCAAATCCCTAAACCTTGCTTGTTGCACATTCTGTTTTCTGAAGCTACTTTTCGCTATATATGTATACAACATTTTTGATATTCTGCATACATTTCATCATCAAGAAATCTTGGAGTATTATTTGATTCTACAATGTCCATGTCTGTTCAGATCTCTGCTGTCTGTAAATCCGTGAGGTATCTGTTACGCAATTTAGGCATTATTCGCAAGTATTTAACTCGTTCAGCCACGGAAAAAAATAGTTCATGCTCTTATATCGTCCCGACTTGACTTTGGTAATGCACTCCTATTTAAGCTACCACAATCTCACCTTTCACGGTTAAAAAATTGCAAAATTCAGCAGCTCGCATTGGTTACCCTTACCAGAAAAAATACTCACATCTCCCCTGTTTTGTCCTCATTGCATTGGTTACTCAATGAATCTCGCATTTTTATTGTTTGTTTTTCATAGGCATACACGGATCTGCCCTAGAGTACAATTTTGATTTGCTGACATTTAATAATCCTCCCAGATGTTTAAGATCATCCGATTGTAGATTGCTTGTTGTTCCAAAAACGAAGAAATCATGGGGGGATCGGTCATTTGCACATGCTGGACCTTACACCTGTGGAATCAGTTGCCTCAAGCTATCCGTTACATTTCGAATGATGACTCCTTTAAAGTTGCCCTTAAGAATCAATTGTTCGTAACTGTTTTCCAGTCGAATTGTATAATACGATTTTTTTTTCATCATCCTTATTGTGTCATTCATTTTCATGTGCATGTTTGTGTAATGATTTTTGTACTACTTTGCCTCTGCGCCGTGAGCACGTTAGTTATGTGGAATTGGCGCATTATAAGTGCCCTGTATTATTGTTATTATTATCAAGTCAAGAATCGTTAAATTAACAAATGTCTTTTCTTCGTAGAGTTTCAGAGCATGTAAGTTTAAACGAAGTGCATTTTTGGTCACACGTCAAAATTGGTCATAATGACAGTCAAATAAACATAATGAACATACCTTTTTCAGTATATTAGTCAATAATACAATCGAGAGTAATAACCAGAGATGTTTGTCTCCGGGTTAACTGCTTAATATTCGGATGTTTTTCTTCCTTGTTATTTTTGTTTTGTATTGCTATAGTTTCAGTTTTCGAACCAAACATTAAAATCTACATGATTATGGCGCAGTATATAGGTAACGATTATCGGATATAGGCATAATAAACGCAACAGAAACATCCTTTAGTAAATAAAGACCCCATCTTCTTTTTTGTGGGTTTTTTTTTTCAACCAAGTGAATATCACTGACGAAATGCAATTTTTCATAAACTTGATATAGTTGGTGCATGCATATTGACTACTAAAAATAACTTATTTTACAATATAACATACGAATACTAGTGACACTCCACTTTCATTGGTACGATACATTATTTTACTTCAGTGTATTTAGATTTAACCGCAATTAGGACTCCTTTACTCCTTTTGAATGATTCGTAAACCATGTTTAAATAAAATCAGTTTAGGTGTCGCGCTTCCCGTAAGGGAATTTCTATTTATTAATTTATTTCGTGTCATACTTCTGAAACTTTAACCACTAACAAAATTGGTCACAATTAATCACATATTATTCCACTCACATTCACTGATATAATTATAAAAATGGAGGAAAGTATACGTGCTACGCATGTTGATAGATTCGTTTTTGTCAGGAGCGGTCACGTATAAACAATATTTATTATTTCCTTTCACTTTTTAGGATCCGTATGTTTCCTTTCCGCTTTCGTTTCGGTGGGTATTTTGTGTTTTTGTCTTTGCTTTTGTTTATTTGTCTATAATGGGTGGTGTTGGTGTTTCTTATGGAAGAAAGGTAGCTGAAGATCATTCTTGCGTCACTCTCGGCAAAGACTGATTTGTCTGTGCACTCCCCCTCTGCAGGATCGATTTATAGAGTTGTTTTGATCCTTTTTATTTGCGAGCGTGTGTGTCCGCAGATATTGGGTCATTTGTGCTTGTTTGCGCGGCAATTGAAGTGCTCGTGGTGAATGATAAATTCCCATCAGTCATGGGCCATGTAAGACGTTGAGGAATAAAGTATTCAAATTCACGATAAGGCAAACATTTATAACATATGCATGGGCAGTGCTTTTCGTTGCTGCTTATATTCTTTGGAGTTATTCATATGTTTGAATATGCATAGTCGATGTACCTTAAAATGAGACTTTTGCCTGATAAAAGCTAATAGCTAGAATAACTCTACTTTTAAACATATACATGTACATTTTTTCATACACAGCTCAAGCGGCTGCTAGAGCAGAGTTTACATGAATATCTCGAATACGGACAGAATTAGGGTGGGATTTCACGGAGCACGCGAACCATTTGCGAAAGACGCAAATGGCAAAATCCAGCATTCGCATTTTAGTCTGCAAAAGATCGCCAAACGAACGTGAGGGTTCGGAAGCGTCGTCAATTGTTCGCGAATGTCGTTTTTACTTCGGCGAGAATTTCAGAAAAGTTTGAAATTTTTTGCGAACCTTTTCCGCACACTTGGTCGTGATTTGCTCGTGAATTGTTCTCGAAAGTGTCTCTAAAGCCTCATATGCGCAAGACCTTCGCAAGACATGCGCGATGTTCGCAAAATGTTCGTGAAACCCCAAACAGACTCCGAAACTTTGGAGAATGTCTCGCGTATGTTACGCGAAATCTGCGAAGTTTTTCCGATCATTTTACGACGTAATCGCAAACTGTTCGCCTACCTTTTGAGACATTCTCGCGAATGTTTAGCGCACGTTGGGAGATGTATGACCTATACGTTTTCTACAAATAAAAATCGTAGCATACATCTAAACATCAAACAATTATTAACAACTATAGTAACAAAAATTAAAGACTAGCAAAGAGAAAGAAATGTTTGATATACCAAAAAAAAAAAAAAAACGCAGAATACACTTAAAATTAATCTAAAGTATGTAAAATTTCATTTGAACTATAGAGATTATGTGTTGGAGGAACTGCCAAAAAAAGAAGAAAATCAAATGCTTTACTAGTGGAGATACGTCCTAATAAAAAAATGTATAGGCAAGCACGCAATAGATCAATAAGAGAAAAAGAAAGGAGAAATAGAGGAAAGATAAAAATTCAACTCAAGACAGCTTCCACCTCTCCTTGGGCACATTTTCTCCCATGATTATTGAACATTTTTCGTTGTTCGCATTTCCGTCGCGTGTTCTTCGTGTACGTAACATGCTGTACTTTAGCAATGATACACACGACATTCGCACATACGTCGTGGAAACTTCGCACAAATTGCGCAAGAATAGTTTTCGGCTTCATTGTCGGAAAACATTCGGAGAAAAACTTTTCCGAATGTTGGATTTTGTCATTCGCGTCCTTCGCAAATCGTTCGCGTGCTCCGTGAAATCCCACCCTTAGTGAGTGAAGCATTTGACAACAAGCAAGACAAACCACTGGCGATACCCCTGGGTGAAACAGGACTACGCAGCTGAGCCGATTGTGGTGACTTTTGATAATAATATATGCATCGGCGTAGACGGGGGGGGGGGGGGGGGGGGATTTGGAAGGCGGAAATACAACTTCAAAAATGCGTGTATACTGTATGCATGTGCATGAAGCCGCTCCCTTTCAACCTCTTATCAAGTAAGATTACAATTTTTCAATATTTCACTCAAAGTGTGCACCAGATCGTTTAATTTAAATTCTAAAGTTGCAAAATCTCTCTTACTTGGGAGGGGGATACCCCCTCCCAAACCACATCCCCCTCTGTGTCCCTTTCCCTAACCTTAGTACACATTCATAAATTGACAAGAAAAAAAAATCTCAATAATTCTGAGTGTACAAGACTTAACAGTTAAATTCCGAAAACTCAAAAGTTCCCTCATGTACAAGGGGAATGTCCCCTTTGAATCAACCCGTTCCTTGCTCAGTTCCCCCATATCAGATTTAGTTCATAGACTATGGCTACATTTTGAACATAAGACAGTTTTCGAAATATGCCACAAAATGTGTGCACCAGAACGTTTAACTGCTATCATAAAAAAACAGAATCTCCCTTGTGTAGGAGGGCGAATAGGGCTTATCCCCTCCCACATCCTCCTGCTTTGTCTCCTTCCACATACTAGCTACACTTCTCTGACTAACAAGTTTCCAGATATTCCAACAAAAGTATATGCGCCCGATCGTTGAATTTCAGTTCTAAAAATGAAAAAAGCTCCCTCGAATATGGGAGCGGTATCTTGCCACCCTCCCATTGCTTGGTCCCCTCTACAGATGGACATTCCCCAAAGTGCACTTTGGGGAATGACAATTTCCAAATTTTCCACAAAAAAGTGTGCTTCAGATCGCTTTATTTCAGTTCTAAAAACGCAAAAGCTCTGTCGAGCGGGAGGGGGAAGCCCCCTCCCACATGCACCCTCCCCCTCCACCTCATTATAGACCTTGTACATACACAGTGATGATGCACACGCTGAATAAGAGCTAAATTCCGTAATTTAACACTTCCCCGAAAAAAACCCTATTTATTTCCATTACTTATTTATTTATCTATATTATTATTCTTATTTGCTGGAAAAATATTCTAAGTAATAATTTGCACCAGATCGCTGAATTTTGGGTCTGAAAATGCAAAATCACCCTCGTGTGGGAGGAGAAATATCCCTCTCCTACACCCTCGTTTTCATGCTTTTTCTGTTTGATTGCTTAAAGGGGATGGCTAGTAACTGATCATTGGGAATCAGTGGGAATGCTAGGGGATGATTGCTGCAATCCTTATGGGATTCATTTAAGAGTATATTATATATCTATTGCTGTGTGAAAATTATTTGCATCAGAATGGTCTCATATCCAAGTAATGTGCAGTTAAGGTTTCCAGGTTAGCATGCCTGTACAGTGACAGGGCATTAAACTGCACATTACTTGAATATGAGACCGTTCTGAAGCAAATAATTTTCACACAACAATAGATAATGTACTCTTAAATGAATCCCACAAGAATTGGAACAATCATCCCCAGCATTCCCACTGATTCCCACTGATCAGTTACTAGCCATCCCCTTTAACAGACAGCGTTCATGATAATCATCGTTAGAATAAGAAATTCATTTAAATGATAACATTTTATATGCAAATTGTTCAATGATAATCTACATCAAAATACTGCTACCTTAAAGCCAGTGGGACTGTTTTAGAATCCAGAATTCAAATATGAATGTGGACATAGAAGCGATTCTGAGATATGGCCATTCCCTATACAAAATAATGTTAAATCCATAATACTGATAGGGGATAGATTGAAAGTGGAATGAAGGTCGAAAGGAAAGAAATACACACAATACAACTGGAATTGATAGATTAAATGAAACTCTGACATTGAAATGAAATGATGTAATCTAGTATATCACAGGGTAAAAAGGACCGATGAAAACGCATTTATATGTTTATGCGAATTGAATCTTAACGTTCAAAGTACGAACTTGTGTTCTTATATAAATGTAATTGAAATTCGTATATTTGGGACTAAATTGAACGTATATCTGCAGTGAAATTGAATGGCAACTTTGAGTCGTTAAGTTGAATGAACTTCCCTCTAAATTGAATGAAATAGAATCTAAAAGGAATGACATGAAACGAATTTGAATGTTCACAGAATGATAATGGACCGTGGTATCAGATCAAGTGACCAAAATTGCTTGAATTTGACCGTCTTTCCATTAATTTGAATGTAAATCTGAAGAAATTGGGCGGGAAAACCTATAATACGCGGTTTATCACCAATTCAGACTTCAGACAGTCGAGTAAACCATTATTACTTCAGTTAGAGATGCTGCCACTTGATAAATATGTATAATTTAGCAGTTTGAGTTTTATGATCTAACTCCAATCCTCTCCATAATCTTGCAAATTAAAAGAAAATAGTGAAAAACTTATTTGCCCTTAACTCACAGATTAATAGCTACAATACGCATCAAAGAAACCTCCTCCATTTATGTTATATAACTTGTAAGGATTAATGTTATGCTTTCCGAATCACTTGTATTAAAGAGTGGAACCAACTGCCAGATGACAATATATGATCAGCGCAACATTCTGTAGGTTCAAGGTTCAATGTAAAAATACCCATTTAACAATTTGAAGTGAACTATTTAAGCCCTGCATGCAGTCTCAAGTGATTTTATGTAGATTTACGAGCCTATACATAGTATACTCTCTCTAAAAAATCGAGTGAAAATACTCACTCTTGAAGGAGTGAATACTAAAAAGAGTGAATTTACAGTGAAATTGGAGTGAATTTTGAGTGAAAATGTTTATTTTCACTCATTTTGGAGTGACCTCAGGGATCACTCGAAGATTTTGGAGTGATCCCTGAGGTCACTCCAAAACGAGTGAAAATGTACTTTTTCACTCTAAATATACTCTTTTTTGTATTCACTCCTTCAAGAATGAATATTTTCACTCGAGTTTTTTTTTAGAGAGTAGTCTTGCGTGTTCTGTTATGGTGCGGATGTGTGTGTTTGTGTGCTTACATACAATAATAATAATAGTAATAATAATAATAATAATAATAACAATAATAATGATAATGATAATAATAATAATAACAATAATAATAATAATAATAATAACAATAATAATAATAATAATAATGATAATAATAACAATAATAATAATAACAATGATAATAATAAGAGACATTTTAGAGCGCCTTTTCCACTGGATACAACGCGCTATGAGATGTCATCCCAGGGCCCTGTTTCATAAAGCTGTTCGAAAAGTTACGAACAACTTACGAGCGACTGGTGATCAGTTCTTGTGCTGAATTATGGAAATTCTGATAAGTATAGCACATCAGAACTTATCACCAGTCGCTCGTAAGTTGTTCGTAACTTTACGAACAGCCAGATGAAACAGGGCCCTGGTCGCAATAGGAGCAATACAAATTACCAGGCAGCGACAGTACAAGTCCAGTGCACATATAGGGACATCAAAATAAGTAGGTCTTCAAATTTTGTTTTGGTCTTCATTTTCCATGAAGTCCAGCTTATCTCACTGTAAACTTATGTTTAATTGTATATTATAGTAAATACGGCTCCGCTCACAAGACTGGACTTACAGGAAGCCATTCATACGAAATTTGTGTATTTTTATGTAAGCAGTTTCAATGATTTATGTAATCGCAGATTATATAATCATGTTTGTTTTTGGTGTGAAATAAACTTTGAACTTCAATTTCAAGGAACAGTACGTTGCAAACACACGGTATACTATATAGGCCCCATTGTACCCCTATAATAGCTGTCGTCTGGCGTGTTGCTCACTCTTACGCTCTGCCTTATAAATGGGTTTTTCAAGACTCGAGCCTGTTCTATCTTTGCGTTTTTTCTTATTTCAGACCCTTTTATTCCCGATTGATTCCTTCCTCTTGTCAGAGTCTCTTTTATACAGCCCTTTTCCACCTACACATACACACACTTGTATTTGTTTGTGTCTACAATGTTTGTGCTTACTATGCATATTCATGCTTGCATATCAACATATGCATTTTCTCTCCCTTGGATTTTGTGTCCCCCTCCCCTTTTCGTATATATATTTGTGTATAGCATACTTTATTTCCATTGCAAATTAAAGCATGTGATAAATAATAATCCTAGGATACTACCTGCCCACAGGCAGGTACGTACAAGGAAAAAAAAAAGTATATATATATATATATATATATATATATATATATATATATAATGTTATGTATATGTATGTATATGTATATATATTATATTATATCATATTATATATATATATATATATATACATTATATCATATATATATATATATTATATTTTATATAATGCATATTTATACATATTTATATCATCATTTTCATTTTTATTATCAATATCATTATTGTTGTCATTATCATTATTTTTGTTATTATCATTATCATTATTATTATTATTATTATCATTATTATTATTATCATTATATATGCTTTGATACGTCTGATAACTTGCATTTGGTTGACTCTCACTTTCACTTAGTTGTCTCCTCTTGGAATACACCTATAGGGCTCGCTGCTTCTCAGCCCCCCCCCCCCCATGCTGTTGCTATTTCACTCTTTTCCTTTCTTTTACCCTCTGTTGTTCCTTATCTTGTTTGATGTTGCCTCCCTATTCATCCTTAAATCCTTCACAGGTCGCCCCCCCCCCCCCCCCCCCTTGGTCCTCGGGATCATTACTGGCCCTCCTCTGCCCGGTCTGTCCACCCTCCTGCTCTAATCCCCCTCCCTTTACCTGTTGGGCTAGTATACTTGCCCATGACCCCCTACCTGTCCCCTACCCTCCCCTTTTGTTTTCTTTGTTCTGTGACGTGTCCTTATAGCCAGTCCCTCCTGTTCTTCTTGTGTGAAGTCCTGTGATTGCCTTCTCTGCCTGTCTGGCATTTTGCCTCTGATGAAGATTCTGCTCGGATCGAAAGCTCAGGCCCCTTTTGACTCCATCAAGACTCGAAATATTGCTGAGTTTGATTCATACTAATTTTGAACATTGCTTCACAACGTTTGCTTCTCTCAGTGGGACTACTGGAAAGCAAATGATTTTTGTGTCATTCCAAGATGTCAATGGCTATTGTGAATGATTAAGAAGCAAGGTTTTGAGAACGTCAACACAGCAACAACGACAACAAATAGGGGGAAAGAATTTGCGAGAGAAAGGATAATGCGAGGATCTCTTTTTTTTTCCAGATACATCAACGGTTACCATGCTAGGTGCTTTAAAAGAAATATAACAATAAATTATCAACGTTTACGTCGACCTATTTATACGATTGGCTTGTGAATTTGGCGTGCATCCGAAGTTTCATACAACTCGGAGTACAGTTTTTCAGAATAAACAACCTTTACCACCATTGGAAAGAAAGAAGAACAAATACATGCTAGGGTGCTAGAGGAGCTTGGAGTGGAAAAGAAACTACGGGCTGATATTGTGGCCAGAAAATGGACATACATGTATTTTGGCCATGCTACCAGACATCACTGCCTTCAGAAAACAATCACCCTGGGAATGGTTGAGGGAAAACGTAAAAGAGGAAGACCTGCAGCAAGCTGGCTTGATGACATCAAACAGGTGACTGATGGAGCAAGCATTACAGGGCTCACACCTGTAAATAAAATGGAATGTCCCAGACCCCTTCACAAATTCGTACCTAAGATACCAAAATAAATGAAGAAAAAATTGATTAAAAATCAATGATGCAGTTTGGCAAAAAAAACTGAATAGCTGTAGATATTGAGTATGAATTCCTCTACAAACTGCATTTTGGTTGGAAGATGAAAGCTTTTCTGATGGAATTTGAGGGGACTATATTTCATTGGCTGCATGTATTAAAAAAAGAGGTGATTTTTTGAGTGAAAAGAACTCGTAGTCTGGCTTTGCGGACCCTTGGACAGAATTTGAGCCGAAGAACCCACCCTGGAAATTTGATGGATGAAAAGGTATATCTCACTTATCCAGGTTAGTAAAGATGAAACACCTCATTTCTCCCAGCTATTTTACAGAATTTTTTGAAATTTGAATTTTAACACACGTCTCTATGGGGAATTATTTACCCATGTGAGCCCCCCGCAGAGGCTACTAGAGCTGCCGCTGACCGCAGACGATGGCGTTCTCTCATCCGAACCACACCTGCATAAAAATGTGTATGCTCCGTGATTAGAGAGAGAGAGAGAGAGAGAGAGAGAGAGAGAGAGAGAGGGAGGGAGAGAGAGAGGGAGAGAGAGAGAGAGAGAGAGAGAGAGAGACCACCGTTGACAGATTTGTGTCAATACGCTGGCACTTCCCCGGGGAAGTCAGTGCTTGTAGCGCATGTAACAACACGTGCACGCACCTACATTACAGATGTATGGCATAGATAGGGGGGAAAATACATGTAATTAGGTGATCCGAGTATCCTTCGGATCACCTTCTGTATCTGTACGGATTCTTTCTTCTTCTTTCTTTCTTTATTTCTCCGCAAAAGTTGTGCAGAGGTTAGCTCAGAAAGTCCGCTGCCTATCAATTTCAAAATCATACCATGTATGCATCATGTCCCAAAGACGACAAATCTAATGTATCAATGTGATCAGTTGACCGTGACGTCACTATGACGTCATTATATGAAAACACATTCTCAATCATATCTCATTAATGGAATAAAAATTTTCAATGAAATTTACGTCACATATATTTGAAGTTATGCGCATTTTACTCATGTTCTCAAAATTCATATTTTCTCTTAAAACGTGCGCGTACGCGCGCGTTAAAATATTTGTATGCTCCAATCGAGCTCAAATTTTTTTTGCACACGTTTCAGACCATTTGGAGCATTTTTTGAAAAATTGAAAAAATCGGACGGACGCGTACGCGCGCGCGCATATACGCACGCACAGCTCATATGCAATTGAAATTTCCCGTTTTTTTCACTTTGATCGGATGTCTGAAATGTCAAGGAATATTTCTACCAAGTTTCAACTCAATCCAACTCAATATGACGTCATACGGGCCCGTCAAAGTTGAAATTCCGCGCGCACGTCAATGGCGATGTACAGTGCAACTATGCCAAAAAACCACCAATTTTAAATCCGATTTTACTCGTCAGGATGGACGGTGACCCCCCATTTTCTTTACATATTTTGAAAGCTGATGAGTTGTACGTGTCATTTCATAGGGTGGCAATGTTGACAAAATGATTAAAAGATATCAAATTTCTTAATAAAGTAAAAAAAGTAAATTTTCAAAATGACGTCATCAAATTTCAAGTTTATTCGAGCGTATCTCACTAGTCCTTTGTCAATTTTCACCCATATTTCAGTATGTTGTAGCTTATTTAATGTTCTTTCAAACATAAAATTACAAAATTTTGACTGGATAACGGTATCACCTCGTAAAAATGGGTTGAAAGTAATCTTGTCAAATTTGACCAGTTTACGTGTTATCTCTATGGGAGTGCAGTTTTTTTGGAAATGAAAATTGACATGACTATCTTTATCGAGCACTAGCTCACTTACCCTTCGGTAAATTTCTCCCAGATTTAAATATGTTGTAGCTGAGACTTTACGCTACCGTAAGTGTGCCCTTCGTTTTTTCATACGTTGTCGGGATCACGTCAACAATTTTGGTTGAAATTCAGGCTTATCTTCTATGTATTGAGATATTTCTTTCTTTCTGCAACTTTCTTTGCAATAACTCAAGAAAAACGGCCTCTATCACTTCCATATTTTGCACATGTTTAGTTCATGTCACGTAAATTATTTCATAAAATAACGACTACTTGATCGGACACCATTTTGGGTATGTAAATGAGGGTCAAAGGTCATAAGTGTTTCATCCTGTATCTTAGTGAATGCATGTCCTATCTTTGCCATATTTTGCACACGCAAAGACCATGTTACAAGGATCATTTCACAAAATAACTACTTTTTACTCAGATGCCATCTTGTCTGTGCAAATTTTGGTCAAAGGTCATATGTACTTCTTTTTGTGTCTTGGTTATGACGTGTTATCTCTATGGGAGGGATTTTTTTTAATGTGAAAATTGACATGGTTGTCTTTATCCAGCACTAGCTCACTTACCCTTCGGTGAATTTCTCCCAGATTTTAATATGTTGTAGCTGAGACTTTGCGTTATCGTCAAGTTGCCCTTCGTTTTTTCATACGATGTCGGAATCACGATGAAAAAACTTGGTTGAAATTAAAGCTTATCTTCTATGTATTGAGATATTTCTGTTTTCTGCAACTTTCTTTGCAATAACTCAAGAAAAACACGCCCTATCACCCCCATATTTTGCACATGTTTAGTTCATGTCACGTACATTATTTCATAAAATAACAACTACTAGATCGGACAACATCTTGGGTATGCAAATTAGGGTCAAAGGTCATTTATGTTTCATCCTGTATCTTGGTGAATACATGTCCTATCTTTCTCATATTTTGCACACGTAAAGACCATGTTACAAGGATCACTTCATAAAATAATCACTTTTTGCTCAGATGCCATCTTGTCTGTGCAAAGTGGGGTCAAAGGTCATATGTACTTGTTTCTGTATCTTCGTTATGACGTGTTATCTCTATGGGAGAGAATTTTTCTAGATGTGAAAATTGACATGATTGTCTTTATCGAACACTAGCTCACTTACCCTTCAGTGAATTTCCCCCAGATTTGAATATGTTGTAGCTGAGACTTTGGGCTATCGATAATGTTCGCTCTGTTTTTTCATACGACGTCGTCATCACGTCAAAAAACTTGGTTGAAATTAATGCTTATCTTCGATGTATTGAGATATTTCTTTCTTTCTGCAACTTTCTTTGCAATAACTCAAGAAAAACAGCCCCAGGTGTCAAAGGTCACATGTACTTCTTTGTGTGTCTTCGTTATGACGTGTTATCTCATGGGAGGGAATATTTCTAGATGTGAAAATTGACATGATTGTCTTTATCGAGCACTAGCTCACTTATGCTTCCGTGAATTTCTCCCAGATTTTAATATGTTATAGCTGAGACTTTGGGCTATCGTAATGTGCCCTTTGTTTTTTTATGCGATGTCAGGATCACGTCAAAATACTTGGTTGAAAATAAAGCTTATCTTAGACGTTTTGAGATATTTCTTTTTTTCTGCAACTTTCTTTGCAATAACTCAAGAAAAACAGCTCCTATCATCCCCATATTTTGCACATATTTAGTTCATGTCACGTACATTATTTCATAAAATAACAACTACTTGATCAGACACCATCTTGGGCATGTAAATTGGGTCAAAGGTCATCAATGTTTCATCCTGTGTCTTGGTGAATACTAGACAGAAAGATCCGTCTGTCCGGAGGACTCTTTTATGTTTTGCCATTAACGCTGTCGGAGGGGATCCGTGAAGCCAGACGCAGTCTCCGCGGAACATTCCCCGACGGACAGATACAGACCGATCTTTCGGTCAAGGTGAATACATGTCCTACCTCTTCCATATTTTGCACACGCAAAGACCATGTTACAGGGATCACTTCACAAAATAATCACTTTTTGCTTAGATGCCATCTTGTCTGTGCGAAGTGGGGTCAAAGGTCATATGTACTTCTTTGTGTATCTTCGTTGTGCCGTGTTATTTCTGTGGGAGGGAATTTTTCTAGATGTGAAAATTGACATGATTGTCTTAAATATCGAGCACTAGCTCACTTACCATTCGGAGATTTTCTCCTTGATTTTAATATGTTGTAATCGTATGTGTTCCCTTTGGTTTGTCATACGATGTCGGGATCACGTTAAAAAATTTGGCTGAAATTAAAGCTTATCTTCGATGTTTTGAGTTATTTCTTTCTTTCTGCAACTTTCTTTGCAATGACTCAAAACACCCTCATATTTTGCACATGTTTAATTCATGTCACGTACATCATTTCATAAAATAACAGCTATTTGATCGGACATCATCTTGGATATGCAAATTAGGGTCAAAGGTCATAAATGTTTCATCCTGTATCTTGGTGAATACCGGTCCTATCTTTCCCATATTTTGCACACGTATAGACGATGTCGCAAGAATCATTTCACAAAACAACCACTTTTTGCTCAGATGCCATCTAGGGAGTATGAAGGTGGGTCAAAGGTCATATGTGCTTGTTGCTGTATCTTCGTTATAGTGTATGCAGAATTTGGCACCAAAGATGACAGATATGACTCCATTTTTCTAAATGAGAATCCAAACATCACACGGCCAATGTCTCTAAACACAGATGAAGTCTGTATGGTCATGCCTATTACGATCAAGACTCGAATCACTGATTTGTATTTAAAAAAAAAAAATGTTTTAATACTGTAGAAGAATTTTGCTCCACAAGCTAAGGTTCTGGACAATTGTGATTACCAAAGCAACATCTTTTGTGACAAACACACATACACACAGACACAGACACACACACAGACACACACACACACAGACACACACGTTTGAAAAAACCCCAAAAGCAACTTGCCTTGCATATCTACGCCTCTGAATAGCTTAGGAAGAAAGTAGATTCTTATCATATTTTGATTGTTGTGATATGTTTCTTTATTGCATTCTTAAAAGATTCACCAAGGGTCAGCTACTCTGGTTACTCTCATGGTCATGGTCATGGTTAATTCCATCTGCGTACACATAGGTGAACAACAGAAATATTCATATTCCATAAATAATGTTGCTTTCGTGTTACACAGTTTCTGTTGTGTGCATATTCTTTTAACACTTGCCTGTTAAACAATGTATAGCTCATACAACTGTACTTTGCTATTGCATATACAGTGTATTCCTTTTTATCCACCCACATACCTGTAGTTAGCACAATCACCATTGTGTGCTTAATGCATGCTCTTATGAATGATATTGAACCGGCTACTCTTATCATCTGAAAATTATCTTACTATTCCTATTTGATACACCAGATATTTGTTGTCACATGAAAAAAGCATAGTTTACTTTGTAACCACACATTCAACCTCTTATGTGCATACGTGTGTAAGCTTTTTTGCTCTTACTCTTGATGAATGCATGCTCTGACTCATTAAAATGATTGTGCAATAAAGTTTTATTCGAGACCTAATTTCAGGCTTTCTAACATTTTTTTTTTGGTAAGATAATGAGAAACCTTTTATGAAATATGAAAGAACATGTAAATCCATGAAAAATTCAAGTTTCAGTCATTCCAAACCTGATTTTCTTCAATTAAACTTTGAATTCCTCTTCAAATGGTGTGCTACATACTACTTCATAAGTTACTAGGTATCCTGCGAAAAGTTAAAAGCACGATCCTCATCTCCACCAATACTGTGCCATCCCTTTACACTGTCACATACAATGGTTGGGGATTAACAGCCAATGCACTTTTTGTATGTATTGCTGTATCTCTACGTCAAAGTGGCACATGTACAGGTATATTTTACTCCGCTGTTATATCACTACCTGCCTTGCATGCAATGAACAAAATGAACTAATCAAGTATTTGATCTCAAGACTTAAAATATTGGTTACAGCTTGTTATTGTGTAGGTTCGTTATTTCGAAGGCTCTTTAGTCAAAAGATTTGGTATTTCGAAGGTTCATTGTTCCGAATTTCATTTCGGATTAATGAATCTTTGGAATAACAAACCTTAGGAATAACGCCACAAATGTTCGGATAATGAACCCTTTTTCATTTTCGGATTAACGAACCTTTCGGTGCAGGAAATTTCTGTGTTTCGGATTAACGACCCTTCAGAATAGCGAACCTTGGGAATAATTTTAACAAACAAGCACCCAAAATATCAACACTAAATACATAATTTATGCACTGTGTCTGTTCTCAAATCATGAAACTAATCCAATTTTTATTGAAATAAGGCTGCAAGTACACAATTACACTGTACGGTAGCTGCAACTTTTGCATACATGTGCCGGTATTAATAATTTTACCACATTCTGAAGTGCATGTCAGCTTCAAACTGATTCATAGTTTGTGTGTTACAGTTCCGTTGACATAACACCTTCAGTCTTGCTCCAAGGGAAATATCTATCCATAATTTTCACCACTGTATGAATAAGCGTAGAACTCTGAAATCTGAACTAAACTGACACAATACAGCTGCATCAACTACAACAGAGCTTTAAATTGATTTCTGCAATTATTCTCAACTCTCATCAACTCATTCATTATTTATGGCTGCATCACAGGAAGTCTCATTTTTTCCATTTCCATGTCTACAAAACATGCAATGTTCATGCCCTAATTTCTGTGCCATGTGACTTAACTTTCTTTCATGTCAGTTGCAAACTTGGTCAATTTGCTTCAACCCAACTTTGACATTTATGTTTACATGTGCAATTTCCAGCAATTATGGGTTTATACATGAGTCTTTATACCCTGTATGTAACATGAAATTGTACTTTAAATTGCAATTGCATGGCCAAATAAATAAATGAATAAATAAATAAGTAAATGAATGAAACAAATAAATATAACAAAAATAGTAACAATAACAATAATAATACCTGTGCAATTACAGTCTAAGCACATTCACTGACAGACATTTTTAGAATGGCATGTTTTGCTCACACAACATTCCATTGTTGCATACCTCATAATTCGCATCTGTGCAATTCTACATGTAACATTTACATACCAATATCAAACAAAAGACCCTTGATTTATCACTTCCATTTGCATATTTGGGGGATTTCCTTCTGTGACATGAACTTTCAACTGACACACATCCATCATACTCATCTGTTGAGAATGAGAAGGGCATTAAGTTGTCTTGAACATTATAGATTCAGTGGCACCTTAAAGCCCTTATCATTCTCAACTGACAATATGTGGCAGATTCCTGTAAAAAAAGGCTGAAAAAAAAAAATCAGCTTTCCCAGACAACAACACTCGATGTTTTCCAATGAGGTATACAATTTTGCCCAATTAACATTAACCTCTGTTGTATCTTTCAATATAAAGTGAAAAACACAGCAAATAGTAACAAGAAAATTATGACACCCTTCCAGTTTTGCTCAGCCAAGAAGCCTCAATTTCATGATGTATCCCTATTTCCATAAAGATTGCTTCAAAACTGTAAGAATTCTCTACGCAACATTTGCAACAGACAGTCCAACTGGTCACACACTGATTTCTACTGTATAATACCCTGTTAATACACTTCATGTGATCTTCTCATTACCAAAATAACTGTACGTGAAAATACTAGCTTAAATACGGATGTAGAGCTAGGCAAATTTGACTTTGACAAAAATGGTGACCATTATGAAAATGGCTATATATCTTTATTAGCAAGTTTTTGATATTAGAGATTAAATACATTGTTGGGTGCAAATGTTTTCCTGTGGTATTTTCAGTCAAACATCAGTAATTTTACTGTGTGCATAACATCTCAGATTTGACCTGTGACAAAAATAGCTACCTTTCAAGATGCTTGCCAGCACCCTTTTTTTTTTTGTGGGTTTGAAACTCAGGCCAATTCCCCCTGCACAAAAAAAAAAAAAAAAAAAAAAATCAAAACAAAACAAAACAAAACAAAACAAACAACAAAACACAACAACAACAACAACAACAACAAATAAGGAGCTGCACACTGCAAAGTCACATTCTGGCATTGTCAACTTTAACACTCTGCATCTATTCTTTTCTTTCAGCGACACTCCAACAAACTACAAATTGCTCCATTGAGCTGCATCTACTCCTCAATAGTATGTAAGTCTGCATAGCATAGAAGGCGCTGAATACGGTTGTGATTTGTTCATAGGTAGTCCAGGTACCCACGCAATCTTTCTGCCTTGTTACAAAAACAAGACGCTAAGCCACAGCCACTAAAAACATGAAACATTGGCATGGCAACACATCAGCCAAGTTTTGGTGATCCCATAAAGAAGCTATGAACCTGAAGTTCTTCCCAGCTCCAAAGGCAATCCACTGTTCATGGATATTCCGGTGATGGCTGCTGCTAGGACAAGCTCAAAGGGTGCAACACTTGTATGAACAGTGCATATTGGCACGTTGCTAATCTGCGAATGTACGGCATCCTATAGGTGCACAAGTATATGATGTACCAGTGTCTGCCTCCTCACACGTGCACGGTGCTATCATCTGACATGTCCGGACAATCGCAGCAAAGAATGTCACTACCTTGTGTGGTGATGAGATCTTTGTTGGTGCTAATGTCTCTTCCATTAGAGACCAAGAAGTACAGCAGAGTCGTCTGGTTTTAATTATGTTATGCAAAAAATGTTGCCATTTTAGTAACCACAGTTGATAGCTCAAATTGTCTCCTGCTCAGTTTGCTCTCATGCTGCAAGAATCTGTCTGCAACCTATCTGCTTCTTCTTCTTCTTCTTCTCGAGTCACCACACAAGTCCTGCCCAGTGCAGAGTGCAGGATCCGGCTTTGGTGTTGAAAGTCTCCAGATCATTGACAGTGCATGGCTCTGGTAGGAGGGGGCAGACCAAAAGATGTTGCATTGTCTGATCCTGCCCACAGTTGCAAGCAGTTTCTCCATCCCTATTGTAGTCCCATTTCTGCATGAGGACTTTGCATCGTCCTGTTCTTGTCCGTAGGCGATTCAGGCATGACCAGGTGGGCCATGCCTCACTTGAACCCGGAGGGAGTGATTCACTTGGTCCATAGGAGAGCTTATTCGTCACAGACTGGAGGTGGTTGGACCATAGGGTAATCCTTCGACCGTGGGCGGTGCCATCAAGGGATTCGGTTGAATGGAGAAAACTGCGTCTGGATTTGAGTCTCTTTTTAGCAAGTTCGCGATTGTAGAGTGGGTGGCGAGGGTTAACTTCTTGCTTGGTTTTCTCCATCTGTGCTGAGACCTCTCGCCTGATGTGTGGTGGGGCAATACCACACAGTTAATAAAGGTCATCTACTCTTGTTGGTCGCAGACATCCAGAGATAGCTCTGCAAACTGCATTCAGGACTGGGTTGATCCTATCTGCTGCAATGTGTGTTTAGATCTGACACAATGTGATATGAGTCAGGATATCCTCAAAACGCATCGTCAACCAAAAATCACTATGGAATAATCCCTGGAATATAACTTCTAGGGCTGCTCCATTGGACCCCCTTTGCCATAGTGTAGAGTGCTTGATTACATGTAAGGACTGGAATCTGACCGGGGTTCAGGACATCAACTACAGTCTTCATGATGTCCATTACTTGGCGCATCATGGCTTTAAAAATTGACTTGTCACAATATTGACTCAATTATTTGCCACTTTAACTAAAACATGGACAATGAAATTCCTGATTTATACACACACACACACACACACACACACACACACTCACACATACAAATAGTTCCAATCCTTAAATTGATTTGACAATGTCAAAGAATTTCAAATAAACAATGGCAATCATTATGACAATGGCAGCCTTTTTTGACACTAACCAATGCTCAGCTGAATATAAAAACAGTAGAAACTGCTGATCTGTGATTTATAATACAAAAGAGAAACATTTCTTCCCTTCAACTTTAAACCTTTATAAACAATATCAAAAAACATCAATTAACAATGGCAGCTTTCTTGAAGAAAGCAAGCAGCTACAAAAATGGCACCACTTTTGTCACAGGTCATATCTGATATGTAGGCAATAAATATCTATTAAAACATATAACTAAAACATCAATACTGCTGGAATTGATTACACTTACAATGAAACAAAATATTGAATAAGCAATGAGAGCTACTTTCAACATGGCCATCATTTTCTTTCAAGTCACATTGACAATATGTTATATGGACACTAAATTTCCTAATGCACAATTTATAACACAAAAGATTTTTCCATCATTTGATTCAATTCAAATGACAATATTCAACAATTCTAAATATGACAAAGCAACCTCTTCAAATATATTTTTCCCCAGAAAAATGCAGCATCTAGAATTACCACTGAAACATATTCTACACACAAATTCCATTCTTGTTTCATGAAAACCCTCAAATGGTTTAAAATTTTACTTTATCTGCACTTGGTGAATGTAAGGTATTATGGGTCAATTTTTGTTTTTCGCATGATGCATCAGAAATAACTGAGTGTCTTGCAGAAATTTGTGTCATGCCATTGCAATTAATCCTCTGGAAAAATTCGAGGTAGCTACATGTAGTGCTTACTTGCTACTCCCACACAGAGAAGCAGTGTAAGTTTTGAAACTCTCTTTAAAAAACATGTTTTTGTTTTTTGTTTTGTTTTTTACTATCCAACATAAATCAAATGGACTTCTTTTTTTTAGTTTCATATCTCAGAAGTATTTAAAAGTATGAAGTGATTACACGCATTATATTTAGTAAAATGTGCTAGACTTTATGGCATAAATTTATGAAGATGGTAAAATTGAAATCATGGACTATTTGAATAGAGCCTTAAATATTGCATGGCCTATTTCATTACAAAATCAGTCACTTTGTAATGTTTCAAAATGTTGAATGAAATGAACATTTTTTAAAGAAATGGTCATTACGTTGACAAATGACTAATTTCCTAACAAAATAGGCCACACCACGCCTAGTGCTCCATACAAATTGTCCATGGTCTCAACTATGTTTTCAATTGTACCATGGACATGAATGCAGGTCTTTAGGGCAAGTTGAGCCATAGCTCAATTTGCCACATAGACCCTGTTTACGATGCGAGGCTTGGCCGCAGTTCAACGATAGCCCAGCCAACCTCCATTTCAGTGTAAACGTGCAAAAGGCCAAATGCAAGGCCAAAGTTGGCCTTGCATTTGGCCTCGCTCTGGAGGTGGCTAAGCCGCGGCTGAGCCTGGCCTTTTTCTCTGTGTAAACGCAAATGGGGCCAAATGCGCTGCCAATTTTATTCTGGTTTCCAAACCCCGTACTTGTACTATTTCACTATTCAGGATATTAACCCCCTCAACATCGAAAACTAGCATAGTTTAATGTGATCTTGTCCTGCAAAGGATCTTTCCCTTCAGAAAAGGCCTTTGCCCGAACGGTGATTTCGTTGCCATGAAATTCAGTTGGCAAAGGGTCTGAAAACCAGACAACACCGAATTGTGTTTGTTTACAAGTAGAGCGCCACTATGACAAAATATTAAAAGGTTTGAAATAAAAGCGCGGCCGAGCCCAGTAGTGTAAAGGAACAAAATTGCGGGGCTTGGCCTCGCAATTGAGGTTATGCTCAACCACGGCTTGGCCGCAGCATGGTGCAGCCCCACACTGTAAACAGGGTCATAGAGTCTTCCTCAACTAACCCCACACCTAGAGCATTACTGAAGGTTTACATATATGTGCATACACAAAATATATGCATCAATTACAGACCAAGTCTCTCATTATGGTGAGACTCATGCATTTAGGGTCTGTCTCACGATTTCACACATAGTACCCATTTTTCTCAGACATCAAGTGAAATTGCAACTTGAACCAAAAATGAGGAGTGTAGCTAAAAGGATTGAAGTGATGCTTGCAATTGAAGGTGTATTTCCCTTCATCATGCCAAATTAGCAAACAATAGTCACTTAATTATGCACCAGATCCTTTATTAACAGCTACAAATTTAAAAAAGGCTCCTTACTGTGGGAGGGGGAATACCCTTCTCGTTTGCGCGAGCGCAAAGACACTAAGTCATGAAAATCTTGTTGTTAATTTTTTTTAAACTTTGCATCTTTGCAATTATTCAAAGGATAAAACAGAAAAAAAGACCCACACTTGCTTCTCACAATCATCATCTAATATCTAAGTCATAGCTTTGATCCATAATGGAAAAATGTAAAAATACTGCACATTTGCATTTCACATACTTCTAGTTTTATGGTCTACATTTTGGTTTTGCCCTTAATCAAAGACGTTTCTGTGTCAATCACGAAAACAATATGGTGGTGTAAATGATTATGCTATGGGTCATTAACACGTTACCACTTGAGTGTCTCCAGGGACGGTGGCTTAACATGCCACTATGGCTAACTTACCGTACCTTCCAATACTACACATGATCTGATTACCACCACATAAACATAAAATTAATAATTATTGAGGTATTTTATGTTGCGTAAATCATTCCACAATACTTCAATTACATTTATACCCTTTGCTTTTGCATTTATCATGCATACTGTTCACTGTGCTTAGAATTATTGTAGATGGAAGAGAGTGGAAGTCCTGAGAAACTATTACGTTGCTCATCTGTTATCATCTGATATGAAGTGCTTGCATGTCAACCAAGTTTGATCCAAGATTGACAGCTGTCCACACAGTTGAAATAGATGCGATCCACACCTGGTCCAATTGACTGGTTTTGAGCCTTTAACCAGTAGAGTTCTACTCCCTGTGCTACACCAACGCTGCAAAGCAAAGCTGGTGTGTTCTCTCTGTTGGTCAAGACCCTGCTTTAAAATACATAAACAACATACTGTTACAAATGAAGTACACTGCTTATCTTTTAACATCGATAAAATGAAAGAACTGAAATATGTGTTGTTAGAATGGGAGAACATAAATATCATTATCACAAATGTTACGAAGAAAGTTACATTATGTTTTACATATTTTAGACAGATACAACCAATTTCTTGTAGTCATAACTTGCGAACACAACTGTACTGAAACATTCACAACTTCACATAACATCACATCACCTTTTATGTTAACCTTTCTTTTCATGAATACATACACCTATTTCTCTTACAGGAGTACAGCATATACATCATAGTTCTCTGGATGTATATCATGTTTAGCTACGATGTAAATTGGACAGAACAAAACTACACTTGTACAGTCACATTTATAAGAATAAGGAATATGTGAATAACATTTCATAAATGTAATATGGAATTAACAAACTGTTTCAGATCACAGACTTTAGATGATAGAACATATATTACAAACATTTCAGGGGAAAAAAAAATAATTCTGAAGAAACACCTGTGTATGCATAATTCTACAGGTTATGCTAATACAGCTTAAAAACACACCTGGAGAGATTATTGTGAGAATTTAATTTGAACACTGAGTATGATTGAGCCTGATTTTGTCAAAAAGTTGTGTGAAAAGTTAAATGCATACAAATCTGACAAAAAGTAGGGGGAAAAAAAAGCAAAAAAGAAATAAAACTCACCGGTGGAAACACTTGGGTACAAGGCTGGACATGATTGCGGCACAAGCACAGACCAGTTCATCATTCACCAGGCAAATGTAAAGACATAAAGATGTTAGCCATAAACACCTAGATGAAATACACCTAATTGATGCTTTTTTCATTTTGGCCAGTGCTTTATTCTCACTACCATGGGTGCTAAAGAGAAACAATGACATCAATCAATGAAAGCAAATGTTTGAGAAACAGGGGTTTGAAAACTCAAAACATTTTTCATAAATTTGCATGAAATCAATCAAAACTTGTGCTATGTAGCTCATAATGTTTACGTAATAAATACAATTCTTGCACCACATACATGATCACTCATGGATTTCACTCTATCTTCTCTGGTGAAATATTCATTTCTATCAATTACAACATATGCCTATTGATCAGGTTTTGCACATATAAATGCAACTCCTACTTTTTCCATTTATTTCAAAGCACTTTCATCAGCATTTACAATTTGATTTTCCTCAGCTCTAAACGCTCATCAAATAGTAACACAAACTTATCATTATCAGCATTTAATTCTCTGAAAAAAAATATTTTTCAAAATGATTATTATGCCAAAATCTACCTTTCTGCACTGTCATTTTCTGGGCTATGTTTTATTTCTGTTGTGCCTGTTCTATTTTTATTCTTTGTCTATTCTATTTCAATTCCATTTTCTGTCTTTTGTTTTATTTCTGTTCCATACTGAACTTGTATCTTCCTTTTATAGTTACATTTCCAACAATGATATTTAGAGAAGAGCAACTACCAGCTCAGCTACTGCTTTGTGAAAAGGGTTGATAATTCTCACCTAGATTCAGCATTACCACTTCATAAATTTTTAATATCACCACTATTGCTGACATACATGTAACATTATAATTACAGTCCTTTAAATCATTTTTGCAATTACACAATTTATGTGTTTTTCCTTCTTCTTGACATGCAAGCCCACATTTCTTTCAACAAGCAATCAAAGATCATTGTTTCTGTTGCATGCTCTTGTCGTTGTCTATTTATTTTTTCTTTATAATGTCAATGTGTTATGTAGTACTTTTATTGTTGCCCAAGTTTTGTTTCCTGTGCACAATCAAGGTCGCTTCAGTGGATCTCTCCACCCTTTGCACACTTTGCTCATGGCACACTGTTTTCCTCACTTCAATCACTTCAGTATTCATTACAATTTAATATTATCATAAGGTTTCACTACTGTTGAACATTCTGTTCATTTCATTCATCATATTTCATCTATTCTCCATAACATCATAAAAATATGTATGATGAAAGATGAAAATATATTTCATTTGATTTCAGCATTGTGAAAAAAACCTTGAATAAACATCTAATGTTATTAGTAAAAACAAGTTCAGTGAAACAGTATTCAAATAGCTTCATGGTAACTGTAGTAAAGGCGAATAACTTCAATGGTGAGATCATTAATACCTATACTACATACATGACCGATAAATGTGCCACCTTCTGTTGTAGCATCAACTTCATGTTGTTGATATTCATAAGAACACATCAAATTATGCCAAGCAAATCACTTGAACCTTGTCTGAGAATTTCATTAAATTCACCAATAACTATGCTTTTTGTGCTTATTTGGTGCAATTCAACAACTAATTTCCATAATTTCTCACATTATTTTTGGGTCATATTTAGGAAGTCTATAATCACTGAATTGTCACTTTCTGTCTCATAATGTCGCTGTTTTCTGTAGTACTAGTAGTCATACTTTTGTTGAAGTCTTGTTTCATATTCACAAGCATAATCTTCCCAGTGGAACCCTCCATACTTCACATGTTTTACTCATTGCAATTTTTTTTTTTAACTTCAAACACCTCAGTATTGATCATAAGTATCACTTCTACTCATTTGTTTTTGAATTGCTGTATGCTCTGTCCTATTCACACTTTTTTATTTTCCTCATTCTGTATTACAAAAGGAAATATGATGACAAAAGAAAATAAATATCAATTGATTTGAATATATGTGCCACATTACTTTGCGTAAACTCAAGACATCACTCATCAGAACTGTATTCTGATAGCCTCATGGTAACTGTAGTAAAGTGGAATAACTTCAACATGAAGTGAGTCTATACCTGTGCTATATACATGATCAATCAATGTATTACCTTCTGTTGTAGCATCAAGTACATGTTGTTGATATCCGTAAGAATACATCAATTTATGCACACATGAATCACTTGAACCTTGTCTGAGATTTTCATTGAAGTCACCAATAACTATGCGTTTCGTACTTCTCTGCTGCAATTCTACGAGTAGTCTCTTCAGTTTCTCACAAAATTGTTTCTTATCATATCTGGGAGGTCTATATATCACAGAAATGAGACATGAAGGACAAGTTACTGCAAATGTAATATATTCTAGATTATTGACATGTAAATCCAGCCTACTAATAGATTTGATTTTACTGTACACTGCAACTCCACCATGTGCTTGATTTTTCAGTGCCGAAAATAAGGGACTTTCATCTGAATAAGATTTTGACCGAGGTTGATTGTACATTTTAAAATGATCTAAATTCACATCAAAAATGTCATCATTAAGCCAAGTTTCAGTTAAACAAATAATATCAGAATTTCTACATAGGAGGTTTGATTGGATATCTTTGAAATGTGCTTTAAGACCTTGAATGTTATGTAGCATTATATTCAGAGTCGCAACAGAAACATCATTATCAAAGCTCTTTTCATCAACAAATGTTGGCATGTTTTCTAAACTTTCTTTAACAGTTGGATTGCAATATATAACTTTGGGATCAAAATCTTCAATAGTTAGTCCACGTATTGATGTGACACGGCTCAGAGCAACATATGCTTGTCCGGGCAAAAATATATTTTTCAGAGAAACAACAGCTTTTTCCATTGTCATGCCCTGTACTTTATGTATTGTGCATGCATATGCTAATTTCAAGGGAAATTGTTTCCTCGTATATTTTTTCCCAATTGATTCCTGTTGCATTTCTATTGACTGTGTTCCTACTTTTTCATTGTCAAATTTCACAAGCACACTTGAGGGTCTGGCATTTTCATTTACTCTTACTAAGTCAGTTACAGTGCCAATGCAGCCATTTGATAAACCTTTGGTCACATTCACATTTTTGATCAGCATCACTCTAGAATTTTCAGCAACCCAAAGATATGCTGGCAAAGAAGCTTTAGTACATCTCCGTGGCTTGTCACATGCTTTGTTTTTACCCTTATCGCCAAGTTCAAAATCTTCTGCATCAAGACAGATGATATTTGTGCATTTCTTGTGAAGCATTATTTTATTCCAGTCATTTACTTGTTTGTTTGAAGAATATATATGCAGTGCATCCTCACATTGCTCTCCAGTTTGGCATGATTGAAGAACTGCAAAATCATCACTTGATAATTCATCTTTCTTTTCTTTTACCCTTAATTTGTTCAAAAGAACAGCAAAGTCTGCATCATCCTTTTGTCTCATTATTTCATCCAAGTTAATCATAGAGAAGTTGTCTGTCCATAAAGAACTTTGCAATGTATCTTTATACAAAGGAGTACCTTTTACTGGGGGTAACTGATAAAAATCTCCAACTGCAATAACTGAAACCTTTCCAAATGGAGCATCATCACGCGTCTGCTTTATTTGCCTTAAACGTCCATGTACATACCACAGTAGCTTCTGATCAACCATGGATATTTCATCAATTATTAGTATCTGTAATTGGCCCAGCTGAGTACGTAAATGACTTATCTTTTCTTCTCCAAGGGGTTGATAAGGTAATGAAGCAGAAATGGGTATGGACAGTGCATTATGAATAGTACTACCATCAATATTGTAGGCTGCAATTCCAGTTGGAGCTACTTTCATAATTGAAAGATCATCTGGATTATGCATCATTTTACCTAGAATTCTTGTCCCTTCATTACATATGCATTTCACCAGATGACTTTTTCCTGTTCCAGCACCACCTGTCACAAATATCTGAAACGGTGTGGCTTCTTTTCCATTAACTCTGTCAAGACACCATTGTCGTATTTTGTAGAACACTTTTTGCTGCTTGCTGTTTAAAGTTCTTAATAAGACATTACTGTCTTCTCTCGAAATGCTACATGATCGAAATTCTATGCCATATGACTCTTTCTCCTGAGATTTAGATTCAAGATCTGGGATTCTAAACTCATTGTCAGCATCTTCAACTTCTACATGGATTTTAGCTGTTTCATGTCTTTCAACTTCTGTTTCTGGACAGAGTAATCCCCATGCATCTTCTTGTGCACCAAATTTCTCAAGATATTCTTGTGCCTGATCAATTGTATCAGCGTTTTTTTCATACTGCCTGAGATTTTCATTGGCAATACTTTTGACACTTTCCAAATTCTTATTAAACATTCGAACAGATCCATTTTGATAAAATTCCTCATATGTCAAAAATTGGTCAGGTTTTAACTGTTTATCAGTACGATATGGCAAAAATAGTTGCAATATACTCTGATAATATTTTTCTGGGGTTACAGTCGGTGAAAAACGAGGGTATCTCACTACAGCATCATTGGTTCTTGTTCTTTTTTGTATATAGCCCAGCTGATCTCTCAATTTAAACACACTCTGTTTCTGTTTCTTACCCTTTATATCAGATTCACTGAGTAGTCTATACTTTGAACAAAATGTGGCTAAACACATATTTTCAAATTCAAAACCATCAGGTCGGGCTTTATATTTATCAATTCTGCTTGGCATCCATGGGCTCCTATCATCATCGTCTCGTCTGCTTTGAATAACACTCAGTGGTAGACTCATTCTCACAGGGTTTGGTCCAACAGGTATAAACTCTACTTTTCTTGAGCACTCTTTCAATCTCAGGCCACAAACACGATACACACTTTCTTGTGCTGAAACTTCACGGTTTTGCATATACACATGTCCTATTTCTTTCATACTCTTTCGAGCATCTTCATTGCCCTCTCTCATTTCACTTTCAGCATTTTTCAAGAGCAAACTCATTTCTCTTTCTGCTTTTGACATGTATGACACAACATAAACAATGCAGGCATACTCATTTGTTATATACTGCAAATCCATATTGGCATTCCAAGCTCTGAGTAAGAATGAATTATATTGATTAACCCATATATCTTTTGGATCTCTTTTCATGACTACATCTTCTTTTGTAGCTACAGCATTATAGGCATCTTCAAATTCCTTTTGAGACATCCCAAGAGCTTCAAAGAGCTGCCTAGCATTATCATATTTGCCTTCCACACATGATGAATTCTTTACTGCAGACAGAACATCTTGAGCCTCATCTGTAACTTCTGGATTATCATCAGGCTTCACAACAAATGTTTTCTCAGAAGGTGGTCTTGGAAAATTAAATCTACAGGAGGTTCCCTTTTTCTTGCATGATTTTGAATGTTTCTTTGAGTGAAGCTGAACATTCTTCACTATTTCATACAGTTCTTCATCTTCATCCTCACATGGAATGTTGCATGAAATATACTTATCAATAAAATCTATGACAGTTTCATCTTTCTCGACACCCAAATTAGGTGCATTTTCAACCCAGAATAAACAGTGTGTATGTGGAGATCCTCTCTGTTGAAATTCAATCCTGTAAAAATAGTCAATTATCTTGCCAATAGGTTCTGCCTCAGAAAGAATCACTCTGTTCAAAAATGCATGAAAGCGTTTATCAAACATACGAGCTACTGTCACTGGATTTGATTTTAATAAATTACACTTATCTGTCCAATCCAGATCACTTGCTTTTCTCCCATCACCTTGTTGATTTAGCAATGTGTTAATAACTTCAGGCCATCTCATTTCAGCTGATGAAAATGATGCAAACCATGTAGGCTTTCCAAGTTGTCTAACCATTGCTAATACATCTTTCTGTGTAGATTGCCAGTATGGAGGTGTTCCTCGTATTTGTTTCAGAAATTTATATCCTTTATTCGAATCCAGTATCTCATGAAGTTTTCTTGCATCCTTTAGATCTGAACATCGCATCAATGTGGAATTATCTATTTTCTCTGAGCTTTTTCTGACAGCTATAGAAACACTAGAAAGTATTTGTTGCAGTTCATAAATACACTGAGCATAGAAAATATATTCTGTATTTTTTGCAAATCTGTTGTCTACATGCATCAAACGATTATGCAAATAACGACCAAGTGTTACTTTAATGTACCTGGTATCATGAAATGTTGGCTGGCCTGTTGGAAACAGAGCAGGAAAACATTTTGCCTCATTACTCTCATCCATCAATAGTGACACAGGACTATTCTTTTCACAAGGAGCACAGCATATAATATCATCAAAAAACTGATCAAGCACTTCTTGTCTCATATCGACCTTCTGCAAACATGTGCCCAACTGAATGCCTTGTAATCGTCCATCTTGATCATCCTCTATATCATCATCATCATCATTAGTTTCACTTAAATCAAATAGTTTACCACAAGCTGTTTTACTATTTTTGTCTGATAAATCAGAGTCCCATTCGCTATCAATAGCAATATCAGAATACCACTTATTATTCTTTTTCAAATATTCCAATGCAGCTAGGACATTGTTTTTCTTGACAAACTGATATTCATAATGTCCTTTATATGACAGTTTCCTCTTTAGCTTTACGCGAATTAATTGATCATCAGTCTCCGGTCGAGGTAATATCTTTACAGTTTCATTTGTGCGTGAAGGTACACAAACTGTTGGGCCATGCACTCCATATTGTCCTCCTTTAGGCAAATTCAAAACTTTCATAAATGGAATGTTTAGTGCAATCAAATGTGTTTCCAACTGATTCAGATTTCCAAGTTCCGCAGGAATAGCACGTAATTCTAAATTATTTCTGCTAGCTTCAGCAGGCATATTACCAGCTAATAATTTCCTGTGGCAAGTGTAACAAACCCATAAAAAATTTCTTGATGACTTTACTATTTGACAGTCAATATCACAGTCATCGCTGCATGTATGTAAATACTCCTCCTTTAAGCACCTCAAATCGTTATATTTTGCTTTTGTACACTTCAATACTTGATTCTTGAATAATAATTTCAAACATACGCAACATACATATTCAGGGCCGTGTGAAACAATTTCCCTAAATTTTTTCAAAACATGGTCACAATTTCTCATATTCATTTTTTCTTGTTTTTTTCGTTTCATGTTTCTCATTGCAACCTGCTGTCTGTACAAAAAATTTGTCTTGTACTTAATGTTTGAAACTTTCCTCATAATTTTCTTACGCCTCTCTCTGAATAAAGCATTGTTTTGATATCTAGCTTTCCTCATTTTCTTAAGCCTTTCTCTATGTAGAACATTGCACCCATAGTTTACTTTCCTCATTGTCTTCAGCCTTTTTCTGAATGAAGCACTGTTTTGATATTTGGCTTTCATCTTTGTTCTCATCCTTTTCTTAATTTTTTCTCGAAATGAAGCATCATTTTGGTATCTAGCTTTCATCTTTGTCCTCATCATTTTCTTGATTTTTTCTCTTAATAAAGCATTGCGTTGATATCTAGCTCTCATCTTTCTGCTCATTGCTCTCTTGACATTTTCTCTGTAAGTAGGATCGAACAAGTACCTGTTTCTTTGTCTCTCCTTAATTTCTCTTCTCTTTTCGAACCGGTAAGGTTCATCTGTTTGATATTTTACTTTCTTTGCAGCTGCATTTTTTAGTTTGCGGAATAGAAAAGGCTGAACATCTGATAAACATTCTATTTCTAACTGTCTTTGCTCATTTTTTTTCTTTTCTCTCTGTGCTCTCATTCGATCTCTATTTTTTCGTCTGGTAATATTTGCATTACTTTTTTTTCTTTGTTTTTTCCTTTTTGTAGTTTGCCTTGTAGTTTCAACTTCTTCAGATTCTTCAGTATCCCTACTCATTTTAACAGCACGTTCAATGTCATCCTCTAAAACTTCATTGTTCAATACATTTATTTGACAATCACCGACTTGTTTCGTAACTTTTCTCTCAGTTGTGAGTCTTCTCTTTCTTGTCACAGGCGTTTCCATAGCGGTAATGTTTTGTGGTCTTGACAAGTTTTGGCATGAACTTAATGTTTGGATCCTTGGACATACAGACTCTACAACATCGTAATGATTGCCATTTGTGTGTTGCAAGTAAACACCTCTTTGTGATGTAACAATTCCAAACTGAAGTTTGCTTGCACCAAATAATTTCCATTTTGAACAGTTTTCTTCATATGTATAAATATCAGTATCTAGTAGATTTGATAACGCCATTATTTCCAATTCTGTAGCCCATGTGCCATTGTTGAATACTCTTTCCTTTGCAATGTATTTTACAACATCTGTGTATCCTGATTTTAAAAGGCTTACATAATCTTGCTTGTTTTGTAAAATATGCATAACTGTTGCTTTTCGAACATCACGGTGTGAATCTTCCTTGCCACATGTGACATATGACATAGCTCTGTAAAAGCAATTTCCATCACCACTAATTTTATAGATAGTTAATGGTTGTGACAGGACAGTAATATTACCATTTTCCACCATATCTTTTGGCACATCATTACTGCTACATTTGTCATTAACCTTTATGCCTAATTTGCAACAAAACTTCTCTCTGTCAAATTTATTCACAGGTGTGTACATGAGATTAATCTTTTTAATTTCTCCCACTTGCTTCACCTCGGATGCATCAACATCGACTACTGTCTGTTGACATGTGTTTTGTAATGGAATTTGTGTCTCTTGCAAGTTTGACACCATTATTTGTTTGGACATCATTTTCTTCACTCTAACACTGCCTTTCTTCAATGTCAAGTTTTCGGTAGCCTTAGATGATTCATGATGACTTTCTTTTTTACTTTCCACATTTGCATCTGAATTCACATGAAACACACTTAATTTTTCATCCAAAGTACTAGACTGAACAGCAGTTACACTTTCAACTACATCAAAATGATTGCTTCCAGTGAACACAATATATATGCCTCTTTCAGTTGTTACCTTGTTATAGTACCCCGGTTTCCTTGCAGACAAAATTTGCCAATTTTTTGTACGATCATCATACACATATATATCACAATCTAGCATATGTGCCATTGAACTAATATCAGTGTGACCAGCCCATGTTCCTAAATCCATCAATTTCTCTTGAAGTACAAAGTCCCTGACATTCTGATATTTCACTGTGTTAATTAAATTTTTAAATAAATCACCCGTTTCCAGTAAATGTGCCACATTGGATTTCCTGAGCATGAAATGGTTTCCTTCACTGCCAGTAACTACATGAGAAATACTTCTGTAAAAGCAGTTGCCATCACCCATAACTCTCTTGATATTTACAGGTTTCCTCATACACAAATTTTCATTTGTATCTTCCACTGGTTCACTGGCTGCGCCACAGTAATTGACATTTAATCTATTGCACAAACACTGCTTGTCTACATATGTAATTGGTGCAAATTTGAAGTTTCTATCTCTTCTTTGTGTTGTCTTTTCAAGTGAAACAAATTCAACTTCATTCTCACTTCCATAGTCATCACTGCTTACATTAACTCTGGTTTCCTTTATTGTTACATTTTGAGTCTCATCACTATAACTCAGATTTCTTTCAATATGATGACAATGTTGCGAATAGTCGCTGTTTTGATCATTTATATTCCCACACGCAGTATTTAGGGTCTTTGATCTCTTAGAGCCACTAGTTGTCAATACATTTTTCTTAGAATTGAATTCTACTGCCAGACCGGTTAATTCAAACTGAGTAGTACGTAAATCACATGCCATAGATTTTGCCAAATTCAAACAGTGTACCTGTATACCTTGCCATGATGAAATGCTAAGCAAGACACTGCATCCATCTTGTACCAAGTATCCATCATGACTTCTGGAATGAGAATCAAACACATAATAACCACTGTGATGCCTAATGATTGCAAATGTACTCTCAGCAAAATTCATAAGACATGCATCATATCGGCACAGTTCTTGTTCTAATGCTTGACTCAATGGCAAAGCACCAAAATTTGACAAATTGTTTTGATCTCCTTCCAACACTCCATATTTCGATTCACCATAGGTTATTTGAAATTTTTCATCCAGAATATGAAGTTCCTTCGGTAATTCATCTATCATTACAAGCTCTTCATTCAGTTGTGAATCCTTCTTTATGTAATAATACAACTCATTCCCAAGTGTCAGAATCTGATCAAGATCACGAGGTCTCATTTCGATTCCATTCTTTGTTTGAATGTAGAGAACTGCCACAATAGAATTACATGCACATTGTTTGCCAGCAGTATAACCAAATCGTTGATCACCTTGATTAAAATTTCCTTGTGCGATTGTTTTAGTCAGAGGATATGATTGCCTTCTATCATATTCTGAATCTGAAAGAGAAACAGGCTTACAGACACGTTCTTCAGTCTCTAAATCATTTGCAGCTGGTTCACCATCTAATATAAGTACAGACGATTCTTGAACATCATATGAATTATGGTGGTCAACACTATTTGCAGAACCAGCATTTATTACTATGCAATCAGATGGATTAATAGTTTTTTCACGTTCAGGCAGGAATATTGATTCATTACAAACTTGAACACACATGTTTTGCATACCTGAAACAGGTTTGTGACACGGAGAGTGAACATTTACATTTGTAGTAGAATTCACAGAGAACAATTCATTCACTGATATTTGACTGTCACCTTCAACATCTTTTGTTTCGCTGTAACATGGGTTTAGTTCATGCATATCGTGGATTCTGTCACACTTCACTTTGGACATATCATTCGAGCCTGTGTTGTCTCTATTTGTGGAATTACTGTCCTCACGGTCAGATATTTCATTCTTACACAACTTTTCATTCTTTGCTGCATGTTCTCCTTCAAAAATGTCATGTTTCACCTTTTCATTGTTACGCACCTGTGAGTCAGCATTTTTAACCACTGGCACACTTTGTTTGTTGCGGATCTTCGTGAAACGACCTTTCTTTCTTGGTTGCCGTGCATTTCCACCTCCATAGAGCCTGTTTACATTCCAAACTTCTTTTTCAATGTCTGTGGAAAGGACAGAGACACATGTAGCCTGATCACCACTCAGTACGAAACATCCATTAGTCATATTCGGAGTGCTTTTAGCCACATCAGCCCAACTTCTCTGTGTTTTTGCATAGATTTGCTCAGAGTATTTTGCCATAACATGAGGTGACTGAACACACTTTGAATATACATTCAATACAGATTCAGTATACACCTGCAGACTATCATTTCGTTCTGTGTCCAAGTTTCGATTCATATTTCGCTTCACGAGTTCACCATGTTCTTCTTGCCTTGTTTCTACTTTTGATTTTTTGCCTTTGCTGGTCTTGGCTCTTCTCTGTTTTTCAAGATAGTAGCCTTTCATTGCTTTGCCAATGTAGGTCACGCCAGGTTGGAGAATCACACCATTTACTGATCTCACTGTGCTCTTGTTATTGGTCTTGGTCTTAGGATTGTTAGTCATTGTTTGGGATGTTGTCAGTTTGGCCTTCTCAATCACTTTTGTCTTCCTTGATTTCACAGTTGTCCAACCATCATCAACTGCAGTTTCTAATGGTTCAAATTGCCTCCTAGTGAGATTTGAGATGAATGTCGGATCTGATTCATCTCTGTCACAATTTGCTCTTTCCTCCACACACACATTTGTCATTTCTAGAACACCACGTTTGTTCTTTCTTCTCACATACCTCTTTTTCAGTCTCATCTTCGTTGGTTTCTTTCTCTGGTTGCTCTTGCGTGATGTAAGTGAAACATCAACATGAAAATCTTCATCACCAAGGTCTTCGAGAAGTTCGTATCTATTGAAATGACAAGGAATGCCAATTTTGTCAAAGATGCGATGGGCAATATTATTGCTTCCACATGCTGAACATATCCAAATCAACCTTGCATCACACATTCTAGCCTCATGAGAAATAGTTCCTGTACACATCACATGAAACTGCTTGCCACAATCCTCACATGGTACTCTGCTTTCATTTTCATTGATCACACTGCAACATGCATCACATTCACTGACCTCTACATTTCTCATCAAGTCACAACTATGGAGGATATCTAGGATATCACCAATAACAATCTTGAATTCACTTGCTTCCATTGTCAAACTACAGGGCTTTCGAATCTTTGAAAGTATAATGGTACCTATTACTAAATAAATGTATATCAATCAACTGTCAATCAACACAGTTATATTCCTTGAATCACTATACTTTTATGAATCACACCTACTCCACTAGTACTGCGATTGGTAACAAAATTGTCGGATTGAATAGCTTTGAAAGTTGCACTAATACATGTGTACAGTACATGTACTATATTTCACTGCAATACAAATTCCAGCAGTAAGCTGCAACACCGATCCATATAATGTTTCTACCAACAGGTGGGGATATTTCTACAATGTTTGCTTGTTTCTAGCAACAGGTGGCACTCTTTGTCTGTTACGTGCTTCAATTCCTACTTTATAGAAAAGCTATGCCAATTTCCTTTTACGATATCTGCCAACAGAAATTTCAGCTTCAATTCTCTAACATTTGATTTGACTAAATTATGCCTTTATCTCGAGATTATGCTCTTTGTAAAAAAGGTTACAATTTTACCAATTATGCTTTTGCCTTAACTGCACAATAATCGGTCTCCCTTATATGTTTTTCTCTTAGGGTAGGGTCTTTCGCAACAAAAATTTCAATTTCACCAATTATTCTTTGTCTTCACTGACAATTAAAGAAACAGTAATGTTTCTGTTTTGAGATGACTCCTTTTGCAATAAAGGTATGTCTTTTACTAATTGTGCTTTTGTTTTCACAGCCCAATATTTATAAATAGCCCTTTAAGGTGCAATATTAACGTCTCTCCCTTCATTTACTATGACTAAAATGCTTTTATCTGAAGATGGCGCTCTTCAATTATTCTTTTATCCTATTAACAATTAACGAAAATTCAAGACTCAAGATACCAAAAAATATTTTTACATAAAATTTTTAGTATACTTCTCGCCTCACCTCATAAATTGTTTCTCACACTTTTAACAATTCCTTCAAAATTTCAACTCCTAGCTATTAGCTCTTGCCAACTGTAGTTGATTTATTTGCAGCAACTTTCAATGCAGAATATATCAAATATCAAATAATCCTTGAAGGTGCAAATTTTGTCTACCCCAATTAGTTTACAACACTATAATGCTTTCGTCTTATGACGGCACTCTTTAATAATCTTTCAGTGTAATCTGGACTCTTAAACACCTTTTCTCAAATTAACTGTTTCTATTTTCAAGTTTCCAGCAAACTTCTCGCCTTCTCTAGGACAATTCTCTTTCCAGTTTTTAACTATCCTTTTAAAGAATGCACTCTTTCATTCAAACACTCTTTAAAACTCTGTTATTCTGCTTAATTTTTACTCCTTTTTCGTCAACTCTCACTCTTCCTCTCTTTGATTTCACTCTTTTTCTCTTTGACTCTAACCCTTTCTGCCTCTGATTCTGAAACTTTCTCTCCTTCTGATACTGTCTTATTCTCATGCACTCAGAAGTTCTCTGTTCTCAGCTTTCTTCAAGTTCAAGTTAAGGTATTTCAGGTAAAGTTCAAGTTAAGGTATTTCAGGTAAAGTTCAGGTATTTCAGGTATATTTCAGATATTTCAGGGATGAGTTCGTGAATTCCAGGATGAATTTCCAGATGTAATCTCAGTGAATATTCACTGAATATTCAAGGATGAAGGTGAAATGGTATGAGATGAAATGTAGGATGAAGATGATTCAACAAATAACAAACACAAACACAAACGTACTTTCAACAAAGACCAACATAAATCTCCTTCCAAAGCAACCAGTACCTGCAGAAAGAAAAGAAAGGAAAAATACAAACGTTACAACAATACCTGTATAGGCTATACAGTGAACTCTCTACAATTATCACTGATACGACGAAGTTCACTATAACAAGGTAATTTTTTTGTGGTCCTAGATTGTAATTTCAATTTGTATTGTATTATTTTTGTAACCCTGATATAACAAGGTTTCATTATAACAAGCACATTTTTCTGGTCCTGAGGACCTTGTGTTAAGGACAGACCACTAATAATGTGAGGTACACACATTCTGAAAATACATACCGGTACTTGAGAGGAATATGAGGCACAACACCCAAATTTTTTATACAAATCTTTGTAAAATTATTTTACTGTTCCTGCAATCTAAACAATTCTTATAACAAAGGAAAACCATCTTTTAAACTTATAATCTTGCTTAAAAACACATTTTTCACTGTGCACACATCTGCACAGGGAAACCCTATTGTTATAACACGGTCAGCATAACTCAGTGAAATTAGGTCAAAGTCAAGCTTGTGATGTGTAATTGTGGGACTACATATTGGAAAATAAATGACTTCTCTTCAGTTACATTTCATGATTAAACAGGAATGATACTTCTGTATGACAAAACAAGGTCCAGGCTAAGTAACGTTATATTTCTTCCCCTGCATGCCCCCTATAAAAAAAGGTGAAATGAAAGGGTTGTTGTTGTTGGTGGTGCTTAAAGGCGCATCATTCAATATTGAATATTTACGGGACAGGAAAGGGGGACAGGGAATATTTACGGGACAGGAAAGGGGGACAGGAATCACCGCTATATAGCACTGTAAAATACGCCCTCTACTGGTCGTGGTGTTAGCTACGCATTAAAGTATGGCGCCCGCATCTCGCCCAGATTTGGCAGAAGCAAATCACCAGAGTAACGCTAAGCCCTCTTAGTCAACGTCAACTCTTAAAGTAGGTTCTTTGGAACTTAGCCTTCCTAGTAATTACATAGCAAATCATGATATGGCTCACACCTTGTCCATTCAGGAAACGCGGTCTAACGTTAAAAACTTCGCAACTTCCTTCCTGATACTCCTGACATTTAAACGTACGGTCTACGCACTACAACAGCTTCGTACACGTATAGGGCCTGAGCTGTGGTGATACGATGGGCATGTCCCCAGACACTACTGAACACATAAGAGTGAAACTACTGATAGACCCTAACGTTTATTATAGTCACTAACACTAACAGCACCACGACTACACACATGAAATTTTGTTCTAAAAACCCAAACATCTGTGTTTAGGCATGCCTGCGTTTACAGACTAATACCCACCTGGTACTCGAACTCCAAACTAATCAAACCGTCAGTCTCACGCAAAGGTCTTCAGAAGTCGTATTTGTGAGCCTGTCGCTGCGCTGCCACGCCAATGCAGTAGGTTACGAATTGACAAACACGTACACCACCTCCGTATTGTATATGTGGGTAAGGTACTACGCATAAAGCATGGAGCTACTAACAGAGTAGAGCCATGGTATAAGCGTACGAGCACGCGTGCGCTTCTATACTCTTTGGTACGTACGTACACTCCACGCAGGCATGCACTGTGTGGATCACGGAGGGAGCACTGCGAGAGACGCGATACTACCATGGAAAGCCCGTCGCACACGCCCGAGAATTCATGGGTGTTTCATAAAGCTGTTCGTAAAGTCACCAACAACTTTCGACCGACTGGTGATCAGTTCTTGTGCTGAATTATTGAAATTCTAATAACAATAGCAATCGAAAAGTGATCACCAGTCGCTCGTAAGTTGTTCGTAACTTGATATACGAACAGCTTTATGAAACAATTTACGCACAACTTTGTCTTCACATACTAGCAGGGGCGTCACCAGCTTTTTTTCAAGGGGGGTGCGTTTTGACACTAAATGTTTACGAGATTTTTTGGACAGACATTTGGAATATAGGAAGCTCTCAATCCCTAGACTTTTACTGTTTTTTGAGGGAAACCAAGCGGGGAAAGGGTTAGGGTATACCCCCTATAAATGGATTATGGAATGACGGTGTGAAACGACAAATTACTGGCAGCGATATCAGGAGAATGGCATGACGACTACATGCGAGCGAGGGGAGCGAGCGAGCTTGAAAATTTTGACATTTTACAGTCCAAAAACTGCCGTTTGTAGCCATATTTTTTTGCTTTGTAAATTAAGGGGGGCGCACCGGGCGCAACTGCTGGCAATTACTGGCAGCAACATCAGGTAAACTGCATAGTAATTAAATGCGAGCGAGCAAAGAGAGCGAGTTTGGAAATTTTGACATTTTACAGTCCCAAAACTGCCATTTGGAGCCACATTTTTTCGCTTTGGAAGTAAAGGAGGCGTGGGGGGGGGGGGGGCGCAACGGGTGCAACTGCCGGTAATTACTGGTAGCAACATCAGGAGAATTGCATAACAATTAAATGCGACCGAGGGGAGCGAGCGAGCTTGAAAATTTTGACATTACAGTCCAAAAACTGCCGTTTGTAGCCATATCTATTTGCTTTGGAAATTAAGGGGGGCGCACCGGGCGCAACTGCTGGCAATTACTGGCAGCAACATCAGGTGAATGGCATAGCAATTAAATGCGAGCGAGCGAAGAGAGCGAGCTTGAAAATTTTTGACATTTTACAGTCCAAAAACTGCCGTTTGGAGCCATATTTCTTCGCTTTGGAAATAAAGGAGGGGTGGGGGCGCAACGGGGCGCAACTGTCGGTAATTACTGGCAGCAACATCAGGAGAATTGCATAACAATTAAATGCGAGCGAGCGAGCGAGCGAGCTTGAAAATTTTGACATTTTACAGTCCAAAAACTGCCATTTGTAGCCATATTTTTTTTTTTGCTTTGGAAATTAAGGGGGGGGGGGGCGCACCGGGCGCAACTGCTGGCAATTTTACTGGCAGCAACATCAGGTGAATGGCATAACAATTAAATGCGAGCGAGCGAAGAGAGCGAGCTTGAAAATTTTGACATTTTACAATCTAAAAACTGCCTTTTGGAGCCATATTTTTTCGCTTTGGAAATAAAGGAGGGGGGGGGGGGCGCACCGGGCGCAACTGCCGGCAATTGCTGGCAGCAACATCAGGAGAATTGCGTAACAATTAAATGCGAGCGAGCGAGCGAGCGAGCTTGAAATTGTTGACATTTTACAGTAAAAAACAAACAAACTGCCGTTTGTAGCTATATTTCTTCGCTTTAGAATTTAAGGGGGCGCATCGGGCGCAATTGCTGGCAAATACTGGCAGCAATATCAAGAGAGCATAATGATTACATTCGAGCGAGCGGAATGAGCGAGCTTGAAAATTTTGCATTTTACAGTCCAAAAACTGCCGTTCTTAGCCATATTTTTCGCTTTGGAAATTAAGGGGGGAGGCGCAACGGGCGCAACTGCAGGCAAGTACTGGCAGCAACATCAGAAGAATGGCATAAACATTAAATGCGAGCGAGCGAAGAGAGCGAGCTTGAAAATTTTACATTTTACAGTCTAAAAACTGCCGTTCTTAGCCATATTTTTTCGCTTTGGAAATTAAGGGGGGGGGCGCACCGGGCGCAACTGCAGGCAATTACTGGCAGCAACATCAGAAGAATGGCATAAAGATTAAATGCGAGCGAACGGAGCGAGCGAGCTTGAAAATTTTGACATTTTACATTCCCCAAACTGCCATTTGTAGCTATATTTTTTCGCTTTGGAAATTAAGGGGGGGCGCACCAGGCGCAACTGCCGGCAATTACTGGCAGCAACATCAGAAGAATGGCATAAAGATTGAATGCGAGTGAGTGAAGAGAGCGAGCTTGAAAATTTTACATTTTACAGTCTAAAAACTGCCGTTCTTAGCCATATTTTTTCGCTTTGGAAATTAAGGGGGGGGGGGGGCGCACCGGGCGCAACTGCAGGCAATTACTGGCAGCAACATCAGAAGAATGGCATACAGATTAAATGCGAGCGAACGGAGCGAGCGAGCTTGAAAATTTTGACATTTTACAGTCCCCAAACTGCCGTTTGTAGCTTCAAGTATATTTTTTCGCTTTGGAAATTAAGGGGGGCGCACCAGGCGCAACTGCCGGCAATTACTGGCAGCAACTCCAGGAGAATGGCATTACGACTAAATGCAAGCGAGAGGAGCGAGCAAGCTTGAAAATTTGACATTATTTACTGTCCACAAACTGCCGTTTGCAGCTATTTTTTTTTTCGCTTTGAAAATTAAAGGGGGGGGGGGGGACGCCCGGTGCGCCCCACCCCCTGGATCCGCCACTGGTAGTCAAGGGTGTGCGTTTATGTTCATGACTGGGGGAGGTATGACCAGCGAGGTGGCGTCGAAGTGACCAAGCGTTGAAAGGACGTCCAAAATCTGCACTTTAGAGCATCCCCTAAACTAATTGTGCGTGTTTGTTTGTGTGTGTGTATATTATATACATGGAAAAGTTAGGAATTAACCCAGGTCAAGTCTTTTTATTGGCAATGCAAGACATTTATATATATATATATATATATATATATATATATATATATAGACTAGTATGTAAAGCAACACTGCAAAATCAATGATCTAGCTTTGATATAACGAAGCGTAACGTACAAAGGTGTACATTCTACATCACATTGCGCAACATTGTAGCAGGGAGGTGGAAGCCCCTGATTGTAGCGACTCTTCGTTCGGATGTACTGAGTACACTGCGCACATCCTGCTTATATGCAGAATGCCAACCAGGAATCACAATCTTTTGTCGGGTCCGGGCTTTTTGAACAATGTTTCACACTATATACCTATTTAATTATGGTTAAAAGAAATCATAGAAAGATATCTTATTTCTGGATCACCCTTTCATTCAAAAGCAGTTTACTAACACTTGAACTACTATTTCGGGAAATCCTTTTTTTTTTAACCAGCGCATTGGGAGGGGCCGCACCCCCCCCCCCCTCTCCGTAGTTACGCCATTGCTTTTGGGTGAAATAATTGGACAGATTTCTTGAATTCTAACAAAAAAGCAAGAAAATCTTTTCATCGCGGGAATTATGATTATGTGGGGTGGGGCAAATGGTGCGCTTGCCTTCCAATATTTTCATGGGGGCAACATTTTTGTTTTCTTTCAAAAGCAAGAAAATCTTCTCATTTCGGGAATTATTGATTACGGGGGGGGGCAATTAATATGCTTGCCCCTCCATTTCTTTTTATTTTTTTTTATGAGGCTAAGGCTCGCTCTTGGGCTGGCAATATGGATTGGTCAGAAATAACGTACATAGACCCTACATACTTGTAAGTAGCACACGTACATGCAAACGTGTATAAGTGCTCCGTATCGTACGGATGTACAGTATGGTCGATAAATAGTAAATACTGTAGAATACTAATAGATAAGTATAAAATCAGTGCTGCCAGAACCAGGGGTGCGAATTGTTTGTGTGTGTGTGTGTGTGTGTGTGTGTGTGTGTGTGTGTCCCTGGTGCAAAATATAAAAAAAAGTAGAAAAGAATAATTATTTAGCGTCCGGCGTTGAGGTCGCTCGCAGACTAATTTTTTTTTTATTTTTTTTTTTTAAAGGATCTGAAGGGGGGTGCGTTCGCACCCAACGCACCCCCCCTGGTGACGCCCATGTACTAGTAATATTCTCAAAGCTGCGGCGATGAATGGTACATTTCCCCCTTTCATGGGTAGCCGTTGGCCGAAAAATCGGTCTGCATAATTATTTCTTTCTGCAAATTTCTTTGCAGAAACGCATGAAAAACAGCCCCATCACCCCAATATTTTGCATATGTTTAGTTCATGTCACGCACATTATTTCACAAAATAACTACAACTACTTGATCGGACACCATCTTGGGTATGTAAATTAGGGACAAAGGTCACAATTTTCTCATCCTGTATCTTGGTGAATACATGTCCTATCTCTCCCATATTTCGCACACGCAAAAACCATTTCACAAGAATCATCTCACAAAATAACTGCTTTTTGCACAGATGCCATCTAGCCTGTGCAAAGTGGAGTCAAAGTTCGACATACGTACTACACCAGGTACTTCTTTCTGTATCTTCATGATCGTACGTGTTATCTCTATGGGAAGGAATTTTTCCAGATATGAAAACTGACATGATTGTCTTTATCGAGTACTAGCTCACTTACCCTTAACTGAATTTCTCCCACATTTTAATATGTTGTAGCTGACACTTTGAGATGTAGTGTGAGCGTCCTCCGTGTTTTCACCCGATGTCGGGATTAGAAGTGAAAATTGACATGATCCCCTTTATCAAGCACTTGCTCATTCACCCTTCAGTGAATTTCTCCCAGATTTTAATATGTTGTAGCTGACACTTTGCGCTATCGCATGTGTGCCCTTCGTTTTTTCAAGCAATGTTGTGATCACGTTAGAAAACCTGGTTGAAATTAAAGCCTATCTTCGATGTACTGAGATATTTCTTTCTTTCTGCAACTTTCTTTGCAATAACTATTAAAAAACGGCCCCTACCACAACCATATTTTGAACATGTTTACTTCATATCATATACATTATTTTATAACGTAACAACTTCTTGATCGGACACATCTTGGGTATGTAAAGTATAGACACAAAGGTCATAAATGTTTCACCCTGCATCTTGGTGAACACCTGTCCTATCTTTCACATATTTTGCACACGTATAGACAATGCCCAAGAATCGTTTCACAAAACCATAGAGATTGTAATTTGTCATGACTGACAAATTAAGGTGTTCCGATTTTTTTTTTTTATCAATGATTCGTTTCCTGATCGCAAAAGGATGACCATACAGGTTTCAAATGTGTCTAGAGACATTGGCCGTGTGATGTTTGCATTCTCATGTAGAAAAAGGAGTCATATCTGCCATTTTTCGGTATGTATAAATTAGGGTCAAAGGTGATAGATGTTTCATCCTCTATTTTGGTGAATACATGACCTACCTTTCTCATATTTTACACACGCAAAGACCATGTTACAAGAATCATTTCATAAAACAACCACTTTTTGCTTAGATGGCATCTTGTCTGTGCAAAGTGCGTTCAAAGGTGGTGTACTTCTTTCTACAGGTATCTTCGTTATGACGTACATACGGGAGGGAATTTTTCTGGATGTGAAAATTGACATGATTGTCTTTATCGAGCACTGCCTAACTTCAACACCCTCGGTGAATTTCTCTCAGATATTGATATGTTGTAGCTGAGGCTTTGCGCTATCGTATGAGTCTCCTTCGTTTTTTCACACGATGTCGGAATCGCGTTAAAAACTTGGTTAAACTGAAGGTTAACTTCGATGTATTGAGATACTCTTTCTGCAACTTTCTTTGCAGTAACTCAAGAAAAACAGCCCTTAACATCCCCATATTTTGCACATGTTTAGTTCATGTCACGTACTTTATTTTATAAAACACCACTACTTGATCGGACACCATCTTGGGTATGTAAATTAGGGTCAAAAGTCATAAATGTTTCATCTTGTATCTTGGTGAACACCTGTCCTATTTTCCCCATATTTTGCACACGTATAGACGATGTAGGAAGAATCATTTCACAAAATAACGACTTCTTCCTCAGATGCCAACTTAGGAGTGTAAAGTCGAGTCAAAGGTCATATGTATTTGTTGTTGTATCTTCGTTATTTAGTGTATACAGAATTTGGCACCAAAGATGGCAGATGTGACTCCCTTTTCTAAATGAGAATCCAAACATCACACGGCCAATGTCTCTAAACACATATGAAACCTGTATGGTCATGCGTATTGCGACCAGGACTCGAATCATTGATAAAAAAAAATCGGATCACCTTAATTTGTCAGTGATGACAAATTACAATCTCTAGTTAGGTGATCCGAGTATCCTTCGGATCACCTTCTGTATCTGTACGGATTCTTTCTTCTTCTTTCTTTCTTTATTTCTCCGCAAAAGTTGTGCAGAGGTTAGCTCAGAAAGTCCGCTGCCTATCAATTTCAAAATTATACCATGTATGCATCATGTCCCAAAGACGACAAATCTAATGTATCATTGTGATCAGTGGACCGTGACGTCACTATGACGTCATTATATGAAAACACATTCTCAATCATATCTCATTAATGGAATGAAATTTTTCAATGAAATTTACGTCACATATATTTCAAATTATGCGCATTCTACTCATGTTCTCAAAATTCATATTTTCTCTTAAAACGTGCGCGTACGCGCGCGTTGAAATATTTGTATGCTCCAATCGAGCTCAAAATTTTTTTGCACACGTTTCAGACCATTTGGAGCATTTTTTGAAAAATTGAAAAAATCGGACGGACGCGTACGCGCGCGCGCATATACGCACGCACAGCTCATGTGCAATTGAAATTTCCAGTTTTTTCACTTTGATCGGATGTCTGAAATGTTAAGGAATATTTATACCAAGTTTCAAGTCAATCCGACTCAATATGACGTCATACGGGCCCGTCAAAGTTGAAATTCCGCGCGCGCGTCAATGGCGATATACAGTGCAACTATGCCAAAAAACTGCCAATTTTAAATCCGATTTTACTCGTCAGGATGGACGGTGACCCCCCATTTTCTGTACATATTTTGAAAGCTGATGAGTTGTACATGTCATTTCATGGGGTGGCAATGCTGACAAAATGATTAAAAGATATCAAATTTCTTAATAAAGTAAAAAAAGTAAATTTTCAAAATGACGTCATCAAATTTTAAGTTCATTCGAGCATATCTCACTAGTCCTTTGTCAATTTTCACCCAGATTTCAGTATGATGTAGCTTATTTAATGTTCTTTCAAACATAAAATTACAATATTTTGATTGGATAACGGTATCACCTCGTAAAAATGGATTGAAAGTAATCTTGTCAAATTTGACCAGTTTACGTGTTATCTCTATGGGAGTGCAGTTTTTCTGGAAATGAAAATTGACATGACTATCTTTATCGAGCACTAGCTCACTTAAGCTTCGGTAAATTTCTCCCAGATTTTAATATGTTGTAGCTGAGACTTTACGCTACCGTAAGTGTGCCCTTTGTTTTTTCATACGATGTCAGAATCACGTCAAAAAATTGGGTTGAAATTCAGGCTTATCTTCGATGTATTGAGATATTTCTTTCTTTCTGCAACTTTCTTTGCAATAACTCAAGAAAAACGGCCTCTATCACTTCTATATTTTGCACATGTTTAGTTCATGTCACGTGAATTATTTCATAAAAAAACAATTACTTGATCGGACACCATCTTGGGTATGTAAATTAGGGTCAAAGGTCATAAGTGTTTCACCCTGTATCTTAGTGAATACATGTCCTATCTTTCCCATATTTTGCATACGCAAAGACCATGTTACAAGAATCATTTCACAAAATAACCACTTTTTACTCAGATGCCATCTTGTCTGTACAAATTGAGGTCAAAGGTCATATGTACTTCTTTTTGTATCTTCGTTATGACGTGTTATCTCTATGGGAGGGAATTTTCTTTAATGTGAAAATTGACATGATTGTCTTTATCGAGCACTAGCTCACTTACCCTTCGGTGAATTTCTCCCAGATTTTAATATGTTGTAGCTGAGACTTTGCGCTATCGTTTAGTTTCCTTTGTTTTTTCATACGATGTCGGGATGACGATAAAAAATTGGTTGAAATTAAAGCTTATCTTCTATGTATTGAGATATTTCTTTCTTTCTGCAACTTTCTTTGCAATAACTCAAGAAAAACACGCCCTATCACCCCCATATTTTGCACATGTTTAGTTCATGTCTCGTACATTATTTCATAAAATAACAACTACTAGATCGGACATCTTGGGAATGTAAATTAGGGTCAAAGGTCATAAATGTTTCATCTTGTATCTTAGTGAATACCTGTCCTATCTTTCCCATATTTTTCACACGTATAGACGATGTCGCGAGAATCATTTCACAAAATAACCACTATTTCATCAGATGCAATCTTGGGAGTGCAAAGGTGGGTCAAAGGTCATATGTATTCATTGCTGTATCTTCGTTATTCAGTGTATACAGAATTTGGTACCAAAGATGGCAGATATGACTCCCTTTTCTAAATGAGAATGCAAACATCACACGGCCAATGTCTCTAAACAGAGATGGAACTTGTATGGTCATGCCTATTGCGATCAGGACTCGAATCATTGATAAAAAAAATCGGATCACCTTAATTTGTCAGTGATGACAAATTACAATCTCTAGTTAGGTGATCCGAGTATCCTTCGGATCACCTTCTGTATCTGTACGGATTCTTTCTTCTTCTTTCTTTCTTTATTTCTCCGCAAAAGTTGTGCAGAGGTTAGCTCAGAAAGTCCGCTGCCTATCAATTTCAAAATTATACCATGTATGCATCATGTCCCAAAGACGACAAATCTAATGTATCATTGTGATCAGTGGACCGTGACGTCACTATGACGTCATTATATGAAAACACATTCTCAATCATATCTCATTAATGGAATGAAATTTTTCAATGAAATTTACGTCACATATATTTCAAATTATGCGCATTCTACTCATGTTCTCAAAATTCATATTTTCTCTTAAAACGTGCGCGTACGCGCGCGTTGAAATATTTGTATGCTCCAATCGAGCTCAAAATTTTTTTGCACACGTTTCAGACCATTTGGAGCATTTTTTGAAAAATTAAAAAAATCGGACGGACGCGTACGCGCGCGCGCATATACGCACGCACAGCTCATGTGCAATTGAAATTTCCAGTTTTTTCACTTTGATCGGATGTCTGAAATGTTAAGGAATATTTATACCAAGTTTCAAATCAATCCGACTCAATATGACGTCATACGGGCCCGTCAAAGTTGAAATTCCGCGCGCGCGTCAATGGCGATATACAGTGCAACTATGCCAAAAAACTGCCAATTTTAAATCCGATTTTACTCGTCAGGATGGACGGTGACCCCCCATTTTCTGTACATATTTTGAAAGCTGATGAGTTGTACATGTCATTTCATGGGGTGGCAATGCTGACAAAATGATTAAAAGATATCAAATTTCTTAATAAAGTAAAAAAAGTAAATTTTCAAAATGACGTCATCAAATTTCAAGTTCATTCGAGCATATCTCACTAGTCCTTTGTCAATTTTCACCCAGATTTCAGTATGATGTAGCTTATTTAATGTTCTTTCAAACATAAAATTACAATATTTTGATTGGATAACGGTATCACCTCGTAAAAATGGATTAAAAGTAATCTTGTCAAATTTGACCAGTTTACGTGTTATCTCTATGGGAGTGCAGTTTTTCTGGAAATGAAAATTGACATGACTATCTTTATCGAGCACTAGCTCACTTAAGCTTCGGTAAATTTCTCCCAGATTTTAATATGTTGTAGCTGAGACTTTACGCTACCGTAAGTGTGCCCTTTGTTTTTTCATACGATGTCAGAATCACGTCAAAAAATTGGGTTGAAATTCAGGCTTATCTTCGATGTATTGAGATATTTCTTTCTTTCTGCAACTTTCTTTGCAATAACTCAAGAAAAACGGCCTCTATCACTTCTATATTTTGCACATGTTTAGTTCATGTCACGTGAATTATTTCATAAAATAACAACTACTTGATCGGACACCATCTTGGGTATGTAAATTAGGGTCAAAGGTCATAAGTGTTTCACCCTGTATCTTAGTGAATACATGTCCTATCTTTCCCATATTTTGCATACGCAAAGACCATGTTACAAGGATCATTTCACAAAATAACCACTTTTTACTCAGATGCCATCTTGTCTGTACAAATTGAGGTCAAAGGTCATATGTACTTCTTTTTGTATCTTCGTTATGACGTGTTATCTCTATGGGAGGGAATTTTCTTTAATGTGAAAATTGACATGATTGTCTTTATCGAGCACTAGCTCACTTACCCTTCGGTGAATTTCTCCCAGATTTTAATATGTTGTAGCTGAGACTTTGCGCTATCGTTTTATTTCCTTTGTTTTTTCATACGATGTCGGGATGACGATAAAAAATTGGTTGAAATTAAAGCTTATCTTCTATGTATTGAGATATTTCTTTCTTTCTGCAACTTTCTTTGCAATAACTCAAGAAAAACACGCCCTATCACCCCCATATTTTGCACATGTTTAGTTCATGTCTCGTACATTATTTCATAAAATAACAACTACTAGATCGGACAACATCTTGGGTATGTAAATTAGGGTCAAAGGTCATAAATGTTTCATCTTGTATCTTAGTGAATACCTGTCCTATCTTTCCCATATTTTTCACACGTATAGACGATGTCGCGAGAATCATTTCACAAAATAACCACTATTTCATCAGATGCAATCTTGGGAGTGCAAAGGTGGGTCAAAGGTCATATGTATTCATTGCTGTATCTTCGTTATTCAGTGTATACAGAATTTGGTACCAAAGATGGCAGATATGACTCCCTTTTCTAAATGAGAATGCAAACATCACACGGCCAATGTCTCTAAACAGAGATGAAACTTGTATGGTCATGCCTATTGCGATCAGGACTCGAATCATTGATAAAAAAAATCGGATCACCTTAATTTGTCAGTGATGACAAATTACAATCTCTAGTTTTTCTTTATTTCTCCCCAAAAGTTGTGCAGAGGTTAGCTCAGAAAGTGCATTGCCTATCAATGTCAAACTTATACCATATATGTATGGTGACCCAAAGACGACAAATCTTGTAAAATCATTGTGATCAGTCAACCGTGACGTCACTATGACGTCATTATATGAAAACACATTTTCATTCATATCTCATTAATGGAATTGAATTTTTCAATCAAATTTACGTCACATATAGTTCAAGTCAAGCGCATTCTACTCACATTCTCAAAATTCATCTATATCTTAAAACGGGCGCGTACGCGCGCGTTGAAATATTTGTATGCTCAAATCGAGCTCAAATTTTTTTTGCACACGTTTCAGACCATTTGGAGCATTTTTTGAAAAATTGAAAAAATTGGACGGACGCGTACGCGCGCGCTCATATACGCACGCACAGCCCATATGCAATAGAAATTTCCCGTTTTTTCACACTTATCGGCTGCCTGAAATGTCAAGGAATATTTCTACCAAGTTTCAAGTCAATCCGACTCAATATGAGGTCATACGGGCCCGTCAAAGTTGAAATTCCGCGCGCGCGTCAATGGCGATATATAGTACAACTATGCCAAAAAACTGCCAAATTTAAATCCGATTTTACTCGTCAGGATGGACGGTGACCCTCCATTTTCTGTACATATTTTGAAAGCTGATGAGTTGTACATGTCATTTCATGGGGTGGCAATGCTGACAAAATGATGAAAAGATATCAAATTTCTTAATAAAGTAAAAAAAGTAAATTTTCAAAATGACGTCATCAAATTTCAAGTTCATTCGAGCGTATCTCACTAGTCCTTTGTCAATTTTCACCCAGATTTCAGTATGATGTAGCTCATTTAAAGTTCTTTCAAACCTAAAATTACAATATTTTGATTGGATAACGATATCACCTCGTAAAAATGGATTAAAAGTAATCTTGTCAAATTTAACCAGTTTACGTGTTATCTCTATGGGAGTGCAGTTTTTCTGGAAATGAAAATTGACATGACTATCTTTATCGAGCACTAGCTCACTTAAGCTTCGGTAAATTTCTCCCAGATTTTAATATGTTGTAGCTGAGACTTTACCCTACCGTAAGTGTGCCCTTTGTTTTTTCATACGATGTCGGAATCACGTCAAAAAATTGGGTTGAAATTCAGGCTTATCTTCGATGTATTGAGATATTTCTTTCTTTCTGCAACTTTCTTTGCAATAACTCAAGAAAAACGGCCTCTATCACTCCTATATTTTGCACATGTTTAGTTCATGTCACGTACATTATTTCATAAAATAACAACTACTTGATCGGACACCATCTTGGGTATGTAAAGTAGGGTCAAAGGTCATAAGTGTTTCACCTTGTATCTTAGTGAATACATGTCCTATCTTTCCCATATTTTGCACACGCAAAGACCATGTTACAAGGATCATTTCACAAAATAACCACTTTTTACTCAGATGCCATCTTGTCGTTGCAAATTCAGGTCAAAGGTCATATGTACTTCTTTTTGTATCTTCGTTATGACGTGTTATCTCTATGGGAGGGAATTTTCTTTAATGTGAAAATTGACATGATTGTCTTTATCGAGCACTAGCTCACTTACCCTTCGGTGAATTTCTCCCAGATTTTAATATGTTGTAGCTGAGACTTTGCGCTATCGTTTCATTTCCCATGTTTTTTCATACGATGTCGGGATTACGATAAAAAATTGGTTGAAATTAAAGCTTATCTTCTATGTATTGAGATATTTCTTTCTTTCTGCAACTCTCTTTGCAATAACTCAAGAAAAACACGCCCTATCACCCCCATATTTTGCATATGTTTAGTTCATGTCTCGTACATTATTTCATAAGATAACAACTACTAGATCAGACAACATCTTGGGTATGTAAATTAGGGTCAAAGGTCATAAATGTTTCATCTTGTATCTTAGTGAATACCTGTCCTATCTTTCCCATATTTTCCACACGTATAGACGATGTCGCGAGAATCATTTCACAAAATAACCACTATTTCATCAGATGCAATCTTGGGAGTGCAAAGGTGGGTCAAAGGTCATATGTATTCATTGCTGTATCTTCGTTATTCAGTGTATACAGAATTTGGTACCAAAGATGGCAGATATGACTCCCTTTTCTAAATGAGAATGCAAACATCACACGGCCAATGTCTCTAAACACAGATGAAACTTGTATGGTCATGCCTATTGCGATCAGGACTCGAATCATTGATAAAAGAAAAATCGGATCACCTTAATTTGTCAGTGATGACAAATTACAATCTCTAGTTAGGTGATCCGAGTATCCTCTCGGATCACCTTCTGTATCTGTACGGATTCTTTGTTTTTAGGTGATCCGAGTATCCTCTCGGATCACCTTCTGTATCTGTACTGAATCTTTCTTCTTTCTTTGTTTCTTTCTTTATTTCTCCTCAAAAGTTGTGCAGAGGTTAGCTCAGAAACTGCATTGCCTCTCAATGTCAAACTTACACCATATATGTATCATGTCGCAAAGACGACAGCGCAAGTAAAATCATAGTGATCAGTCGACCGTGACGTCACTATGACGTCATTATATGAAAACACATTTTCATTCATATCTCATTAATGGAGTGGACATTTTCAATGAAATTTACGTCACATATATTTCAAGTCAAGCACATTTTACTCATATTATCAAAACTCATATTTATTATTAAAACGTGCGCGTAAGCGCGCGTTGAAATATTTGTATGCTCCAATCGAGCTCAAAATCTTTTTGCACACGTTTCAGACCATTTAGAGCATTTTTTGAAAAATTGAAAAAATTGGACGGACGCGTACGCGCGCGCACATATACGCACGCACAGGTCATATGGAATAGAAATTTCCCGTTTTTTCACATTTATCATATGCCTGAAATGTCAAGGAATATTTCTTCCAAGTTTCAAGTCAATCCGACTCAATATGACGTCATACGGGCCCGTCAAAGTTGAAATTCCGCGCGCGCGTCAATGGCGATATACAATGCAACAATGCCAAAAAACCGCCAATTTTAAATCCGATTTTACTCGTCAGGATGGACGGTGACCTCCCATTTTCTTTACATATTTTGAAAGCTGATGAGTTGTACATATCATTTCATGGGTTGGCGATACTGAAAAAATGATTAAAAGATATCAAATTTCTTAATAAAGTAAAAAAAGTAAATTTTCAAAATGACGTCATCAAATTTCAAGTTCACTCGAGCGTATCTCGCTTATCCTTTGCCAATTTTCACCCAGTTTTCAGTATGTTGTAGCTTATTAAATGTACTTTCATATTTATAATTACAAAAATTTGATTGGATGACGTCATCACCTCGTAAAAATGGATTGAAAGCATCCTTGTAAAATTTGACCAGTTTACGTGTTATCTCTATGGGAGAGCAGTTTTTCTGGAAGTGAAAATTGACATGACTATCTTTTTCGAGCACTAGCTCACTTATGCTTCGGTGAATTTCTCCCAGATTTCGATATGTTGTAGCTGAGACTTTGGGCTATCGTAAGTGTGCCCTTCATTTTTTCATACGGTGTCGGAATCACGTCCAAAAACTTGGTTGAAATTAAAGCTTATCTTCGATGTATTTTCATATTAATCTCCTTTTGCAACTTTCTTTGCAATAACTCAAGAAAAACATGCCCTATCTACCCAATATTTCGCACATGTTTAGTTCATGTTACGTACATCATTTCATGAAATAACAATTACTTGATCGGACACAATCTTCGGTATGTAAATTAGGGTCAAAGGTCATAAATGGTTCATCCTGTATCTAAGTGAATACATGTCCTATCTCTCCCATATTTTGCACACGCAAAGATCATGTTACAAGAATCATTTCACAAAATAACCACTCTTTGCTCAGATGTCATCTTGTCTGTGCAAAGTGGGGTCAAAAGGTCATATGTACTTCTTTCTGTTTCTTCGTTATGACGTCTTATCTCTATGGGAGGGAATTTTTCTAGACGTGAAAATTGACATGATTGTCTTCATCGAGCACTAGCTCAATTACCCTTCGGTGAATTTTTCTCAGATTTTAATATGTTGTAACTTAGACTTTACGCTATCGTTACGTGCCCTTTGTTTTTTCATATGATGTCGGGATCATGTTAAAATACTTGGTTGAAATTAAGCTTATCTTCGATGTATTGAGATATTTCTATGTTTCTGCAACTTTCTTTGCAATAACTCAAGAAAAACAGCCCCTATCACCCCCATATTTTGCACATGTTTAGCTCATGTCACGTACATTATTTCATAAAATAACAACTACTTGATCGGACAATATCTTGGGTATGTAAATTAGGGTCAAAGGTCACATATGTTTCATCCTGTATCTTGGTGAATACATGTCTTATCTTTCCCATATTTTGCACACGCAAAGATCATGTTACAAGAATCATTTCACAAAATAACCATTTTTTGCTCAGATGCCATCTAGGTTGTGCAAAGTGGGGTCAAAGGTCATATGTACTTGTTGCTGTATCTTCGTTATAGTGTATACAGATTTGGTACCAAAGATGGCAGATATGACGACCTTTTCTAAATGAGAATCCAAACATCACACGGCCAATGTCTCTGAACACAGATGAAACCTGTCATGGTCATGCCTATTGCGATCAGGACTTGAATCACTGATTAAAAAAAAAATCGGATCACCTTAATTTGTCAGTGATGACAAATTACAATCTCTAGTTAGGTGATCCGAGTATCCTCTCGGATCACCTATTGTATCTGTACGGATTCTTTCTTCTTCTTCTTCTTCTTCTTCTTTCTTTATTTCTCCCCAAAAGTTGTGCAGAGGTTAGCTCAGAAAGTGCTATGTCTATCAAGTTCAAACTTATACCATGTATGTATCGTGTCCCAAAGACGGCAATCGAACTAAAATCAAAGTGATCAGTCGACCGTGACGTCACTATGACGTCATTATATGAAAACACATTCTCAATCATATCTCATTAATGGAATGAAGTTTTTCAATGAAATTTACGTCACATATATTTCAAGTCATGCGCATTTTACTCATTTTCTCAAAATTCACATTTTCTCTTGATACGTGCGCGTACGCGCGCGTTGAAATATTTGTATGCTCAAATCGAGCTCAAATTTTTTGTGCACACGTTTCAGACCATTTGGAGCATTTTTTGAAAAATTGAAAAATTCGGACGGACGCGTACGCGCGCGCGCATATACGCACGCACAGCTCATATGCAATAGAAATTTTCAGTTTTTTCACACGGATCGGATGTCCAAAATGTCAAGGAATATTTCTATCAAGTTTCAAGTCGATCCGACTCAATATGACGTCATACGGGCCCGTCAAATTCAAAATTCCGCGCGTGCGTCAATGGGAATACACAGTGCAACTATGCCAAAAAACCGCCAATTTTAAATCGGATTTTACTCGTCAGGATGGACGGTGACCCCCCATTTTCTTGTAATATTCTAAAAGCTGATGAGTTGTACATGTCATTTCATGGGTTGGCGATACTGAAAAAATGATTAAAAGATATCACATTTCTTAATAAAGTAAACAAAGTAAATTTTCAAAATGACGTCATCAAATTTCAAATTCACTCGAGCGTATCTCACTTAAATTTCGCCAATTTTCACCCAGATTTCAGTATGTTGTAGCTTATGAAATGTTCTTTCATTAATGTAAAAACAACATTTTGATTGGATAACGTCATCACCTCGTAAAAATGGATTGAAAGTATCCTTGTAAAATTTGACCAGTTTACGTGTTATCTCTATGGGAGAGCAGTTTTTCTGGCAGTGAAAATTGACATGACTATCTTTTTCGAGCACTAGCTCACCTATGCTTCGGTGAATTTTTCCCAGATTTTAGTATGTTGTAGCTGAGACTTTGAGCTATCGTAAGTGTGCCCTCCATTTTTTCATACGACGTCGGCATCACGTCAAAAAACTTGGTTGAAAAATTGCATGTGGCTTCGATGCAGCGTCATTTTGCTTAATACACAGGGCCTATGGAGCATGAAATAGGTCATTGCATAGCGCATCCGACTCGTAATCCTAAGGTCCCTGGTTCGATGCTCACCCCTGCCAGTTTTTTTTTCTATTTTTTTAAACACTTTTTTTTCTTCTTTTTCTTTAATTAGTCTGAATCTCCTTTCCTAACTTTATCTTTTTCTGATTTTTTCATGCTTCTCCTTCAAATTTCTATAAAAATAACATAATTTTTTCTTTATTTTTCTTTCTTTCTACTACTTTCTGTGCAATAGATGAACAATAACAATGGCTATTAATCCCATATTTTGCACATGTTTTGTTCATGTCACGTATATTATTTCATAAAATAACAATTACTTGATCGGACACCATCTTGGGTATGTAAATTAGGGTCAAAGGTCATAAATGTTCCATCCTGTATCTTGGTGAATACATGTCCTATCTCTCCCATATTTTGCACACGCAAAGACCATATGTACTTGTTGCTGTTTCTTTGTTATAGTGTATGCAGAATTTGGTACCAAACATGGCAGATATGACTCCCCTTTCTAAATGAGAATCCAAACCTCACACGGCCAATGTCTCTAAACACAGATAAAACTTGTATTGTCATGCCTATTACGATCAGGACTCGAATCATTGATTAAAAAAAAAATCGGATCACCTTAATTTGTCAGTGATGACAAATTACAATCTCTAGTTCTTCTTCTTTATTTCTCCTCAAAAGTTGTGCAGAGGTTAGCTCAGAAAGTCCGCTGCCTGTCAATTTCAAAATTATATCATGTATGCATCATGTCCCAAAGACGGCAAATCTAATGTATCATTGTGATCAGTCGACCGTGACGTCACTATGACGTCATTATATGAAAACACATTCTCAATCATATCTCATTAATGAAATAGAATTTTTCAATGAAATTTACGTCACATATATTTAAAGTTATGCGCATTCTACTCATGTTCTCAAATTTCATATTTTCTCTTAAAACGTGCGCGTACGCGCGCGTTGAAATATTTGTATGCTCCAATCGAGCTCAAAATTTTTTTGCACACGTTTCAGACCATTTGGAGCATTTTTTGAAAAATTGAAAAAATCGGACGGACGCGTACGCGCGCGCGCATATACGCACGCACAGCTCATATGCAATTGAAATTTCCAGTTTTTTCACTTTGATCGCATGTCTGAAATGTCAAGGAATATTTATACCACGTTTCAAGTCAATCCGACTCAATATGACGTCATACGGGGCCGTCAAAGTTGAAATTCCGCGCGCGCGTCAATGGCGATATACAGTGCAACTATGCCAAAAAACTGCCAATTTTAAATCCGATTTTACTCGTCAGGATGGACGGTGACCCCCCATTTTCTTTACATATATTGAAAGCTGATGAGTTGTACATGTCATTTCATGGGTAGGCAATGCTGACAAAATGATTCAAAGATATCAAATTTCTTAATAAAGTAAAAAAAGTAAATTTTCAAAATGACGTCATCAAATTACAAGTTTACTCGAGCCTATCTCACTTATCCTCTGCCAATTTTCTCCCATATTTCAGTATGTTGTAGCTTATGAAATGTTCTTTCATTAATGTAAAAACAACATTTTGATTGGATGACGTCATCGCCTCGTAAAAATGGATTGAATGTATCCTTGTAGAATTTGACCAGTTTACGTGTTATCTCTATGGGAGAGCAGTTTTTCTGGCAGTGAAAATTGACATGACTCTCTTTTTCGAGCACTAGCTCACTTTTGCTTCGGTGAATTTTTCCCAGATTTTAGTATGTTGTAGCTGAGACTTTGGGCTATCGTAAGTGTGCCCTTCATTTTTTCATACGACGTCGGCATCACGTCGAAAAACTTGGTTGAAAATGGCACGTGGCTTCGATGCAGCGTCATTTTGCTTAATACACAGGGCCTATGGAGCATGAAATAGGTCATTGCATAGCGCATCCGACTCGTAATCCTAAGGTCCCTGGTTCGAGGCTCACCCCTGCCAATATTTTTTTTTTCATTTTTTTAAACACTTTTTTTCTTCTTTTTCTTTAGTTAGTCTTAATCTCCCTTCCTAACTTTATCTTTTTCTGATTTTTTTATGCTTCTCCTTCAAATTTCTATAAAATAACATATTTTTTTCTTTATTTTTCTTTCTTTCTACTACTTTCTGTGCAATAGATGAACAACAACAATGGCTATCAATCCCATATTTTGCACATGTTTAGTTCATGTCACGTACATTATTTCATAAAATAACAACTACTTGATCAGACACCATCTTGGGTATGTAAATTAGGGTCAAAGGTCATAAATGTTTCATCCTGTATCTTGGTGAATACATGTCCTATCTTTCCCATATTTTGCACACACAAAGACCATGTAACAAGGATCATTTCACAAAATAACCACTTTTTGCTCAGACGCCATCTTGGGTATGCAAAGTGAGGTCAAAGGTCATATGTACTTCTTTCTGTATTTTCGTTATGACGTGTTATCTCTATGGGAGGGATTTTTTTTTAATGTGAAAATCGACATGCTTTTCTTTATCGAGCACTAGCTCTCACTTACCCTTCGGTGAATTTCTCCCAGATTTTATGTTGTACCTAAGACTTTGCATTTTGCATCTTGGTGAATACCTGTCCTATCTTTGCCATATTTTGCACACGAATATAGACGATGTCGCAAGAATCATTTCACAAAATAACCACTTTTTCCTCAGATGCCATCTTGGGAGTGTAAAGGTGGGTCAAAGGTCATATGTATTCGTTGCTGTATCTTCGTTATTCAGTGTATACAGAATTGGTACCAAAGATGGCAGATATGACTCCCTTTTCTAAATGAGAATCCAAACCTCACACGGCCAATGTCTCTAAACACAGATGAAACTTGTATTGTCATGCCTATTACGATCAGGACTCGAATCATTGATTAAAAAAAAAATCGGATCACCTTAATTTGTCAGTGATGACAAATTACAATCTCTAGTTAGGTGATCCGAGTATCCTTCGGATCACCTTCTGTATCTGTACTGATTCTTTCTTTATTTCTCCTCAAAAGTTGTGCAGAGGTTAGCTCAGAAAGTGCATTGCCTATCAATGTCAAAATTATACCATATATGTATCATGTCCCAAAGACGACGGGTCAAGTAAAATCGTAGTGATCAGTCGACCGTGACGTCACTATGACGTCATTATATGAAAACACATTTTTAATCATATCTCATTAATGGAAAGGAATTTTTCAATGAAATTTACGTCACGTAAATTTCAATTCAAGGGAATTCTACTCATGTTTTCAAAATTCATCGCATTGTTAAAACGTGCGCGTACGCGCGCGTTGAAATATTTGTATGCTCCAATCGAACTCCAAATTATTTTGCATACGTTTCAGACCATTTGGAGCATTTTTTGAAAAATTAAAAAAATTGGACGGACGCGTACGCGCGCGCACATATACGCACGCACAGCTCATATGCAATAGAAATTTCCCGTTTTTTTACACTTATCGGATGTCTGAAATGTCAACGAATATTTCTACCAAGTTTCAAGTCAATCCGACTCAATATGACGTCATACGGGCCCGTCAAAGTTGAAATTCCGCGCGCGCGTCAATGGCGAAATACAGTGCAACAATGCCAAAAAACCGCCAATTTTAAATCCGATATTACTCGTCAGGATGGACGGTGACCCTCCATTTTCTTTTTATATTCTGAAAGCTGATGAGTTGTACATATCATTTCATGGGTTGGCGATGCTGAAAAAATGATGAAAAGATATCAAATTTCTTAATAAAGTAAAAAAAGTAAATTTTCAAAATGACGTCATCAAATTTCAAGTTCATTCGAGCGTATGTCACTAGTCCTTTGTCAATTTTCACCCAGATTTCAGTATGATGTAGCTTATTTAATGTTCTTTCAAACATAAAATTACAATATTTTGATTGGATAACGGTATCACCTCGTAAAAATGGATTAAAAGTAATCTTGTCAAATTTGACCAGTTTACGTGTTATCTCTATGGGAGTGCAGTTTTTCTGGAAATGAAAATTGACATGACTATCTTTATCGAGCACTAGCTCACTTAAGCTTCGGTAAATTTCTCCCAGATTTTAATATGTTGTAGCTGAGACTTTACGCTACCGTAAGTGTGCCCTTTGTTTTTTCATACGATGTCAGAATCACGTCAAAAAAGTGGGTTGAAATTCAGGCTTATCTTCGATGTATTGAGATATTTCTTTCTTTCTGCAACTTTCTTTGCAATAACTCAAGAAAAACGGCCTCTATCACTTCCATATTTTGCACATGTTTAGTTCATGTCACGTACATTATTTCATAAAATAACAACTACTTGATCGGACACCATCTTGGGTATGTAAAGTAGGGTCAAAGGTCATAAGTGTTTCACCCTGTATCTTAGTGAATACATGTCCTTTCTTTCCCATATTTTGCACACGCAAAGACCATGTTACAAGGATCATTTCACAAAATAACCACTTTTTACTCAGATGCCATCTTGTCGTTGCAAATTGAGGTCAAAGGTCATATGTACTTCTTTTTGTATCTTCGTTATGACGTGTTATCTCTATGGGAGGGAATTTTCTTTAATGTGAAAATTGACATGATTGTCTTTATCGAGCACTAGCTCACTTACCCTTCGGTGAATTTCTCCCAGATTTTATTATGTTGTAGCTGAGACTTTGCGCTATCGTTTTGTTTCCTTTGTTTTTTCATACGATGTCGGGATTACGATAAAAAATTGGTTGAAATTAAAGCTTATCTTCTATGTATTGAGATATTTCTTTCTTTCTGCAACTCTCTTTGCAATAACTCAAGAAAAACACGCCCTATCACCCCCATATTTTGCACATGTTTAGTTCATGTCTCGTACATTATTTCATAAAATAACAACTACTAGATCGGACAACATCTTGGGTATGTAAATTAGGGTCAAAGGTCATAAATGTTTCATCTTGTATCTTAGTGAATACCTGTCCTATCTTTCCCATATTTTTCACACGTATAGACGATGTCGCGAGAATCATTTCACAAAATAACCACTATTTCATCAGATGCAATCTTGGGAGTGCAAAGGTGGGTCAAAGGTCATATGTATTCATTGCTGTATCTTCGTTATTCAGTGTATACAGAATTTGGTACCAAAGATGGCAGATATGACTCCCTTTTCTAAATGAGAATGCAAACATCACACGGCCAATGTCTCTAAACACAGATGAAACTTGTATGGTCATGCCTATTGCGATCAGGACTCGAATCATTGATAAAAAAAAATCGGATCACCTTAATTTGTCAGTGATGACAAATTACAATCTCTAGTTTTCTTTATTTCTCCCCAAAAGTTGTGCAGAGGTTAGCTCAGAAAGTGCATTGCCTATCAATGTCAAACTTATAGCATATATGTATGGTGACCCAAAGACGACAAATCTTGTAAAATCATTGTGATCAGTCGACCGTGACGTCACTATGACGTCATTATATGAAAACACATTTTCATTCATATCTCATTAATGGAAAGGAATTTTTCAATCAAATTTACGTCACATATAGTTCAAGTCAAGCGCATTCTACTCACATTCTCAAAATTCATCTATATTTTAAAACGTGCGCGTACGCGCGCGTTGAAATATTTGTATGCTCAAATCGAGCTCAAATTTTTTTTGCACACGTTTCAGACCATTTGGAGCATTTTTTGAAAAATTGAAAAAATTGGACGGACGCGTACGCGCGCGCTCATATACGCACGCACAGCTCATATGCAATAGAAATTTCCCGTTTTTTCACATTTATCGGCTGCCTGAAATGTCAAGGAATATTTCTACCAAGTTTCAAGTCAATCCGACTCAATATGAGGTCATACGGGCCCGTCAAAGTTGAAATTCCGCGCGCGCGTCAATGGCGATATACAGTACAACTATGCCAAAAAACTGTCAATTTTAAATCCGATTTTACTCGTCAGGATGGACGGTGACCCTCCATTTTCTGTACATATTTTGAAGGCTGATGAGTTGTACATGTCATTTCATGGGGTGGCAATGCTGACAAAATGATTAAAAGATATCAAATTTCTTAATAAAGTAAAAACAGTAAATTTTCAAAATGACGTCATCAAATTTCAAGTTCATTCGAGCGTATCTCACTAGTCCTTTGTCAATTTTCACCCAGATTTCAGTATGATGTAGCTTATTTAATGTTCTTTCAAACATAAAATTACAATATTTTGATTGGATAACGGTATCACCTCGTAAAAATGGATTAAAAGTAATCTTGTCAAATTTGACCAGTTTACGTGTTATCTCTATGGGAGTGCAGTTTTTCTGGAAATGAAAATTGACATGACTATCTTTATCGAGCACTAGCTCACTTAAGCTTCGGTAAATTTCTCCCAGATTTTAATATGTTGTAGCTGAGACTTTACCCTACCGTAAGTGTGCCCTTTGTTTTTTCATACGATGTCGGAATCACGTCAAAAAATTGGGTTGAAATTCAGGCTTATCTTCGATGTATTGAGATATTTCTTTCTTTCTGCAACTTTCTTTGCAATAACTCAAGAAAAACGGCCTCTATCACTTCTATATTTTGCACATGTTTAGTTCATGTCACGTACATTATTTCATAAAATAACAACTACTTGATCGGACACCATCTTGGGTATGTAAAGTAGGGTCAAAGGTCATAAGTGTTTTACCCTGTATCTTAGTAAATACATGTCCTATCTTTCCCATATTTTGCACACGCAAAGACCATGTTACAAGGATCATTTCACAAAATAACCACTTTTTACTCAGATGCCATCTTGTTGTTGCAAATTGAGGTCAAAGGTCATATGTACTTCTTTTTGTATCTTCGTTATGACGTGTTATCTCTATGGGAGGGAATTTTCTTTAATGTGAAAATTGACATGATTGTCTTTATCGAGCACTAGCTCACTTACCCTTCGGTGAATTTCTCCTCGATTTTAATATGTTGTAGCTGAGACTGTGCGCTATCGAATGTGTGCCTTCCTTTCTTCATACAATGTCGGAATCATGTTAAAAAACTTGGTTGAAATTAAAGCTTATCTTCGATGTATTGAGATATTTCTTTCTTTCTGCAACTCTCTTTGCAATAACTCAAGAAAAACACGCCCTATCACCCCCATATTTTGCACATGTTTAGTTCATGTCTCGTACATTATTTCATAAAATAACAACTACTAGATCAGACAACATCTTGGGTATGTAAATTAGGGTCAAAGGTCATAAATGTTTCATCCTGTATCTTGGTGAATACATGTCCTATCTTTCCCATATTTTGCACACACAAAGACCATGTAACAAGGATCATTTCACAAAATAACCACTTTTTGCTCAGACGCCATCTTGGGTGTGCAAAGTGAGGTCAAAGGTCATATGTACTTCTTTCTGTATTTTCGTTATGACGTGTTGTCTCTATGGGAGGGATTTTTTTTTAATGTGAAAATCGACATGCTTTTCTTTATCGAGCACTAGCTCTCACTTACCCTTCGGTGAATTTCTCCCAGATTTTATGTTGTACCTAAGACTTTGCATTTTGCATCTTGGTGAAAACCTGTCCTATCTTTGCCATATTTTCCACACGTATAGACGATGTCGCGAGAATCATTTCACAAAATAACCACTATTTCATCAGATGCAATCTTGGGAGTGCAAAGGTGGGTCAAAGGTCATATGTATTCATTGCTGTATCTTCGTTATTCAGTGTATACAGAATTTGGTACCAAAGATGGCAGATATGACTCCCTTTTCTAAATGAGAATGCAAACATCACACGGCCAATGTCTCTAAACACAGATGAAACTTGTATGGTCATGCCTATTGCGATCAGGACTCGAATCATTGATAAAAAAAAATCGGATCACCTTAATTTGTCAGTGATGACAAATTACAATCTCTAGTCTTTAGGTGATCCGAGTATCCTCTCGGATCACCTTCTGTATCTGTACGGAATCTTTCTTTCTTTGTTTCTGGACAAAATTTGTGCAGAGGTTAGCTCAGAAAGTGCATTGCCTTTCAATGTCAAACTTATACCATATATGTATCGTCTCCCAAAGACGGCAATCGAACTAAAATCATGGTGATCAGTCGACCGTGACGTCACTATGACGTCATTATATGAAAACACATTCTCAATCATATCTCATTAATGGAATGGATTTTTTCAATGAAATTTACGTCACATATATTTCAGGTCAGGTGCATTCTACTCATATTCTCAAAATTCATCTATACCTTAAAACGTGCGCGTACGCGCGCGTTGAAATATTTGTATGCTCAAATCGAGCTCAAATTTTTTTTGTACACGTTTCAGACCATTTGGAGCATTTTTTGAAAAATTGAAAAATTTGGACGGACGCGTACGCGCGCGCTCATATACGCACGCACAGCTCATATGCAATAGAAATTTCCCGTTTTTTCACACTTATCGGCTGCCTGAAATGTCAAGGAATATGTCTACCAAGTTTCAAGTCAATCCGACTCAATATGACGTCATACGGGGCCGTCAAAGTTGAAATTCCGCGCGCGCGTCAATGGCGATATACAGTGCAACTATGCCAAAAAAATGACAATCTTAAATCCGATTTTACTCGTCAGGATGGACGGTGACCCCCCATTTTCTGTACATATTTTGAAAGCTGATGAGTTGTACATGTCATTTCATGGGGTGGCAATGCTGACAAAATGATTAAAAGATATCAAATTTCTTAATAAAGTAAAAAAAGTAAATTTTCAAAATGACGTCATCAAATTTCAAGTTCATTCGAGCGTATCTCACTAGTCCTTTGTCAATTTTCACCCAGATTTCAGTATGAGGTAGCTTATTTAATGTTCTTTGAAACATGAAATTACAATAATTTGATTGGATAACGGTATCACCTCGTAAAAATGGATTGAAAGTAATCTTGTCAAATTTGACCAGTTTACGTGTTATCTCTATGGGAGTGCAGTTTTTCTGGAAATGAAAATTGACATGACTATCTTTATCGAGCACTAGCTCACTTAAGCTTCGGTAAATTTCTCCCAGATTTTAATATGTTGTAGCTGAGACTTTACGCTACCGTAAGTGTGCCCTTTGTTTTTTCATACGATGTCAGAATCACGTCAAAAAATTGGGTTGAAATTCAGGCTTATCTTCGATGTATTGAGATATTTCTTTCTTTCTGCAACTTTCTTTGCAATAACTCAAGAAAAACAGCCTCTATCACTTCTATATTTTGCACATGTTTAGTTCATGTCACGTGAATTATTTCATAAAATAACAACTACTTGATCAGACACCATCTTGGGTATGTAAATTAGGGTCAAAGGTCATAAGTGTTTCATCCTGTATCTTAGTAAATACATGTCCTATCTGTCCCATATTTTGCACATGCAAAGACCATGTTACAAGGATCATTTCACAAAATAACTACTTTTTACTCAGATGCCATCTTGTCTGTGCAAATTGAGGTCAAAGGTTATATGTACTTCTTTTTGTATCTTCGTGATGACGTGTTATCTCTATGGGAGGGAATTTTCTTTAATATGAAAATTGACATGATTGTCTTTATCGAGCACTAGCTCACTTACCCTTCCGTGAATTTCTCCCAGATTTTAATATGTTGTAGCTGAGACTTTGCGCTATCGTTTTGTTGCCTTCGTTTTTTCATACGATGTCGGGATTACGATAAAAAATTGGTTGAATTTAAAGCTTATCTTCTATGTATTGAGATATTTCTTTCTTTCTGCAACTTTCTTTGCAATAACTCAAGAAAAACACGCCCTATCACCCCCATATTTTGCACATGTTTAGTTCATGTCTCGTACATTATTTCATAAAATAACAACTACTAGATCGGACAACATCTTGGGTATGTAAATTAGGGTCAAAGGTCATAAATGTTTCATCTTGTATCTGAGTGAATACCTGTCCTATCTTTCCCTTATTTTTCACACGTATAGACGATGTCGCGAGAATCATTTCACAAAATAACCACTATTTCATCAGATGCAATCTGGGAGTGCAAAGGTGGGTCAAAGGTCATATGTATTTGTTGCTGTATCTTCGTTATCTAGTGTATACAGAATTTGGTACCAAAGATGGCAGATATGACTCCCTTTTCTAAATGAGACTCCAAACATCACACGGCCAACGTCTGTAAACAGAGTTGAAACCTGTATGGTCATGCTTATTGCGATCAGGACTCGAATCATTGATTAAAAAAAATCGGATCACCTTAATTTGTCAGTAATGACAAATTACAATCTCTAGTCTTCTTCTTCTTCTTCTTTCTTTATTTCTCCCCAAAAGTTGTGCAGAGGTTAGCTCAGAAAGTACTATGCCTATCAAGTTCAAACTTATACCATGTATGTATCGTGTCCCAAAGACGGCAATCGAACTAAAATCAAAGTGATCAGTCGACCGTGACGTCACTATGACGTCATTATATGAAAACACATTCTCAATCATATCTCATTAATGGAATGAAGTTTTTCAATGAAATTCACGTCACATTTATTTCAAGTTATGCGCATTCTACTCATATTCTCAAAATTCACATTTTCTCTTGGTACGTGCGCGTACGCGCGCGTTGAAATATTTGTATGCTCAAATCGAGCTCAAATTTTTTTTGCGCACGTTTCAGACCATTTGGAGCATTTTTTGAAAAATTGAAAAAATCGGACGGACGCGTACGCGCGCGCGCATATACGCACGCACAGCTCATATGCAATAGAAATTTTCAGTTTTTTCACACGGATCGGATGTCCACAATGTCAAGGAATATTTCTATCAAGTTTCAAGTCGATCCGACTCAATATGACGTCATACGGGCCCGTCAAATTCAAAATTCCGCGCGTGCGTCAATGGGGATACACTGTGCAACTATGCCAAAAAACCGCCAATTTTAAATCGGATTTTACTCGTCAGGATGGACGATGACCCCCCATTTTCTTGACATATTCTAAAAGCTGATGAGTTGTACATGTCATTTCATGGGTTGGCGATACTGAAAAAATGATTAAAAGATATCAAATTTCTTAATAAAGTAAACAAAGTAAATTTTCCAAATGACGTCATCAAATTTCAAATTCACTCGAGCGTATCTCACTTAAATTTCGCCAATTTTCACCCAGATTTCAGTATGTTGTAGCTTATGAAATGTTCTTTCATCAATGTGATAACAACATTTTGATTGGATAACGTCATCACATCGTAAAAATGGATTGAAAGTATCCTTGTAAAATTTCACCAGTTTACGTGTTATCTCTATGGGAGTGCAGTTTTTCTGGCAGTGAAAATTGACATGACTCTCTTTTTCGAGCACTAGCTCACTTATGCTTCGGTGAATTTCTACCAGATTTTAGTATGTTGTAGCTGAGACTTTGGGCTATCGTAAGTGTGCCCTCCATTTTTTCATACAACGTTGGTATCACATCGAAAAACTTGGTTGAAAAATTGCATGTGGCTTCGATGCAGCGTCATTTTGCTTAATACACAGGGCCTATGGAGCATGAAATAGGTCATTGCATAGCGCATCCGACTCGTAATCCTAAGGTCCCTGGTTCGATGCTCACCCCTGCCAGTTTTTTTTTTTTTGAACACTTTTTTTCCTTTTTTTTCTTTAGTTAGTCTTAATCTCCTTTCCTAACTTTATCTTTTTCTGATTTTTTCATGCTTCTCCTTCAAATTTCTATAAAAATAACATAATTTTTTCTTTATTTTTCTTTCTTTCTACTACTTTCTGTGCAATAGATGAACAACAACAATGGCTATTAATCCCATATTTTGCACATGTTTTGTTCATGTCACGTACATTATTTCATAAAATAACAATTACTTGATCGGACACCATCTTGGGTATGTAAATTAGGGTCAAAGGTCATAAATGTTTTATCCTGTATCTTGGTGAATACATGTCCTATCTCTCCCATATTTTGCACACACAAAGACCATGTTACAAGAATCATTTCACAAAATAACCACTTTTTGCTCAGATGCCATCATGTCTGTGCAAAGTGGGGTCAAAGGTCATATATTCTTTCTGTATCTTCATTATGACGTGTTATCTCTATGGGAGTGCAGTTTTTCTGCGAATGAAGCTATGACAATCTTTTTCGAGCAATAGCTCACTTATGCTTCGGTGAATTTCTCCCAGATCTTAATATGTTGTAGCTGAGACTTTGGGCTATTGTATTTTACCCTTCGTTTTTTTCATACGATGTCGGGATCACGTTAAAAAACGTGGTTGAATTTAAAGCTTATCTTCAATGTATTGAGATGTTTCTTTTCTTTCTGCAACTTTCTTTGCAATAACTCAAGAAAAACAGCATCTATCACCCTCAAATTTTGCACATGTTTAGTTCATGTCACGTACATTATTTCATAAAATAACAACTTCTTGATCAGACACCATCTTGGGTATGTAAATTAGGGTCAAAGGTCATAAATGTTTCATTCTGTATCTTAGTGAATACATGTCCTGTCTCTTCCATATTTTGCACACGCAAAGACCATGTTACAAGAATCATTTTACAAAATAACCACATTTTGCTTAGATGCCATCCTGGCTGTGCAAAGCGAGGTCAGTGGTCAAATATACTTCATTCTGTCTCTTTATTATGACGTGTTATACGGAATATGGTACCAAAGATGGCAGATCTGACTCGCTTTTCTAAATGAGATTCCGAATATCACACGGCGAATGTCCCTAAACACAGATGAAACCTGTATGGTCATGCCTAAATTATATATTTGTTGCTGTATCTTCGTTATCTAGTGTATACAGAATTTGGAACCAAAGATGACAGATTTGACTCCCTTTTCTAAATGAGAATCCAAACATCACACAACCAATGTCTCTAAACACAGATGAAACCTGTATGGTGTTGCCTATTGCGATCAGACCTCGAATCATTGATTTAAAAAAATCGGATCACCTTAATTTGTCAGTGATGACAAATTACAATCTCTAGTTCTTTGTTTCTTTCTTTATTTCTCCTCAAAAGTTGTGCAGAGGTTAGCTCAGAAAGTGCTATGCCTATCAAGTTCAAACTTATACCATGTATGTATCGTGTCCCAAAGACGACAGATCAAGTAAAATCATTGTGATCAGTTGACCGTGACGTCACTATGACGTCATTATATGAAAACACATTCTCAATCATATCTCATTAATGGGATGGAATTTTTAAATGAAATTTACGTCACATATATTTCAAGTCAAGCGAATTCTATTCATATTGTCAAAATTTATATTTTCTCTTAAAACGTGCGCGTACGCGCGCGTTGAAATATTTGTATGCTCCAATCAAGCCCAAAATTTTTTTGCACACGTTTCAGACCATTTAGAGCATTTTTTGAAAAAATGAAAAAATCGGACGGACGCGTACGCGCGCGCGCATATACGCACGCACAGCTCATATGCAATAGAAATTTCCCATTTTTTTCACTGTGATCAGATGTCTGAAATGTGAAGGAATATTTCTACCAAGTTTCAAGTCAATCCGACTCAATATGACGTCATACGGGCCCGTCAAAGTTGAAATTCCGCGCGCGCGTCAATGGCGATAGACAGTGCAACTATGCCAAAAAACCGCAAATCTTAAATCCGATTTTACTCGTCAGGATGGACGGTGACCCCCCATTTCCTTTACATATTCTGAAAGCTGATGAGTTGTATATGTCATTTCATGGGTTGGCGATGCTGAAAAAATGATTAAAAGATATCAAATTTCTTAATAAAGTAAAAAAAGTAAATTTTCAAAATGACGTCATCAAATTTCAAGTTTACTCGAGCGTATCTCACTTATCCTTTGCCAATTTTCACCCAAATTTCAATATGTTGTAGCTTATGAAATGCTCTTTCATAAATTAAATACACAATTTTCATTAGATGACGACATCACCTCGAAAAAATGGATTGAAGGTAACCTTGTCAAATTTGACCAGTTTACGTGTAATCTCTATGGGAGTGCAATTTTTATGGAAATGAAAATTGACATGACTATCTTTATCGAGCACTAGCTCACTTATGCTTTAGTGAATTTCTCTAAGGTTTTAATATGTTGTAGCTGAGACGTAGGGCTATCGTAAGTGTGCCCTTTGTTTTTTCATACGTTGTCGGGATCACGTGAAAAAACTTGGTTGAAATTAAAGTTTATCTTCGATGTATTGAGATATTCCTTTCTTTTTGCAACTTTATGTGCAATAACTCAAGAAAAACATACCCTATCACCACCATATTTTGCACATGTTTAGTTCATGTCACGAACATTATTTCATAAAATAACAACTACTTGATCAGACGCCATCTTGGGTATGTAAATTAGGGTCAAAGGTCATAAATGTTTCATCCTGTATCTTGGTGAATACATGACCTATCTTTCCCATATTTTGCACACGTAAAATCCATGTTACAGGGATCATTTCATAAAATAACCACTTTTTGCTCAGATGCCATCTTGTCTGTGCAAAGTGGGGTCAAAGGTCATATGTACTTCTTTTTCTATGTTCGCTATGACGTGTTATCTCTACGGGAGGGAATTTTTTAGATGTGAAAATTGACATGACTCTCTTTATCGAGCACTATCTTACTTATGCTTCGGTGAATTTCTCTCAGATTTTGATATGTTGTAGCTGAGACTTTGCAGTATCAGGACTCGAATCATTGATAAAAAAAATCGGATCACCTTAATTTGTCAGTGATGACAAATTACAATCTCTAGTTAGGTGATCCGAGTATCCTTCGGATCACCTTCTGTATCTGTACGGATTCTTTCTTCTTCTTTGTTTCTTTATTTCTCCGCAAAAGTTGTGCAGAGGTTAGCTCAGAAAGTCCGCTGCCTATCAATTTCAAAATTATACCATGTATGCATCATGTCCCAAAGACGACAAATCTAATGTATCATTGTGATCAGTCGACCGTGACGTCACTATGACGTCATTATATGAAAACATATTCTCAATCATATCTCATTAATGGAATGGAATTTTTCAATGAAATTTACGTCACATATATTTCAAATTATGCGCATTCTACTCATGTTCTCAAAGTTCATATTTTCTCTTAAAACGTGCGCGTACGCGCGCGTTGAAATATTTGTATGCTCCAATCGAGCTCAAATTTTTTTTGCACACGTTTCAGACCATTTGGAGCATTTTTTGAAAAATTGAAAAAATCGGACGGACGCGTACGCGCGCGCGCATATACGCACGCACAGCTCATGTGCAATTGAAATTTCCAGTTTTTTCACTTTGATCGGATGTCTGAAATGTTAAGGAATATTTATACCAAGTTTCAAATCAATGCGACTCAATATGACGTCATGCGGGCCCGTCAAAGTTGAAATTCCGCGCGCGCGTCAATGGCGATATACAGTGCAACTATGCCAAAAAACTGCTAATTTTAAATTCGATTTTACTCGTCAGGATGGACGGTGACCCCCCATTTTCTTTACATATTTCAAAACCTGATGAGTTGTACATGTCATTTCATGGGGTGGCAATGCTGACAAAATGATTAAAAGATAGCAAATTTCTTAATAAAGTAAAAAAAGTAAATTTTCAAAATGACGTCATCAAATTTCAAGTTCATTCGAGCGTATCTCACTAGTCCTTTGTCAATTTTCACCCAGATTTCAGTATGTTGTAGCTTTTTTAATGTTCTTTATAAAAATAAATTACAAAATTTTGATTGGATAACGGTATAACCTCGTAAAAATGGATTGAAAGTAACCTTGTCAAATTTGACCAGTTTACGTGTTATCTCTATGGGAGTGCAGTTTTTCTGGAAATGAAAATTGACATGACTATCTTTATCGAGCACTAGCTCACTTACCCTTCGGTAAATTTCTCCCAGATTTTGATATGTTGTAGCTGAGACTTTACGCTACCGTAAGTGTGCACTTCGTTTTTTCATACGATGTCGGGATCACGTCAACAATTTTGGTTGAAATTCAGGCTTATCTTCGATATATTGAGATATTTCTTTCTTTCTGCAACTTTCTTTGCAATAACTCAAGAAAAACACGCCCTATTACTTCCATGTTTTGCACATGTTTAGTTCATGTCACGTACATTATTTCATAAAATAACAACTACTTGATCGGACACCATCTTGGGTATGTAAATTAGGGTCAAAGGTCATAAGTGTTTCATCCTGTATCTTAGTGAATACATGTCCTATCTTTCCCACATTTTGCAAACGCAAAGACCATGTTACAAGGATCATTTCACAAAATCACCACTTTTTACTCAGATGCCATCTTGTCTGTGCAAATTGAGGTCAAATGTCATATGTACTTCTTTTTGTATCCTCGTTATGACGTGTTATCTCTATGGGAGGGAATTTTTTTTAATGTGAAAATTGACATGATTGTCTTTATCGAGCACTAGCTCACTTACCCTTCAGTGAATTTCTCCCAGATTTTAATATGTTGTAGCTGAGACTTTGCGCTATCGTTAAATTTGATTTTGTTTTTCATACGATGTCGGGATCACGATAAAAAACTTGGTTGAAATTAAAGCTTATCTTCTATGTATTGATATATTTCTTTCTTTCTGCAACTTTCTTTGCAATAACTCAAGAAAAACACGCCCTATCACCCCCATATTCTGCACATGTTTAGTTCATGTCACGTACATTATTTCATAAAATAACAACTACTTGATCGGACAACATCTTTGGTATGTAAATTAGGGTCAAATGTCATAAATGTTTCATCTTGTATCTTGGCGAATACCTGTCCTATCTTTCCCATATTTTGCACACGTATAGACGATGTCGCAAGAATCATTTCACAAAATAACCACTTTTTCCTCAGATGCCATCTTGGGAGTGTAAAGGTGGGTCAAAGGTCATATGTATTTGTTGTTGTATCTTCGTTATCTAGTGTATACGGAATTTGGTACCAAAGATGGCAGATATGACTCCCTTTTCTAAACGAGAATTCAAACATCACACGGCCAACGTGTTTAACAACAGACGAAACCTGTATGGTCATGCCTATTGCGATCAGGACTCGAATCATTGATGAAAAAAAAAAATCGGATCACCTTAATTTGTCAGTAATGACAAATTACAATCTCTAGTTCTTCTTCTTTTTAGGTGATCCGAGTATCCTCTCGGATCACCTATTGTATCTGTACGGATTCTTTCTTCTTCTTCTTCTTCTTCTTTATTTCTTTCTCCTCAAATCTTGTGCAGCGGTTAACTCAAAAAGTCCCCCACCTATCACTTTCAAACTTATACCATGTATGTATCATGTCCTAAGGACGACAGATCTAGTGTATCAATGTGATCAGTTGACCGTGACGTCATTATGACGTCATTATCTGAAATCACGTTTACATCAATATCTCATTAATGGAACGGAATTTTTGAATGAAATTAAGATATCATATAGTTCAAGTCAAGGTCTATTGATATATTTCATAAAATTTGGTCACGTTCATACTAAACGAGCGCGTACGCGCGCGTTGAAATTTAAACATGCTCTAATCAACCTCAAAATTGTTTTGCACACGTTTCAGGTCATTTACAGCATTTCAAAAAAAATCGACGGACGCGTACGCGCGCGCGCATATACGCACGCACAGCTCATATGCAATAGAAATTTCCCGTTTTATCGCACGGATCGAATGTCTGAAATGTCAAGGAATATTTCTACCAAGTTTCAAGTCGATCCGACTCAATATGACGTCATACGGGCCAATCAAAGTTTAAATTCCGCGCGCGCGTCAATGGCGATATACAGTGCAACTATGCCAAAAAACCGCCAATTTTAAATCCGATTTTACTCGTCAGGATGGACGGTGACCCCCCATTTTCTTTACATATTTTGAAAGCTGATGAGTTGTACATGTCATTTCATGGGGTGGTAATGCTGACAAAATGATCAAAAGATATCAAATTTCTTAATAAAGTAAAAAAAGTAAATTTTCAAAATGACGTCATCAAATTTCAAGTTTATTCGAGCATATCTCACTAGTCCTTTGTCAATTTTCACCCATATTTCAGTATATTGTAGCTTATTTAATGTTCTTACAAACACAAAATTACAAAGTTTTGATTGGATAACGGTATCACCTCGTAAAAATGGATTGAAAGTAATCTTGTCAAATTTGACCAGTTTACGTGTTATCTCTACGGGAGTGCAGTTTTTCTGGAAATGAAAATTGACATGACTATCTTTATCGAGCACTAGCTCACTTACCCTTCGGTAAATTTCTCCCAGATTTTAATATGTTGTAGCTTAGACTTTACGCTACCGTAAGTGTGCCCTTCATTTTTTCATACGCTGTCGGGATCACGTCAAAGATTTTGGTTGAAATTCAAGCTTATCTTCGATGTATTGAGATATTTCTTTCTTTCTGCAACTTTCTTTGCAATAACTCAAGAAAAACGGACTCTATCACTTCCATATTTTGCACCTGTTTAGTTCATGTCACGTGAATTATTTCATAAAATAACAACTACTTGATCGGACACCATCTTGGGTATGTAAATTAGGGTCAAAGGTCATAAGTGTTTCACCCTGTATCTTAGTGAATACATGTCCTATCTTTCCCATATTTTGCACACGCAAAGACTATGTTACAAGGATCATTTCACAAAATAACTACTTTTTACTCAGATGCCATCTTGGGTGTGCAAATTGAGGTCAAAGGTCATATGTACTTCTTTTTGTATCTTCGTTATGACGTGTTATCTCTAAGGGAGGGATTTTTTTTAAATGTGAAAATTGACATGATTGTCTTTATAGAGCACTAGCTCACTTACCCTTCGGTGAATTTCTCCCAGATTTTAATATGTTGTAGCTGAGACTTTGCGCTATCGTTTTGTTACCTTCGTTTTTTCATACAATGTCGGGATTATGATAAAAAAACTTGGTTGAAATTAAAGCTTATCTTCTATGTATTGAGATATTTCTTTCATTCTGCAACTTTCTTTGCAATAACTCAAGAAAAACACGCCCTATCACCCCCATATTTTGCACATGTTTAGTTCATGTCTCGTACATTATTTCATAAAATAACAACTACTAGATCGGACAACATCTTGGGTATGTAAATTAGGGTCAAAGGTCATAAATGTTTCATCTTGTATCTTAGTGAATACCTGTCCTATCTTTCCCATATTTTTCACACGTATAGACGATGTCGCGAGAATCATTTCACAAAATAACCACTATTTCATCAGATGCAATCTTGGGAGTGGAAAGGTGGGTCAAAGGTCATATGTACTTGTTGCTGTTTTTTCGTTATAGTGTATACAGAATTTTGTACCTAACATGGCAGATATAACTCCCTTTGCTAAATGAGAATGCAAACATCACACGGCCAATGTCTCTAAACAGAGATGAAACTTGTATGGTCATGCCTATTGCGATCAGGACTCGAATCATAGATAAAAAAAAATCGGATCACCTTAATTTGTCAGTGATGACAAATTACAATCTCTAGTTCTTCTTCTTCTTTATTTCTCCTCAAAAGTTGTGCAGAGGTTAGCTCAGAAAGTCCGCTGCCTGTCAATTTCAAAATTATATCATGTATGCATCATGTCCCAAAGACGGCAAATCTAATGTATCATTGTGATCAGTCGACCGTGACGTCACTATGACGTCATTATATGAAAACACATTCTCAATCATATCTCATTAATGAAATTGAATTTTTCAATGAAATTTACGTCACATATATTTAAAGTTATGCGCATTCTACTCATGTTCTCAAAATTCATATTTTCTCTTAAAACGTGCGCGTACGCGCGCGTTGAAATATTTGTATGCTCCAATCGAGCTCAAAATTTTTTTGCACACGTTTCCGACCATTTGGAGCATTTTTTGAAAAATTGAAAAAATCGGACGGACGCGTACGCGCGCGCGCATATACGCACGCACAGCTCATATGCAATTGAAATTTCCAGTTTTTTCACTTTGATCGCATGTCTGAAATGTCAAGGAATATTTATACCACGTTTCAAGTCAATCCGACTCAATATGACGTCATACGGGGCCGTCAAAGTTGAAATTCCGCGCGCGCGTCAATGGCGATATACAGTGCAACTATGCCAAAAAACTGCCAATTTTAAATCCGATTTTACTCGTCAGGATGGACGGTGACCCCCCATTTTCTTGACATATATTGAAAGCTGATGAGTTGTACATGTCATTTCATGGGTAGGCAATGCTGACAAAAGGATTAAAAGATATCAAATTTCTTAATAAAGTAAAAAAAGTAAATTTTCAAAATGACGTCATCAAATTACAAGTTTACTCGAGCGTATCTCACTTATCCTCTGCCAATTTTCTCCCATATTTCAGTATGTTGTAGCTTATGAAATGTTCTTTCATTAATGTAAAAACAACATTTTGATTGGATGACGTCATCGCCTCGTAAAAATGGATTGAATGTATCCTTGTAGAATTTGACCAGTTTACGTGTTATCTCTATGGGAGAGCAGTTTTTCTGGCAGTGAAAATTGACATGACTCTCTTTTTCGAGCACTAGCTCACTTTTGCTTCGGTGAATTTTTCCCAGATTTTAGTATGTTGTAGCTGAGACTTTGGGCTATCGTAAGTGTGCCCTTCATTTTTTCATAAGACGTCGGCATCACGTCGAAAAACTTGGTTGAAAATGGCACGTGGCTTCGATGCAGCGTCATTTTGCTTAATACACAGGGCCTATGGAGCATGAAATAGGTCATTGCATAGCGCATCCGACTCGTAATCCTAAGGTCCCTGGTTCGAGGCTCACCCCTGCCAATTTTTTTTTTTCATTTTTTTAAACACTTTTTTTCTTCTTTTTCTTTAGTTATTCTTAATCTCCCTTCCTAACTTTATCTTTTTCTGATTTTTTTATGCTTCTCCTTCAAATTTCTATAAAATAACATATTTTTTTCTTTATTTTTCTTTCTTTCTACTACTTTCTGTGCAATAGATGAACAACAATGGCTATCAATCCCATATTTTGCACATGTTTAGTTCATGTCACGTACATTATTTCATAAAATAACAACTACTTGATCAGACACCATCTTGGGTATGTAAATTAGGGTCAAAGGTCATAAATGTTTCATCCTGTATCTTGGTGAATACATGTCCTATCTTTCCCATATTTTGCACACACAAAGACCATGTAACAAGGATCATTTCACAAAATAACCACTTTTTGCTCAGACGCCATCTTGGGTGTGCAAAGTGAGGTCAAAGGTCATATGTACTTCTTTCTGTATTTTCGTTATGACGTGTTATCTCTATGGGAGGGATTTTTTTTTAATGTGAAAATCGACATGCTTTTCTTTATCGAGCACTAGCTCTCACTTACCCTTCGGTGAATTTCTCCCAGATTTTATGTTGTACCTAAGACTTTGCATTTTGCATCTTGGTGAATACCTGTCCTATCTTTGCCATATTTTGCACACGAATATAGACGATGTCGCAAGAATCATTTCACAAAATAACCACTTTTTCCTCAGATGCCATCTTGGGAGTGTAAAGGTGGGTCAAAGGTCATATGTATTCGTTGCTGTATCTTCGTTATTCAGTGTATACAGAATTGGTACCAAAGATGGCAGATATGACTCCCTTTTCTAAATGAGAATCCAAACCTCACACGGCCAATGTCTCTAAACACAGATGAAACTTGTATTGTCATGCCTATTACGATCAGGACTCGAATCATTGATTAAAAAAAAATCGGATCACCTTAATTTGTCAGTGATGACAAATTACAATCTCTAGTTAGGTGATCCGAGTATCCTTCGGATCACCTATTGTATCTGTACCGATTCTTTATTTCTGGACAAAAGTTGTGCAGAGATTAACTCAGAAAGTCCTCTGCCTATCAATTTCAAAATTATACCATATATGTATCATGTCACAAAGACGACAGATTTTGTAAAATCATTGTGATCAATGGACCGTGACGTCACTATGACGTCATTATATGAAAACACATTTTCATTAATATCTCATTAATGGAAAGGAATTTTTCCATGAAATTTACGTCACATATAGTTCAAATCAAGCGTATTCTACACATTTTCTCACATTTCAGTTTACACTCAAACCGTGCGCGTACGCGCGCGTTAAAATGTTGACATGCTCCAATCGAGCTCAAATATTTTTTGCACACGTTTCAGATCATTTGGAGCATTTTTTGAAAAATTGAAAAAATTGGACGGACGCGTACGCGCGCGCACATATACGCACGCACAGCTCATATGCAATAGAAATATCCCGTTTTTTCACACTTATCGGCTGTCTGAAATGTCAAGGAATATTTCTACCAAGTTTCAAGTCAATCCGACTCAATATGACGTCATACGGGCCCGTCAAAGTTGAAATTCCGCGCGCGCGTCAATGGCGATATACAGTGCAACTATGCCAAAAACCGCCAATTTTAAATCCGATTTTACTCGTCAGGATGGACGGTGACCCCCCATTTTCTGTACATATTTTGAAAGCTGATGAGTTGTACATGTTATTTCATGGGGTGGCAATGCTGACAAAATGATTAAAAGATATCAAATTTCTTAATAAAGTAAAAAAAGTAAATTTTCAAAATGACGTCATCAAATTTCAAGTTCATTCGAGCGTATCTCACTAGTCCTTTGTCAATTTTCAACTAGATTTCAGTATGATGTAGCTTATTTAATGTTCTTTCAAACATAAAATAACAAAATTTTGATTGGATAACGGTATCACCTCGTAAAAATGGATTGAAAGTAATCTTGTCAAATTTGACCAGTTTACGTGTTATCTCTATGGGAGTGCAGTTTTTCTGGAAATGAAAATTGACATTACTATCTTTATCGAGCATTAGCTCTCTTAAGCTTCGGTAAATTTCTCCCAGATTTTAATATGTTGTAGCTGAGACTTTACGCTACCGTAAGTGTGCCCTTTGTTTTTTCATACGATGTCAGAATCACGTCAAAAAATTGGGTTGAAATTCAGGCTTATCTTCGATGTATTGAGATATTTCTTTCTTTCTGCAACTTTCTTCGCAATAACTCAAGAAAAACGGCGTCTATCACTTCCATATTTTGCACATATTTAGTTCATGTCACGTGAATTATTTCATAAAATAACAACTACTTGATCGGACACCATCTTGGGTATGTAAATTAGGGTCAAAGGTCATAAATGTTTCACCCTGTATCTTAGTATATACATGTCCTATCTTTCCCATATTTTGCACACGCAAAGACCATGTTACAAGAATCATTTCACAAAATAACCACTTTTTGCTCAGATGCCATCTTGTCTTTGCAAAGTGAGGTCAAAGGTCATATGTACTTTTTTCTCTATCTTCGTTATGACGTGTTATCTCTATGGGAGGGATTTTTTTTTTAATGTGAAAATTGACATGATTGCCTTTATCGAGCACTAGCTCACTTACCCTTCGGTGAATTTCTCCCAGATTTTAGTATGTTGTAGCTGAGACTTTGCGCTATCGTTTTGTTACCTTTGTTTTTTCATACAATGTCGGGATTACGATAAAAAACTTGATTGAAATTAAGGCTTATCTTCTATGTATTGAGATATATCTTTCTTTCTGCAACTTCTTTGCAATAACTCAAGAAAAACACGCCCTATCATACCCATATTTTGCACATGTTTAGTTCATGTCACGTACATTATTTCATAAAATAACAACTACTAGACCGGACAACATCTTGGGTATGTAAATTAGGGTCAAAGGTCATAAATGTTTCATCTTGTATCTTAGTGAATACCTGTCCTATCTTTCCCATATTTTTCACACGTATAGACGATGTCGGGAGAATCATTTCACAAAATAACCACTATTTCATCAGATGCAATCTTAGGAGTGCAAAGGTGGGTCAAAGGTCATATATACTTGTTGCTGTTTCTTCGTTATAGTGTATACAGAATTTGGTACCTAACATGGCAGATATGACTCCCTTTGCTAAATGAGAATGCAAACATCACACGGCCAATGTCTCTAAACACAGATGAAACTTGTATGGTCATGCCTATTGCGATCAGGACTCGAATAATTGATGAAAAAAAAATCGGATCACCTTAATTTGTCAGTGATGACAAATTACAATCTCTAGTTAGGTGATCCGAGTATCCTCTCGGATCACCTTCTGTATCTGTACGGAATCTTTCTTTCTTTGTTTCTGGACAAAATTTGTGCAGAGGTTAGCTCAGAAAGTGCATTGCCTTTCAATGTCAAACTTATACCATATATGTATCGTCTCCCAAAGACGGCAATCGAACTAAAATCATGGTGATCAGTCGACCGTGACGTCACTATGACGTCATTATATGAAAACACATTCTCAATCATATCTCATTAATGGAATGGATTTTTTCAATGAAATTTACGTCACATATATTTCAGGTCAGGTGCATTCTACTCATACTCTCAAAATTCATCTATACCTTAAAACGTGCGCGTACGCGCGCGTTGAAATATTTGTATGCTCAAATCGAGCTCAAATTTTTTTTGCACACGTTTCAGACCATTTGGAGCATTTTTTGAAAAATTGAAAAATTTGGACGGACGCGTACGCGCGCGCTCATATACGCACGCACAGCTCATATGCAATAGAAATTTCCCGTTTTTTCACACTTATCGGCTGCCTGAAATGTCAAGGAATATGTCTACCAAGTTTCAAGTCAATCCGACTCAATATGACGTCATACGGGGCCGTCAAAGTTGAAATTCCGCGCGCGCGTCAATGGCGATATACAGTGCAACTATGCCAAAAAAATGACAATCTTAAATCCGATTTTACTCGTCAGGATGGACGGTGACCCCCCATTTTCTGTACATATTTTGAAAGCTGATGAGTTGTACATGTCATTTCATGGGGTGGCAATGCTGACAAAATGATTAAAAGATATCAAATTTCTTAATAAAGTAAAAAAAGTAAATTTTCAAAATGACGTCATCAAATTTCAAGTTCATTCGAGCGTATCTCACTAGTCCTTTGTCAATTTTCACCCAGATTTCAGTATGAGGTAGCTTATTTAATGTTCTTTGAAACATGAAATTACAATAATTTGATTGGATAACGGTATCACCTCGTAAAAATGGATTGAAAGTAATCTTGTCAAATTTGACCAGTTTACGTGTTATCTCTATGGGAGTGCAGTTTTTCTGGAAATGAAAATTGACATGACTATCTTTATCGAGCACTAGCTCACTTAAGCTTCGGTAAATTTCTCCCAGATTTTAATATGTTGTAGCTGAGACTTTACGCTACCGTAAGTGTGCCCTTTGTTTTTTCATACGATGTCAGAATCACGTCAAAAAATTGGGTTGAAATTCAGGCTTATCTTCGATGTATTGAGATATTTCTTTCTTTCTGCAACTTTCTTTGCAATAACTCAAGAAAAACAGCCTCTATCACTTCTATATTTTGCACATGTTTAGTTCATGTCACGTGAATTATTTCATAAAATAACAACTACTTGATCAGACACCATCTTGGGTATGTAAATTAGGGTCAAAGGTCATAAGTGTTTCATCCTGTATCTTAGTAAATACATGTCCTATCTGTCCCATATTTTGCACATGCAAAGACCATGTTACAAGGATCATTTCACAAAATAACTACTTTTTACTCAGATGCCATCTTGTCTGTGCAAATTGAGGTCAAAGGTTATATGTACTTCTTTTTGTATCTTCGTGATGACGTGTTATCTCTATGGGAGGGAATTTTCTTTAATATGAAAATTGACATGATTGTCTTTATCGAGCACTAGCTCACTTACCCTTCCGTGAATTTCTCCCAGATTTTAATATGTTGTAGCTGAGACTTTGCGCTATCGTTTTGTTGCCTTCGTTTTTTCATACGATGTCGGGATTACGATAAAAAATTGGTTGAATTTAAAGCTTATCTTCTATGTATTGAGATATTTCTTTCTTTCTGCAACTTTCTTTGCAATAACTCAAGAAAAACACGCCCTATCACCCCCATATTTTGCACATGTTTAGTTCATGTCTCGTACATTATTTCATAAAATAACAACTACTAGATCGGACAACATCTTGGGTATGTAAATTAGGGTCAAAGGTCATAAATGTTTCATCTTGTATCTGAGTGAATACCTGTCCTATCTTTCCCTTATTTTTCACACGTATAGACGATGTCGCGAGAATCATTTCACAAAATAACCACTATTTCATCAGATGCAATCTGGGAGTGCAAAGGTGGGTCAAAGGTCATATGTATTCATTGCTGTATCTTCGTTATTCAGTGTATACAGAATTTGGTACCAAAGATGGCAGATATGACTCCCTTTTCTAAATGAGAATGCAAACATCACACGACCAATGTCTCTAAACACAGATGAAACTTGTATGGTCATGCCTATTGCGATCAGGACTCGAATCATTGATAAAAAAAAATCGGATCACCTTAATTTGTCAGTGATGACAAATTACAATCTCTAGTCTTCTTCTTTCTTTATTTCTGGACAAAAGTTGTGTATCTACGTACTCAGAAAGTTCTCACAGTATCAATTTCAAACTCATACCATGTATGTATCATGTCCCAAAGACGAAAAATTTTATAAAATCATACTGATCAGTCGACCGTGACGTCACTATGACGTCATTATATGAAAACACATTTTCATCCATATCTCATTAACAGAATAGAATTCTTCAATGAAATTTACGTCACATATATTTTAAGTCAAGCGAATTCTACTCATAGTGTCAAAATTCATATTTATCTTAAAACGTGCGCGTACGCGCGCGTTGAAATATTTGTATGCTCAAATCGAGCTCAAATTTTTTTTGCACACGTTTCAGACCATTTGGAGCATTTTTTGAAAAATTGAAAAAATTGGACGGACGCGTACGCGCGCGCTCATATACGCACGCACAGCTCATATGCAATAGAAATTTCCCGTTTTTTCACACTTATCGGCTGCCTGAAATGTCAAGGAATATTTCTACCAAGTTTCAAGTCAATCCGACTCAATATGAGGTCATACGGGCCCGTCAAAGTTGAAATTCCGCGCGCGCGTCAATGGCGATATACAGTACAACTATGCCAAAAAACTGCCAATTTTAAATCCGATTTTACTCGTCAGGATGGACGGTGACCCTCCATTTTCTGTACATATTTTGAAAGCTGATGAGTTGTACATGTCATTTCATGGGGTGGCAATGCTGACAAAATGATTAAAAGATATCAAATTTCTTAATAAAGTAAAAAAAGTAAATTTTCAAAATGACGTCATCAAATTTCAAGTTCATTCGAGCGTATCTCACTAGTCCTTTGTCAATTTTCACCCAGATTTCAGTATGATGTAGCTTATTTAATGTTCTTTCAAACATAGTATTACAATATTTTGATTGGATAACGGTATCACCTCGTAAAAATGGATTAAAAGTAATCTTGTCAAATTTGACCAGTTTACGTGTTATCTCTATGGGAGTGCAGTTTTTCTGGAAATGAAAATTGACATGACTATCTTTATCGAGCACTAGCTCACTTAAGCTTCGGTAAATTTCTCCCAGATTTTAATATGTTGTAGCTGAGACTTTAGGCTACCGTAAGTGTGCCCTTTGTTTTTTCATACGATGTCGGAATCACGTCAAAAAATTGGGTTGAAATTCAGGCTTATCTTCGATGTATTGAGATATTTCTTTCTTTCTGCAACTTTCTTTGCAATAACTCAAGAAAAACGGCCTCTATCACTTCTATATTTTGCACATGTTTAGTTCATGTCACGTACATTATTTCATAAAATAACAACTACTTGATCGGACACCATCTTGGGTATGTAAAGTAGGGTCAAAGGTCATAAGTGTTTCACCCTGTATCTTAGTGAATACATGTCTTATCTTTCCCATATTTTGCACACGCAAAGACCATGTTACAAGGATCATTTCACAAAATAATCACTTTTTACTCAGATGCCATCTTGTCGTTGCAAATTGAGGTCAAAGGTCATATGTACTTCTTTTTGTATCTTCGTTATGACGTGTTATCTCTATGGGAGGGAATTTTCTTTAATGTGAAAATTGACATGATTGTCTTTATCGAGCACTAGCTCACTTACCCTTCGGTGAATTTCTCCCAGATTTTAATATGTTGTAGCTGAGACTTTGCGCTATCGTTTTATTTCCTTTGTTTTTTCATACGATGTCGGGATTACGATAAAAAATTGGTTGAAATTAAAGCTTATCTTCTATGTATTGAGATATTTCTTTCTTTCTGCAACTCTCTTTGCAATAACTCAAGAAAAACACGCCCTATCACCCCCATATTTTGCACATGTTTAGTTCATGTCTCGTACATTATTTCATAAAATAACAACTACTAGATCAGACAACATCTTGGGTATGTAAATTAGGGTCAAAGGTCATAAATGTTTCATCTTGTATCTTAGTGAATACCTGTCCTATCTTTCCCATATTTTCCACACGTATAGACGATGTCGCGAGAATCATTTCACAAAATAACCACTATTTCATCAGATGCAATCTTGGGAGTGCAAAGGTGGGTCAAAGGTCATATGTATTCATTGCTGTATCTTCGTTATTCAGTGTATACAGAATTTGGTACCAAAGATGGCAGATATGACTCCCTTTTCTAAATGAGAATGCAAACATCACACGGCCAATGTCTCTAAACACAGATGAAACTTGTATGGTCATGCCTATTGCGATCAGGACTCGAATCATTGATAAAAAAAAAAATCGGATCACCTTAATTTGTCAGTGATGACAAATTACAATCTCTAGTTAGGTGATCCGAGTATCCTCTCGGATCACCTTCTGTATCTGTACGGATTCTTTTTAGGTGATCCGAGTATCCTCTCGGATCACCTTCTGTATCTGTACGGATTCTTTCTTCTTTTTAGGTGATCCGAGTATCCTCTCGGATCACCTTCTGTATCTGTACGGATTCTTTCTTCTTTTTAGGTGATCCGAGTATCCTCTCGGATCACCTTCTGTATCTGTACGGATTCTTTGTTAGGTGATCCGAGTATCCTCTCGGATCACCTATTGTATCTGTACGGATTCTTTCTTCTTCTTCTTCTTCTTTCTTTATTTCTCCCCAAAAGTTGTGCAGAGGTTAGCTCAGAAAGTACTATGCCTATCAAGTTCAAACTTATACCATGTATGTATCGTGTCCCAAAGACGGCAATCGAACTAAAATCAAAGTGATCAGTCGACCGTGACGTCACTATGACGTCATTATATGAAAACACATTCTCAATCATATCTCATTAATGGAATGAAGTTTTTCAATGAAATTCACGTCACATTTATTTCAAGTTATGCGCATTCTACTCATATTCTCAAAATTCACATTTTCTCTTGGTACGTGCGCGTACGCGCGCGTTGAAATATTTGTATGCTCAAATCGAGCTCAAATTTTTTTTGCACACGTTTCAGACCATTTAGAGCATTTTTTGAAAAATTGAAAAAATCGGACGGACGCGTACGCGCGCGCGCATATACGCACGCACAGCTCATATGCAATAGAAATTTTCAGTTTTTTTCACACGGATCGGATGTCCACAATGTCAAGGAATATTTCTATCAAGTTTCAAGTCGATCCGACTCAATATGACATCATACGGGCCCGTCAAATTCAAAATTCCGCGCGTGCGTCAATGGGGATACACTGTGCAACTATGCCAAAAAACCGCCAATTTTAAATCGGATTTTACTCGTCAGGATGGACGATGACCCCCATTTTCTTGACATATTCTAAAAGCTGATGAGTTGTACATGTCATTTCATGGGTTGGCGATACTGAAAAAATGATTAAAAGATATCAAATTTCTTAATAAAGTAAACAAAGTAAATTTTCCAAATGACGTCATCAAATTTCAAATTCACTCGAGCGTATCTCACTTAAATTTCGCCAATTTTCACCCAGATTTCAGTATGTTGTAGCTTATGAAATGTTCTTTCATCAATGTGATAACAACATTTTGATTGGATAACGTCATCACCTCGTAAAAATGGATTGAAAGTATCCTTGTAAAATTTCACCAGTTTACGTGTTATCTCTATGGGAGTGCAGTTTTTCTGGCAGTGAAAATTGACATGACTCTCTTTTTCGAGCACTAGCTCACTTATGCTTCGGTGAATTTCTCCCAGATTTTAGTATGTTGTAGCTGAGACTTTGGGCTATCGTGAATGTGCCCTCCATTTTTTCATACAACGTTGGTATCACATCGAAAAACTTGGTTGAAAAAATGCATGTGGCTTCGATGCAGCGTCATTTTGCTTAATACACAGGGCCTATGGAGCATGAAATAGGTCATTGCATAGCGCATCCGACTCGTAATCCTAAGGTCCCTGGTTCGATGCTCACCCCTGCCAGTTTTTTTTTTGAACACTTTTTTTCCTTTTTTTTCTTTAGTTAGTCTTAATCTCCTTTCCTAACTTTATCTTTTTCTGATTTTTTCATGCTTCTCCTTCAAATTTCTATAAAAATAACATAATTTTTTCTTTATTTTTCTTTCTTTCTACTACTTTCTGTGCAATAGATGAACAACAACAATGGCTATTAATCCCATATTTTGCACATGTTTTGTTCATGTCACGTACATTATTTCATAAAATAACAATTACTTGATCGGACACCATCTTGGGTATGTAAATTAGGGTCAAAGGTCATAAATGTTTTATCCTGTATCTTGGTGAATACATGTCCTATCTCTCCCATATTTTGCACACACAAAGACCATGTTACAAGAATCATTTCACAAAATAACCACTTTTTGCTCAGATGCCATCATGTCTGTGCAAAGTGGGGTCAAAGGTCATATATTCTTTCTGTATCTTCATTATGACGTGTTATCTCTATGGGAGTGCAGTTTTTCTGCGAATGAAGCTATGACAATCTTTTTCGAGCAATAGCTCACTTATGCTTCGGTGAATTTCTCCCAGATCTTAATATGTTGTAGCTGAGACTTTGGGCTATTGTATTTTACCCTTCGTTTTTTTCATACGATGTCGGGATCACGTTAAAAAACGTGGTTGAATTTAAAGCTTATCTTCAATGTATTGAGATGTTTCTTTTCTTTCTGCAACTTTCTTTGCAATAACTCAAGAAAAACAGCATCTATCACCCTCAAATTTTGCACATGTTTAGTTCATGTCACGTACATTATTTCATAAAATAACAACTTCTTGATCAGACACCATCTTGGGTATGTAAATTAGGGTCAAAGGTCATAAATGTTTCATTCTGTATCTTAGTGAATACATGTCCTGTCTCTTCCATATTTTGCACACGCAAAGACCATGTTACAAGAATCATTTTACAAAATAACCACATTTTGCTTAGATGCCATCCTGGCTGTGCAAAGTGAGGTCAGTGGTCAAATATACTTCATTCTGTCTCTTTATTACGACGTGTTATACGGAATATGGTACCAAAGATGGCAGATCTGACTCGCTTTTCTAAATGAGATTCCGAATATCACACGGCGAATGTCCCTAAACACAGATGAAACCTGTATGGTCATGCCTAAATTATATATTTGTTGCTGTATCTTCGTTATCTAGTGTATACAGAATTTGGAACCAAAGATGACAGATTTGACTCCCTTTTCTAAATGAGAATCCAAACATCACACAACCAATGTCTCTAAACACAGATGAAACCTGTATGGTGTTGCCTATTGCGATCAGACCTCGAATCATTGATTAAAAAAAAATCGGATCACCTTAATTTGTCAGTGATGACAAATTACAATCTCTAGTTTTTCTTCTTCTTCTTCTTTATTTCTCCTCAAAAGTTGTGCAGAGGTTAGCTCAGAAAGTCCGCTGCCTGTCAATTTCAAAATTATATCATGTATGCATCATGTCCCAAAGACGGCAAATCTAATGTATCATTGTGATCAGTCGACCGTGACGTCACTATGACGTCATTATATGAAAACACATTCTCAATCATATCTCATTAATGAAATAGAATTTTTCAATGAAATTTACGTCACATATATTTAAAGTTATGCGCATTCTACTCATGTTCTCAAAATTCATATTTTCTCTTAAAACGTGCGCGTACGCGCGCGTTGAAATATTTGTATGCTCCAATCGAGCTCAAAATTTTTTTGCACACGTTTCAGACCATTTGGAGCATTTTTTGAAAAATTGAAAAAATCGGACGGACGCGTACGCGCGCGCGCATATACGCACGCACAGCTCATATGCAATTGAAATTTCCAGTTTTTTCACTTTGATCGCATGTCTGAAATGTCAAGGAATATTTATACCACGTTTCAAGTCAATCCGACTCAATATGACGTCATACGGGGCCGTCAAAGTTGAAATTCCGCGCGCGCGTCAATGGCGATATACAGTGCAACTATGCCAAAAAACTGCCAATTTTAAATCCGATTTTACTCGTCAGGATGGACGGTGACCCCCCATTTTCTTGACATATATTGAAAGCTGATGAGTTGTACATGTCATTTCATGGGTAGGCAATGCTGACAAAATGATTAAAAGATATCAAATTTCTTAATAAAGTAAAAAAAGTAAATTTTCAAAATGACGTCATCAAATTACAAGTTTACTCGAGCGTATCTCACTTATCCTCTGCCAATTTTCTCCCATATTTCAGTATGTTGTAGCTTATGAAATGTTCTTTCATTAATGTAAAAACAACATTTTGATTGGATGACGTCATCGCCTCGTAAAAATGGATTGAATGTATCCTTGTAGAATTTGACCAGTTTACGTGTTATCTCTATGGGAGAGCAGTTTTTCTGGCAGTGAAAATTGACATGACTCTCTTTTTCGAGCACTAGCTCACTTTTGCTTCGGTGAATTTTTCCCAGATTTTAGTATGTTGTAGCTGAGACTTTGGGCTATCGTAAGTGTGCCCTTCATTTTTTCATACGACGTCGGCATCACGTCGAAAAACTTGGTTGCAAATGGCACGTGGCTTCGATGCAGCGTCATTTTGCTTAATACACAGGGCCTATGGAGCATGAAATAGGTCATTGCATAGCGCATCCGACTCGTAATCCTAAGGTCCCTGGTTCGAGGCTCACCCCTGCCAATATTTTTTTTTCATTTTTTTAAACACTTTTTTTCTTCTTTTTCTTTAGTTAGTCTTAATCTCCCTTCCTAACTTTATCTTTTTCTGATTTTTTTATGCTTCTCCTTCAAATTTCTATAAAATAACATATTTTTTCTTTATTTTTCTTTCTTTCTACTACTTTCTGTGCAATAGATGAACAACAACAATGGCTATCAATCCCATATTTTGCACATGTTTAGTTCATGTCACGTACATTATTTCATAAAATAACAACTACTTGATCAGACACCATCTTGGGTATGTAAATTAGGGTCAAAGGTCATAAATGTGTCATCCTGTGTCTTGGTGAATACATGTCCTATCTTTCCCATATTTTGCACACACAAAGACCATGTAACAAGGATCATTTCACAAAATAACCACTTTTTGCTCAGACGCCATCTTGGGTGTGCAAAGTGAGGTCAAAGGTCATATGTACTTCTTTCTGTATTTTCGTTATGACGTGTTATCTCTATGGGAGGGATTTTTTTTAAATGTGAAAATCGACATGCTTTTCTTTATCGAGCACTAGCTCTCACTTACCCTTCGGTGAATTTCTCCCAGATTTTATGTTGTACCTAAGACTTTGCATTTTGCATCTTGGTGAATACCTGTCCTATCTTTGCCATATTTTGCACACGAATATAGACGATGTCGCAAGAATCATTTCACAAAATAACCACTTTTTCCTCAGATGCCATCTTGGGAGTGTAAAGGTGGGTCAAAGGTCATATGTATTCGTTGCTGTATCTTCGTTATTCAGTGTATACAGAATTGGTACCAAAGATGGCAGATATGACTCCCTTTTCTAAATGAGAATCCAAACCTCACACGGCCAATGTCTCTAAACACAGATGAAACTTGTATTGTCATGCCTATTACGATCAGGACTCGAATCATTGATTAAAAAAAAATCGGATCACCTTAATTTGTCAGTGATGACAAATTACAATCTCTAGTTAGGTGATCCGAGTATCCTCTCGGATCACCTTCTGTATCTGTACGGATTCTTTGTTTTTCTTCTTCTTTATTTCTCCTCAAAAGTTGTGCAGAGGTTAGCTCAGAAAGTGCAATGCCTATCAATGTCATACTTATATCATATATGTATTGTGTCCCAAAGACGACAAATTTAGTAAAATCATTGTGATCAGTTGCCCGTGACGTCACTATGACGTCATTATATGAAAACACATTCTCAATCATATCTCATTAATGAAATGGAATTTTTCAATGAAATTTACGTCACATATATTTCAAGTTATGCAAATGCTACTCACATTCTCAAAGTTCATATTTACTCTTAAACGTGCGCGTACGCGCGCGTTGAAATATTTGTATACTCCAATCGAGCTGAAAATTTTTTTGCACACGTTTCAGACCATTTCAAGCATTTTTTGAAAAATTGAAAAAATCGGACGGACGCGTACGCGCGCGCGCATATACGCACGCACAGCTCATATGCAATTGAAATTTCCAGTTTTTTCACTTTGATCGCATGTCTGAAATGTCAAGGAATATTTATACCACGTTTCAAGTCAATCCGACTCAATATGACGTCATACGTGGCCGTCAAAGTTGAAATTCCGCGCGCGCGTCAATGGCGATATACAGTGCAACTATGCCAAAAAATTGCCAATTTTAAATCCGATTTTACTCGTCAGGATGGACGGTGACCCCCCATTTTCTTTACATATATTGAAAGCTGATGAGTTGTACATGTCATTTCATGGGTAGGCAATGCTGACAAAATGATTAAAAGATATCAAATTTCTTAATAAAGTAAAAAAAGTAAATTTTCAAAATGACGTCATCAAATTACAAGTTTACTCGAGCGTATCTCACTTATCCTCTGCCAATTTTCTCCCATATTTCAGTATGTTGTAGCTTATGAAATGTTCTTTCATTAATGTAAAAACAACATTTTGATTGGATGACGTCATCGCCTCGTAAAAATGGATTGAATGTATCCTTGTAGAATTTGACCAGTTTACGTGTTATCTCTATGGGAGAGCAGTTTTTCTGGCAGTGAAAATTGACATGACTCTCTTTTTCGAGCACTAGCTCACTTTTGCTTCGGTGAATTTTTCCCAGATTTTAGTATGTTTTAGCTGAGACTTTGGGCTATCGTAAGTGTGCCCTTCATTTTTTCATATGACGTCGGCATCACGTCGAAAAACTTGGTTGAAAATGGCACGTGGCTTCGATGCAGCGTCATTTTGCTTAATACACAGGGCCTATGGAGCATGAAATAGGTCATTGCATAGCGCATCCGACTCGTAATCCTAAGGTCCCTGGTTCGAGGCTCACCCCTGCCAATATTTTTTTTTCATTTTTTTAAACACTTTTTTTCTTCTTTTTCTTTAGTTAGTCTTAATCTCCCTTCCTAACTTTATCTTTTTCTGATTTTTTTATGCTTCTCCTTCAAATTTCTATAAAATAACATATTTTTTCTTTATTTTTCTTTCTTTCTACTACTTTCTGTGCAATAGATGAACAACAACAATGGCTATCAATCCCATATTTTGCACATGTTTAGTTCATGTCACGTACATTATTTCATAAAATAACAACTACTTGATCAGACACCATCTTGGGTATGTAAATTAGGGTCAAAGGTCATAAATGTTTCATCCTGTATCTTGGTGAATACATGTCCTATCTTTCCCATATTTTGCACACACAAAGACCATGTAACAAGGATCATTTCACAAAATAACCACTTTTTGCTCAGACGCCATCTTGGGTGTGCAAAGTGAGGTCAAAGGTCATATGTACTTCTTTCTGTATTTTCGTTATGACGTGTTATCTCTATGGGAGGGATTTTTTTTTAATGTGAAAATCGACATGCTTTTCTTTATCGAGCACTAGCTCTCACTTACCCTTCGGTGAATTTCTCCCAGATTTTATGTTGTACCTAAGACTTTGCATTTTGCATCTTGGTGAATACCTGTCCTATCTTTGCCATATTTTGCACACGAATATAGACGATGTCGCAAGAATCATTTCACAAAATAACCACTTTTCCCTCAGATGCCATCTTGGGAGTGTAAAGGTGGGTCAAAGGTCATATGTATTCGTTGCTGTATCTTCGTTATTCAGTGTATACAGAATTGGTACCAAAGATGGCAGATATGACTCCCTTTTCTAAATGAGAATCCAAACCTCACACGGCCAATGTCTCTAAACACAGATGAAACTTGTATTGTCATGCCTATTACGATCAGGACTCGAATCATTGATTAAAAAAAAAATCGGATCACCTTAATTTGTCAGTGATGACAAATTACAATCTCTAGTTAGGTGATCCGAGTATCCTTCGGATCACCTTCTGTATCTGTACGGATTCTTTCTTCTTCTTTCTTTCTTTATTTCTCCGCAAAAGTTGTGCAGAGGTTAGCTCAGAAAGTCCGCTGCCTATCAATTTCAAAATTATACCATGTATGCATCATGTCCCAAAGACGACAAATCTAATGTATCATTGTGATCAGTGGACCGTGACGTCACTATGACGTCATTATATGAAAACACATTCTCAATCATATCTCATTAATGGAATGAAATTTTTCAATGAAATTTACGTCACATATATTTCAAATTATGCGCATTCTACTCATGTTCTCAAAATTCATATTTTCTCTTAAAACGTGCGCGTACGCGCGCGTTGAAATATTTGTATGCTCCAATCGAGCTCAAAATTTTTTTGCACACGTTTCAGACCATTTGGAGCATTTTTTGAAAAATTGAAAAAATCGGACGGACGCGTACGCGCGCGCGCATATACGCACGCACAGCTCATGTGCAATTGAAATTTCCAGTTTTTTCACTTTGATCGGATGTCTGAAATGTTAAGGAATATTTATACCAAGTTTCAAATCAATCCGACTCAATATGACGTCATACGGGCCCGTCAAAGTTGAAATTCCGCGCGCGCGTCAATGGCGATATACAGTGCAACTATGCCAAAAAACTGCCAATTTTAAATCCGATTTTACTCGTCAGGATGGACGGTGACCCCCCATTTTCTGTACATATTTTGAAAGCTGATGAGTTGTACATGTCATTTCATGGGGTGGCAATGCTGACAAAATGATTAAAAGATATCAAATTTCTTAATAAAGTAAAAAAAGTAAATTTTCAAAATGACGTCATCAAATTTCAAGTTCATTCGAGCATATCTCACTAGTCCTTAGTCAATTTTCACCCAGATTTCAGTATGATGTAGCTTATTTAATGTTCTTTCAAACATAGAATTACAATATTTTGATTGGATAACGGTATCACCTCGTAAAAATGGATTAAAAGTAATCTTGTCAAATTTGACCAGTTTACGTGTTATCTCTATGGGAGTGCAGTTTTTCTGGAAATGAAAATTGACATGACTATCTTTATCGAGCACTAGCTCACTTAAGCTTCGGTAAATTTCTCCCAGATTTTAATATGTTGTAGCTGAGACTTTACGCTACCGTAAGTGTGCCCTTCGTTTTTTCATACGATGTCAAAATCACGTCAAAAAATTGGGTTGAAATTCAGGCTTATCTTCGATGTATTGAGATATTTCTTTCTTTCTGCAACTTTCTTTGCAATAACTCAAGAAAAACGGCCTCTATCACTTCTATATTTTGCACATGTTTAGTTCATGTCACGTGAATTATTTCATAAAATAACAGCTACTTGATCGGACACCATCTTGGGTATGTAAATTAGGGTCAAAGGTCATAGGTGTTTCACCCTGTATCTTAGTGAATACATGTCTTATCTTTCCCATATTTTGCACACGCAAAGACCATGTTACAAGGATCATTTCACAAAATAATCACTTTTTACTCAGATGCCATCTTGTCTGTGCAAATTGAGGTCAAAGGTCATATGTACTTCTTTTTGTATCTTCGTTATGACGTGTTATCTCTATGGGAGGGAATTTTCTTTAATGTGAAAATTGACATGATTGTCTTTATCGAGCACTAGCTCACTTACCCTTCGGTGAATTTCTCCCAGATTTTAATATATTGTAGCTGAGACTTTGCGCTATCGTTTCATTTCCTTCGTTTTTTCATACGATGTCGGAATTACGATAAAAAATTGGTTGAAATTAAAGCTTATCTTCTATGTATTGAGATATTTCTTTCTTTCTGCAACTTTCTTTGCAATAACTCAAGAAAAACATGCCCTATCACCCCCATATTTTGCACATGTTTAGTTCATGTCTCGTACATTATTTCATAAAATAACAACTACTAGATCGGACAACATCTTGGGTATGTAAATTAGGGTCAAAGGTCATAAATGTTTCATCTTGTATCTTAGTGAATACCTGTCCTATCTTTCCCATATTTTCCACACGTATAGACGATGTCGCGAGAATCATTTCACAAAATAACCACTATTTCATCAGATGCAATCTTGGGAGTGCAAAGGTGGGTCAAAGGTCATATGTATTCATTGCTGTATCTTCGTTATTCAGTGTATACAGAATTTGGTACCAAAGATGGCAGATATGACTCCCTTTTCTAAATGAGAATGCAAACATCACACGGCCAATGTCTCTAAACACAGATGAAACTTGTATGGTCATGCCTATTGCGATCAGGACTCGAATCATTGATAAAAAAAAATCGGATCACCTTAATTTGTCAGTGATGACAAATTACAATCTCTAGTTAGGTGATCCGAGTATCCTTCGGATCACCTTCTGTATCTGTACGGATTCTTTCTTCTTCTTTCTTTCTTTATTTCTCCGCAAAAGTTGTGCAGAGGTTAGCTCAGAAAGTCCGCTGCCTATCAATTTCAAAATCATACCATGTATGCATCATGTCCCAAAGACGACAAATCTAATGTATCATTGTGATCAGTCGACCGTGACGTCACTATGACGTCATTATATGAAAACACATTCTCAATCATATCTCATTAATGGAATGAAAATTTTCAATGAAATTTACGTCACATATATTTCAAATTATGCGCATTCTACTCATGTTCTCAAAATTCATATTTTCTCTTAAAACGTGCGCGTACGCGCGCGTTGAAATATTTGTATGCTCCAATCGAGCTCAAAATTTTTTTGCACACGTTTCAGACCATTTGGAGCATTTTTTGAAAAATTGAAAAAATCGGACGGACGCGTACGCGCGCGCGGATATACGCACGCACAGCTCATGTGCAATTGAAATTTCCAGTTTTTACACTTTGATCGGATGTCTGAAATGTTAAGGAATATTTATACCAAGTTTCAAATCAATGCGACTCAATATGACGTCATACGGGCCCGTCAAAGTTGATATTCCGCGCGCGCGTCAATGGCGATATACAGTGCAACTATGCCAAAAAACTGCTAATTTTAAATTCGATTTTACTCGTCAGGATGGACGGTGACCCCCCATTTTCTTTACATATTTTAAAACCTGATGAGTTGTACATGTAATTTCATGGGGTGGCAATGCTGACAAAATGATTAAAAGATAGCAAATTTCTTAATAAAGTAAAAAAAGTAAATTTTCAAAATGACGTCATCAAATTTCAAGTTCATTCGAGCGTATCTCACTAGTCCTTTGTTAATTTTCACCCAGATTTCAGTATGTTGTAGCTTATTTAATGCTCTTTCAAACATGAAATTACAAAATTTTGATTGGATAACGGTATCACCTCGTAAAAATGGATTAAAAGTAACCTTGTCAAATTTGACCAGTTTACGTGTTATCTCTATGGGAGTGCAGTTTTTCTGGAAATGAAAATTGACATGACTATCTTTATCGAGCACTAGCTCACTTACCCTTCGGAAAATTTCTCCCAGATTTTGATATGTTGTAGCTGAGACTTTACGCTACCGTAAGTGTGCCCTTTGTTTTTTCATACGATGTCGAGATCACGTCAAAAATTTTGGTTGAAATTCAGGCTTATCTTCGATGTATTGAGATATTTCTTTCTTTCTGCAACTTTCTTTGCAATAACTCAAGAAAAACACGCCCTATCACTTCCATATTTTGCACATGTTTAGTTCATGTCACGTACATTATTTCATAAAATAACAACTACTTGATCGGACACCATCTTGGGTATGTAAATTAGGGTCAAAGGTCATAGGTGTTTTATCCTGTATCTTAGTGAATACATGTCCTATCTTTCCCATATTTTGCAAACGCAAAGACCATGTTACAAGGATCATTTCACAAAATAACCACTTTTTACTCAGATGCCATCTTGTCTGTTCAAATTGAGGTCAAAGTTCATATGTACTTCTTTTTGTATCTTCGTTATGACGTGTTATCTCTATGGGAGGGAATTTTTTTAAATGTGAAAATTGACATGATTGTCTTTATCGAGCACTAGCTCACTTACCCTTCGGTGAATTTCTCCCAGATTTTAATATGTTGTAGCTGAGACTTTGCGCTATCGTTAATTTTGATTTTGTTTTTTCATACGATGTCGGGATCACGATAAAAAAACTTGGTTGAAATTAAAGCTTATCTTCTATGTATTGGGATATTTCTTTCTTTCTGCAACTTTCTTTGCAATAACTCAAGAAAAACACGCCCTATCACCCCCATATTCTGCACATGTTTAGTTCATGTCACGTACATTATTTCATAAAATAACAACTACTTGATCGGACAACATCTTGGGTATGTAAATTAGAGTCAAAGGTCATAAATGTTTCATCTTGTATCTTGGCGAATACCTGTTCTATCTTTCCCATATTTTGCACACGTATAGACGATGTCGCAAGAATCATTTCACAAAATAACCACTTTTTCCTCAGATGCCATCTTGGGAGTGTAAAGGTGGGTCAAAGGTCATATGTATTTGTTGTATCTTCGTTATCTAGTGTATGCGGAATTTGGTACCAAAGATGGCAGATATGACTCCCTTTTCTAAACGAGAATTCAAACATCACACGGCCAACGTTTTTAACAACAGACGAAACCTGTATGGTCATGCCTATTGCGATCAGGACTCGAATCATTGATGAAAAAAAAATCGGATCACCTTAATTTGTCAGTAATGACAAATTACAATCTCTAGTTTTTCTTTATTTCTCCCCAAAAGTTGTGCAGAGGTTAGCTCAGAAAGTGCATTGCCTATCAATGTCAAACTTATACCATATATGTATGGTGACCCAAAGACGACAAATCTTGTAAAATCATTGTGATCAGTCGACCGTGACGTCACTATGACGTCATTATATGAAAACACATTCTCAATCATATCTCATTAATGAAATAGAATTTTTCAATGAAATTTACGTCACATATATTTAAAGTTATGCGCATTCTACTCATGTTCTCAAAATTCATATTTTCTCTTAAAACGTGCGCGTACGCGCGCGTTGAAATATTTGTATGCTCCAATCGAGCTCAAATTTTTTTTGCACACGTTTCAGACCATTTGGAGCATTTTTTGAAAAATTGAAAAAATCGGACGGACGCGTACGCGCGCGCGCATATACGCACGCACAGCTCATATGCAATTGAAATTTCCAGTTTTTTCACTTTGATCGCATGTCTGAAATGTCAAGGAATATTTATACCACGTTTCAAGTCAATCCGACTCAATATGACGTCATACGGGGCCGTCAAAGTTGAAATTCCGCGCGCGCGTCAATGGCGATATACAGTGCAACTATGCCAAAAAACTGCCAATTTTAAATCCGATTTTACTCGTCAGGATGGACGGTGACCCCCCATTTTCTTTACATATATTGAAAGCTGATGAGTTGTACATGTCATTTCATGGGTAGGCAATGCTGACAAAATGATTAAAAGATATCAAATTTCTTAATAAAGTAAAAAAAGTAAATTTTCAAAATGACGTCATCAAATTACAAGTTTACTCGAGCGTATCTCACTTATCCTCTGCCAATTTTCTCCCATATTTCAGTATGTTGTAGCTTATGAAATGTTCTTTCATTAATGTAAAAACAACATTTTGATTGGATGACGTCATCGCCTCGTAAAAATGGATTGAATGTATCCTTGTAGAATTTGACCAGTTTACGTGTTATCTCTATGGGAGAGCAGTTTTTCTGGCAGTGAAAATTGACATGACTCTCTTTTTCGAGCACTAGCTCACTTTTGCTTCAGTGAATTTTTCCCAGATTTTAGTATGTTGTAGCTGAGACTTTGGGCTATCGTAAGTGTGCCCTTCATTTTTTCATACGACGTCGGCATCACGTCGAAAAACTTGGTTGAAAATGGCACGTGGCTTCGATGCAGCGTCGTTTTGCTTAATACACAGGGCCTATGGAGCATGAAATAGGTCATTGCATAGCGCATCCGACTCGTAATCCTAAGGTCCCTGGTTCGAGGCTCACCCCTGCCAATATTTTTTTTCATTTTTTTAAACACTTTTTTTCTTCTTTTTCTTTAGTTATTCTTAATCTCCCTTCCTAACTTTATCTTTTTCTGATTTTTTTATGCTTCTCCTTCAAATTTCTATAAAATAACATATTTTTTTCTTTATTTTTCTTTCTTTCTACTACTTTCTGTGCAATAGATGAACAACAACAATAGCTATCAATCCCATATTTTGCACATGTTTAGTTCATGTCACGTACATTATTTCATAAACTAACAACTACTTGATCAGACACCATCTTGGGTATGTAAATTAGGGTCAAAGGTCATAAATGTTTCATCCTGTATCTTGGTGAATACATGTCCTATCTTTCCCATATTTTGCACACACAAAGACCATGTAACAAGGATCATTTCACAAAATAACCACTTTTTGCTCAGACGCCATCTTGGGTGTGCAAAGTGAGGTCAAAGGTCATATGTACTTCTTTCTGTATTTTCGTTATGACGTGTTATCTCTATGGGAGGGATTTTTTTTAATGTGAAAATCGACATGCTTTTCTTTATCGAGCACTAGCTCTCACTTACCCTTCGGTGAATTTCTCCCAGATTTTATGTTGTACCTAAGACTTTGCATTTTGCATCTTGGTGAATACCTGTCCTATCTTTGCCATATTTTGCACACGAATATAGACGATGTCGCAAGAATCATTTCACAAAATAACCACTTTTTCCTCAGATGCCATCTTGGGAGTGTAAAGGTGGGTCAAAGGTCATATGTATTCGTTGCTGTATCTTCGTTATTCAGTGTATACAGAATTGGTACCAAAGATGGCAGATATGACTCCCTTTTCTAAATGAGAATCCAAACCTCACACGGCCAATGTCTCTAAACACCGATGAAACTTGTATTGTCATGCCTATTACGATCAGGACTCGAATCATTGATTAAAAAAAAAAATCGGATCACCTTAATTTGTCAGTGATGACAAATTACAATCTCTAGTTAGGTGATCCGAGTATCCTCCGGATCACCTATTGTATCTGTACGGATTCTTTATTTATTTCTGGACAAAAGTTGTGCAGCGATTAGCTCAGAAAGTGCTGCACCTATCAATTTCAAAATTATATCATATATGTATCATGTCACAAAGACGACGGATCTAATAAAATCATAGTGATCAGTCGACCGTGACGTCACTATGACGTCATTATATGAAAACACATTCTCATTAATATCTCATTAATGGAACGGAATTTTTGAATGAAATTTACGTCACATATATTTCATGTCAAGCGGATTCTACCCATATTCTCAAAAATCATCTACACCTTAAGACGTGCGCGTACGCGCGCGTTGAAATATTTGTATGCTCAAATCGAGCTCAGAATTTTTTTACATCCGTTTCAGACCATTTGCAGCATTTTTTGAAAAATTGAAAAAATTGGACGGACGCGTACGCGCGCGCGCATATACGCACGCACAGCTCATATGCAATATAAATTTCTCAGTTTTTCACACGGATCGGATGTTTAAAATGTCAAGGAATAATTCTACCAAGTTTCAAGTCAATCTGACTCAATATGACATCATACGGGCCAGTCAAAGTTGAAATTCCGCGCGCGCGTCAATGGCGATATACAGTGCAACTATGCCAAAAAACCGCCAATTATAAATCCGAATTTACTTGTCAGAATGGACGGTGACCCCCCATTTTCTTTACATATTCTGAAAGCTAATGAGTTGTACATGTCATTTCATGCGGTGGCAATGCTGGCAAAATGATTAAAAGATATCAAATTTCTTAAAAAAGTAAAAAAAACAAATTTTCAAAATGACATCATCAAATTTCAAGTTCATTCGAGCGTATCTCACTAACCCTTTGCTAATTTTCACCGAGATTTCAGTATGTTGTAGCTTATGAAATGCTCTTGCATTAATATAATAACAACATTTTGATTGGATGACAGCATCACCTCGTAAAAATGGATTGAAAGTAATCTTGTCAAATTTGACCAGTTTACGTGTTATCTCTATGGGAATGCAGTTTTTCTGGAAATGAAAATTGACATGACTATCCTTATCGAGCACTAGCTCCCTTACCCTTCGGTGAATTTCTCCCAGATTTTAATATGTTGTAGCTAAGATTTTACGCTACCGTAAGTGTGCCCTTCGTTTTTTCATACGATGTCAGGATCACGTCCAAAAATTTGGTTGAAATTAAAGCTTATCTTTGATGTATTGAGATATTTCTTTCTTTCTGCAACTTTCTTTGCAATAACTCAGGAAAAATAGCCTCTATCACCCCGATATTTTGCAAATGTTTAGTTCATGTCACGTGCATTATTTCATAAACTAACAACTACTTGATCGGACACCATCTTGGGTATGTAAATTAGGGTCAAAGGTCATAGATGTTTCATCCTGTGTCTTGGTGAATACATGTCCTATCTTTCCGATATTTTGCACACGCAAAGACCAAGTTACAAGAATCATTTCACAAAATAACCACTTTTTGCTCAGATGCCATCTTGTCTGTGCATATTGGGGTCAAAGGTCATAGGTACTTTTTTCTGTATCTTCGTTATGACGTGTTATCTCTATGGGAGGGAAATTTTTTTAATGTGAAAATTGACATGGTTGTCTTTATCGAGCACTAGCTCTCTTACCCTTCGGTGAATTTCTCCCAGATTGTAATATGTTGTAGCTAAGACTTTGCGCTATCGCCAGTGTGCCTTCCTTTTTTCATACAATGTCGCGATCACGTTCAAAAAACTTGGTTGAAATTAAAGCTTATCTTCTATGTATTGAGATATTGCTTTCATTCTACAACTTTCTTTGCTATAACTTAAGAAAAACAGCCCCTATCACCCCAAACTTTGCACATGTTAAGTTCATGTCACGTACATTATTTCATAAAATAACAACGACTTGATCGGACACCATCTTGGGTATGTAATTTAGGGTCAAAGGTCAAAAACGTTTCATCTTGTATCTTGGTGAATACCTGTCCTATCTTTCCCATATTTTGCACACGTATAGACGATGTCGCGAGAATCATTTCACAAAATAACCACTTTTTCCTCAGATGCCATTTTGGGAGTGTAAAGGTGGGTTAAAGGCCACATGTATTTGTTGCTGTATCATCGTTATCTAGTGTATACAGAATTAGTACCAAAGATGGCAGACATGACTCCCTTTTCTAAATGATAATCCAAACATCACACGGCCAATGTCTCTAAACACAGATGAAACCTGTATGGTCATGCCTATTGCGATCAGGACTCGAATCATTGATAAAAAAAAAAATCGGATCACCTTAATTTGTCAGTAATGACAAATTACAATCTCTAGTTAGGTGATCCGAGTATCCTCTCGGATCACCTTCTGTATCTGTACTGATTCTTTGTTCTTCTTTTTCTTCTTCTTTCTCCGCAAAAGTTGTGTAGAGGTAATCTCGGAAAGTCCTCTTCCTATCAATGTCAAAATCATACCATACATGTATCATGTCCCAAAGACGATCCTCCTAATAAAATCATAGTGATTAGTCGACCGTGACGTCACTATGACGTCATTATATGAAAACACATTTTCATTCATATCTCATTAATGGAATAGAATTTTGCAATGAAATCTACGTCACATACATTTCAAATTATGCGCATTTTACTCATATTCTCAAAATTCATATTTTCTCTTAAAACGTGCGCGTACGCGCGCGTTGAAATATTTGTATGCTCCAATCGAGCTCAAATTTTTTTTACACACGTTTCAGACCATTTGGAGCATTTTTTGAAAAATTGAAAAAATTGGACGGACGCGTACGCGCGCGCACATATTCGCACACACAGCTCATATGCAATAGAAATTTCCCGTTTTTTTACACTTATCGGATGCCTAAAATGTCAAGGAATATTTCTACCAAGTTTCAAGTCAATCCGACTCAATATGACGTCATACGGGCCCGTCAAAGTTGAAATTCCGCGCGCGCGTCAATGGGGATACACAGTGCAACTATGCCAAAAAACCGCCAATTTTAAATCGGATTTTACTCGTCAGGATGGACGGTGACCCCCCATTTTCTTTACATATTCTGAAAGGTGATGAGTTGTACATGTCATTTCATGGGCTGGCTATGCTGATAAAATGATGAAAAGATGTCAAATTTCTTAATAAAGTAAAAAAAGTAAATTTTCAAAATGACGTCATCAAATTTCAAGTTTACTCGAGCGTATCTCACTAATCCTTTGCCAATTTTCACCCACATTTCAATATGTTGTAGCTTATGAAATGCTCTTTCTTAAATGTAATTACGCAATTTTGATTTGATGACGACATCACCTCAAAAAAATGGATTGAAGGTAACCTTGTCAAATTTGACCAGTTTACGTGTAATCTCTATGGGAGTGCAATTTTTATGGAAATGAAAATTGACATGACTATCTTTATCGAGCACTAGCTCACTTATGCTTCGGTGAATTTCTCTAAGATTTTAATATGTTGTAGCTGAGATGTAGGGCTATCGTAAGTGTGCCCTTCGTTTTTTCATACGTTGTCGGGATGACGTGAAAAAACTTGGTTGAAATTAAAGTTTATCTTCGATGTATTGAAATATTTCTTTCTTTTTGCAACTTTCTTTGCAATAACTCAAGAAAAACAGCCCCTATCACCTTCATATTTTGCACATGTTTAGTTCATGTCACGAACATTATTTCATAAAATTACAACTACTTGATCAGACGCCATCTTGGGTATGTAAATTAGGGTCAAAGGTCATAGATGTTTCATCCTGTATCTTGGTGAATACATGTCTTATCTTTCCCATATTTTGCACACGTAAAGACCATGTTACAGGGATCATTTCATAAAATAACCACTTTTTGCTCAGATGCCATCTTGTCTGTGCAAAGTGGGGTCAAATGTCATATGTACTTCTTTTTCTATCTTTGCTATGACGTGTTATCTCTATGGGAGGGAATTTTTTAGATGTGAAAATTGACATGACTCTCTTTATCGAGCACTATCTTACTTATGCTTAGGTGAATTTCTCTCAGATTTTAATATGTTGTAGCTGAGACTTTGCAGTATCAGGACTCGAATAATTGATAAAAAAAAAAGATCGGATCACCTTAATTTGTCAGTGATGACAAATTACAATCTCTAGTTAGGTGATCCGAGTATCCTCTCGGATCACCTTCTGTATCTGTACTGATTCTTTCTTTTTTAGGTGATCCGAGTATCCTTCGGATCACCTTCTGTATCTGTACGGATTCTTTCTTCTTCTTTCTTTCTTTATTTCTCCGCAAAAGTTGTGCAGAGGTTAGCTCAGAAAGTCCGCTGCCTATCAATTTCAAAATTATACCATGTATGCATCATGTCCCAAAGACGACAAATCTAATGTATCATTGTGATCAGTGGACCGTGACGTCACTATGACGTCATTATATGAAAACACATTCTCAATCATATCTCATTAATGGAATGAAATTTTTCAATGAAATTTACGTCACATATATTTCAAATTATGCGCATTCTACTCATGTTCTCAAAATTCACATTTTCTCTTAAAACGTGCGCGTACGCGCGCGTTGAAATATTTGTATGCTCCAATCGAGCTCAAAATTTTTTTGCACACGTTTCAGACCATTTGGAGCATTTTTTGAAAAATTGAAAAAATCGGACGGACGCGTACGCACGCGCGCATATACGCACGCACAGCTCATGTGCAATTGAAATTTCCAGTTTTTTCACTTTGATCGGATGTCTGAAATGTTAAGGAATATTTATACCAAGTTTCAAATCAATCCGACTCAATATGACGTCATACGGGCCCGTCAAAGTTGAAATTCCGCGCGCGCGTCAATGGCGATATACAGTGCAACTATGCCAAAAAACTGCCAATTTTAAATCCGATTTTACTCGTCAGGATGGACGGTGACCCCCCATTTTCTGTACATATTTTGAAAGCTGATGAGTTGTACATGTCATTTCATGGGGTGGCAATGCTGACAAAATGATTAAAAGATATCAAATTTCTTAATAAACTAAAAAAAGTAAATTTTCAAAATGACGTCATCAAATTTCAAGTTCATTCGAGCATATCTCACTAGTCCTTTGTCAATTTTCACCCAGATTTCAGTATGATGTAGCTTATTTAATGTTCTTTCAAACATAAAATTACAATATTTTGATTGGATAACGGTATCACCTCGTAAAAATGGATTAAAAGTAATCTTGTCAAATTTGACCAGTTTACGTGTTATCTCTATGGGAGTGCAGTTTTTCTGGAAATGAAAATTGACATGACTATCTTTATCGAGCACTAGCTCACTTAAGCTTCGGTAAATTTCTCCCAGATTTTAATATGTTGTAGCTGAGACTTTACGCTACCGTAAGTGTGCCCTTTGTTTTTTCATACGATGTCAGAATCACGTCAAAAAATTGGGTTGAAATTCAGGCTTATCTTCGATGTATTGATATATTTCTTTCTTTCTGCAACTTTCTTTGCAATAACTCAAGAAAAACGGCCTCTATCACTTCTATATTTTGCACATGTTTAGTTCATGTCACGTGAATTATTTCATAAAATAACAACTACTTGATCGGACACCATCTTGGGTATGTAAATTAGGGTCAAAGGTCATAAGTGTTTCACCCTGTATCTTAGTGAATACATGTCCTATCTTTCCCATATTTTGCATACGCAAAGACCATGTTACAAGGATCATTTCACAAAATAATCACTTTTTACTCAGATGCCATCTTGTCTGTACAAATTGAGGTCAAAGGTCATATGTACTTCTTTTTGTATCTTCGTTATGACGTGTTATCTCTATGGGAGGGAATTTTCTTTAATGTGAAAATTGACATGATTGTCTTTATCGAGCACTAGCTCACTTACCCTTCGGTGAATTTCTCCCAGATTTTAATATGTTGTAGCTGAGACTTTGCGCTATCGTTTTGTTTCCTTTGTATTTTCATACGATGTCGGGATGACGATAAAAAATTGGTTGAAATTAAAGCTTATCTTCTATGTATTGAGATATTTCTTTCTTTCTGCAACTTTCTTTGCAATAACTCAAGAAAAACACGCCTTATCACCCCCATATTTTGCACATGTTTAGTTCATGTCTCGTACATTATTTCATAAAATAACAACTACTAGATCGGACAACATCTTGGGTATGTAAATTAGGGTCAAAGGTCATAAATGTTTCATCTTGTATCTTAGTGAATACCTGTCCTATCTTTCCCATATTTTTCACACGTATAGACGATGTCGCGAGAATCATTTCACAAAATAACCACTATTTCATCAGATGCAATCTTGGGAGTGCAAAGGTGGGTCAAAGGTCATATGTATTCATTGCTGTATCTTCGTTATTCAGTGTATACATAATTTGGTACCAAAGATGGCAGATATGACTCCCTTTTCTAAATGAGAATGCAAACATCACACGGCCAATGTCTCTAAACAGAGATGAAACTTGTATGGTCATGCCTATTGCGATCAGGACTCGAATCATTGATAAAAAAAATCGGATCACCTTAATTTGTCAGTGATGACAAATTACAATCTCTAGTTTTCTTTATTTCTCCCCAAAAGTTGTGTAGAGGTTAGCTCAGAAAGTGCATTGTCTATGAATGTCAAACTTATACCATTTATGTATCGTGTCAAAAAGACGACAATCGAACAAAAATCAAAGTGATCAGTCGACCGTGACGTCACTATGACGTCATTATATGAAAACACATTCTCAATCATATCTCATTAATGGAATGGAATTTTTCAATGAAATTTACGTCACATGTATTTCAAGTCAAGCTCATTCTAGTCATTTTCTCAAAATTCATCTCTACTTTAAAACGTGCGCGTACGCGCGCGTTGAAATATTTGTATGCTCAAATCGAGCTCAAAATTTTTTTGCACACGTTTCAGACCAATTGGAGCATTTTTTGAAAAATTGAAAAAATTGGACGGACGCGTACGCGCGCGCGCATATACGCACGCACAGCTCATATGCCATTTAAATTTCCAGTTTTTTCACTTTGATCGGATGTCTGTAATGTCAAGAAATATTTATACCAAGTTTCAAGTCAATCCGACTCAATATGACGTCATACGGGCCCGTAAAAGTTGAAATTCCGCGCGCGCGTCAATGGCGATATACAGTGCAACTATGCCAAAAAACCGCCAATTTTAAATCCGATTTTACTCGTCAGGATGGACGGTGACCCCCATTTTCTTGACATATTTTGAAAGCTGATGAGTTGTACATGTCATTTCATGGGGTGGCAATGCTGACAAAATGATTAAAAGATATCAAATTTCTTAATAAAGTAAAAAAAGTAAATTTTCAAAATGACGTCATCAAATTTCAAGTTTATTCGAGCGTATCTCACTAGTCCTTTGTCAATTTTCACCCAGATTTCAGTATGTTGTAGCTTATTTAATGTTCTTTCAAACATAATATAACAAAATTTTGATTAGATAACGGTATTACCTCGTATAAATGGATTGAAAGTAATCTTGTCAAATTTGACCAGTTTACGTGTTATCTCTATGGGAGTGCAGTTTTTCTGGAAATGAAAATTGACATGATTATCTTTATCGAGCACTAGCTCACTTACCCTTCGGTAAATTTCTCCCAGATTTTACTATAGTGTAGCTGAGACTTTACGCTACCGTAAGTGTGCCCTTCGTTTTTTCATACGATGTCGGGATCATGTCAAAAATTTTGGTTGAAATTCAAGCTTATCTTCGATGTATTAAGATATTTCTTTCTTTCTGCAACTTTCTTTGCAATAACTCAAGAAAAACGGCCTCTATCACTTTCATATTTTGCACATGTTTAGTTCATGTCACGTAAATTATTTCATAAAGTAACAACTACTTGATCAGACGCCATCTTGGGTATGTAAATTAGGGTCAAAGGTCATAAGTGTTTCATCCTGTATCTTAGTGAATACATGTCCTACTCTTCCCATATTTTGCACACGAAAAGACCATGTTACAAGGATCATTTCACAAAATAACTACTTTTTACTCAGATGCCATCTTGTCTGTGCAAATTGAGGTCAAAGGTCATATGTACTTCTTTTTGTATCTCCGTTATGACGTGTTATCTCTATGGGAGGGAATTTTTTTTAAATGTGAAAATTGACATGATTGTCTTTATCGAGCACTAGCTCACTTACCCTTCGGTGAATTTCTCCCAGATTTTAATATGTTGTAGCTGAGACTTTGCGCTATCGTTCAATTGCCCTTCGTTTTTTCGTACGAAGTCGGGATCACGATAAAAGACTTGGTTGAAATCAAAGCTTATCTTCTATGTATTGAGATATTTCTTTCTTTCTGCAACTTTCTTTGCAATAACTCAAGAAAAACACGCCCTATCACCCCCATATTTTGCACATGTTTAGTTCATGCCACGTACATTATTGCATAAAATAACAACTACTAGATCGGACAACATCTTGGGTATGTAAATTAGGGTCAAAGGTCATTAATGTTTCATCTTCTATCTTGGTGAATACCTGTCCTATCTTTCCCACATTTTGCACACGTATAGACGATGTCGCGAGAATCATTTCACAAAATAACCACTATTTCATCAGATGCAATCTTGGGAGTGCAAAGGTGGGTCAAAGGTCATATGTTCTTGTTGCTGTCTCTTCGTTATAATGTATACAAAATTTGGTACCAAACATGGCAGATATGACTCCCTTTGCTAAATGACAATGCAAACATAACACGGCCAATGTCTCTAAACACAGATGAAACCTGTATGGTCATGCCTATTGCGATCAGGACTCGAATCATTGATAAAAAAAAATCGGATCACCTTAATTTGTCAGTGATGACAAATTACAATCTCTAGTTAGGTGATCCGAGTATCCTCTCGGATCACCTTCTGTATCTGTACTGATTCTTTCTTTTTTTTCTTTATTTCTCCCCAAAAGTTGTGTAGAGGTTAGCTCAGAAAGTGCATAGTCTATGAATGTCAAACTTATACCATATATGTATCGTGTCGAAAAGACGACAATCGAACTAAAATCAAAGTGATCAGTCGACCGTGACGTCACTATGACGTCATAATATGAAAACACATTCTCAATCATATCCCATTAATGGAATGGAATTTTTCAATGAAATTTACGTCACATATATTTCAAGTCAAGCGCATTCTAGTCATATTCTCAAAATTCATCTATACTTTAAAACGTGCGCGTACGCGCGCGTTGAAATATTTGTATGCTCAAATCGAGCTCAAAATTTTTTTACACACGTTTCAGACCATTTGGAGCATTTTTTGAAAAATTGAAAAAATCGGACGGACGCGTACGCGCGCGCGCATATACGCACGCACAGTTCATATGCAATAGAAATTTCCCGTTTTTTCACACAGATCGGATGTCTAAAGTGTCAAGGAATATTTCTACCAAGTTTCAAATCGATCTGACTCACTATGACGTCATACGGGCCCGTCAAATTTGGAATTCCGCGCGCGCGTCAATGGCGATATACAGTGCAACAATGCCAAAATACCGCCAATTTTAAATCCGATTTTACTCGTCAGGATGGACGGTGACCCCCCACTTTCTTTACATATTCTGAAAGCTAATGACTTGTACATGTCATTTCATGGGTTTGCGATGCTGGAGAAATGACTAAAAGATATCGGATTTCTAAATAAAATAAAAAAAGTAAATTTTCAAAATAACGTCATCAAATTTCAAGTTCACTCGAGCATATCTAACTTATCCTTTGCCAATTTTCACCCAGATTTCAGTATATTGTAGCTTATTAAATTCTCTTTCACTCATGTAATAACATAATTTTGATTGGATGACGGCATCACCTCGGAAAAATGGATTTAAAGTAATCTTGTCAAATTTGACCAGTTTACGTGTTATCTCTATGGGAGTGCAGTTTTTCTGGAAATGAAAATTGACATGACTATGTTTATCGAGTACTACCTCACTTATGCTTCGGTGAATTTCTCCCAGATTTTAATATGTTGTAGCTGAGACTTTGGGCTATCGTAAATGTGCCCTTCGTTTTTTCATACGGAGTCGGGATCACGTCCAAAAACTTGGCTGAAATTAAAGCTTATCTTCGATGTATTTTCATATTCGTTTCTTTTTGCAACTTTCTTTGCAATAACTCAAGAAAATCAAGCCTTATCAGCCCAATATTTTGCGCATATTTAGTTCATGTCACGTACATTATTTCATAAAACAACAACTACTTGATCGGACACCATCTTGGGTATGTAAATTAGGGTCAAAGGTCATAAATGTTTTATCCTGTATCTTGGTAAATAAATGTCTTATCTTTCCCATATTTTGCACACGCAAAGAACATGTTAAAAGAATCATTTCACAAAATAACTACTTTTTGCTCAGATGCCATCTTGTCTGTGCAAAGTGGGGTCAAAGGTCAAATGTATTTCTTTCTTTATCTTCGTTATGACGTGTTATCTCTATGGGAGGGAATTTTTCTAGATGTGAAAATTGACATGATTGTCTTTATCGAGCACTAGCTCACTTATGCTTAAGTGAATTTCTCCCAGATTTTAATATGTTGTAGCTGAGACTTTGCGCTATCATGTGCATGCCTTTTAATTTTCATACGGTGTGGGAATCATGTGAAAAAACGTGGTTGAAATTAAAGTTTATCTTCGATGTATTGAGATATTTCTTTCTTTCTACAACTTTCTTTGCAATAACTCAAGAAAAACATACCCTATCACCCTAATATTTTACACATGTTTAGTTCATGTCACGTACATTATTTCATAAAATAACAACTACTTGATCGGACACCATCTTGGGTATGTAAAGTAGGGTCAAAGGTCATAAATGTTTCATCCTGTATCTTGGTGAATACATGTCCTATCTTTCCCATATTTTGCACACGCAAAGACCATGTTACAAGAATCATTTTATAGAACAATCACTTTTTGCTCAGATGCCATCTTGGGTGTGCAAAGTGAGGTCAAATGTCACATATACTTCATTCTGTATTTCCGTTAGTGTATACGGAATTCGGTACCAAAGATGGCAGGTCTGACTCCCTTTTCTAAATGAGAATCCAAACATCACACGGCCAATGTCTCTAAACACAGATGAAACCTGTATAGTCATGCCTATTGTGATCAGGACTCGAATCATTGATTTTAAAAAAATCGGATCACCTTAATTTGTCAGTAATGACAAATTACAATCTCTAGTTAGGTGATCCGAGTATCCTTCGGATCACCTTCTGTATCTGTACGGATTCTTTCTTCTTCTTTATTTCTTTATTTCTCCGCAAAAGTTGTGCAGAGGTTAGCTCAGAAAGTCCGCTGCCTATCAATTTCAAAATTATACCATGTATGCATCATGTCCCAAAGACGAAAAATCTAATGTATCATAGTGATCAGTCGACCGTGACGTCACTATGACGTCATTATATGAAAACACATTCTCAATCATATCTCATTAATGGAATGAAATTTTTCAATGAAATTTACGTCACATATATTTCAAATTATGCGCATTCTACTCATGTTCTCAAAATTCATATTTTCTCTTAAAACGTGCGCGTACGCGCGCGTTGAAATATTTGTATGCTCCAATCGAGCTCAAAATTTTTTTGCACACGTTTCAGACCATTTAGAGCATTTTTTGAAAAATTGAAAAAATCGGACGGACGCGTACGCGCGCGCGCATATACGCACGCACAGCTCATGTGCAATTGAAATTTCCAGTTTTTTCACTTTGATCGGATGTCTGAAATGTTAAGGAATATTTATACCAAGTTTCAAATCAATGCGACCCAATATGACGTCATACGGGCCCGTCAAAGTTGAAATTCTGCGCGCGCGTCAATGGCGATATACAGTGCAACTATGCCAAAAAACTGCTAATTTTAAATTCGATTTTACTCGTCAGGATGGACGGTGACCCCCCATTTTCTTTACATATTTTAAAACCTGATGAGTTGTACATGTCATTTCATGGGGTGGCAATGCTGACAAAATGATTAAAAGATAGCAAATTTCTTAATAAAGTAAAAAAAGTAAATTTTCAAAATGACGTCATCAAATTTCAAGTTTATTTGAGCGTATCTCACTAGTCCTTTGTCAATTTTCACCCAGATTTCAGTATGTTGTAGCTTATTTAATGTTCTTTCAAACATAAAATTACAACATTTTGATTGAATAACGGTATCACCTCGTAAAAATGGATTGAAAGTAACCTTGTTAAATTTGACCAGTTTACGTGTTATCTCTATGGGAGTGCAGTTTTTCTGGAAATGAAAATTGACATGACTATCTTTATCGAGCACTAGCTCACTTACCCTTCGGTAAATTTCTCCCAGATTTCGATATGTTGTAGCTGAGACTTTACGCTACCGTAAGTGTGCCCTTCGTTTTTTCATACGATGTCGGGATCACGTCAAAAATTTTGGTTGAAATTCAGGCTTATCTTCGATGTATTGAGATATTTCTTTCTTTCTGCAACTTTCTTTGCAATAACTCAAGAAAAACACGCCCTATCACTTCTATATTTTGCACATGTTTAGTTCATGTCACGTACATTATTTCATAAAATAACAACTACTTGATCGGACACCATCTTGGGTATGTAAATTAGGGTCAAAGGTCATAAGTGTTTCATCCTATATCTTAGTGAATACATGTCTTATCTTTCCCATATTTTGCAAACGCAAAGACCATGTTACAAGGATCATTTCACAAAATAACCACTTTTTACTCAGATGCCATCTTGTCTGTGCAAATTGAGGTCAAAGGTCATATGTACTTCTTTTTGTTTCTTCGTTATGACGTGTTATCTCTATGGGAGGGAATTTTTTTAAATGTGAAAATTGACATGATTGTCTTTATCGAGCACTAGCTCACATACCCTTCGGTAAATTTCTCCCAGATTTTAATATGTTGTAGCTGAGACTTTGCGCTATTTCATTTTGTTATTTCATAGGATGTCGGGATCACGATAAAAAACTTGGTTGAAATTAAAGCTTATCTTCTATGTATTGAGATATTTCTTTCTTTCTGCAACTTTCTTTGCAATAACTCAAGAAAAACACGCCCTATCACCCCCATATTCTGCACATGTTTAGTTCATGTCACGTACATTATTTCATAAAATAACAACTACTTGATCGGACAACATCTTGGGTATGTAAATTAGGGTCAAAGGTCATAAATGTTTCATCTTGTATCTTGGCGAATACCTGTCCTATCTTTCCCATATTTTGCACACGTATAGACGATGTCGCAAGAATCATTTCACAAAATAACCACTTTTTCCTCAGATGCCATCTTGGGAGTGTAAAGGTGGGTCAAAGGTCGTATGTATTTGTTGTTGTATCTTCGTTATCTAGTGTATACGGAATTTGGTACTAAAGATGGCAGATATGACTCCCTTTTCTAAACGAGAATTCAAACATCACACGGCCAACGTTTTTAACAACAGACGAAACCTGTATGGTCATGCCTATTGCGATCAGGTCTCGAATCATTGATGAAAAAAAAATCGGATCACCTTAATTTGTCAGTAATGACAAATTACAATCTCTAGTTTTTCTTCTTCTTCTTTATTTCTCCTCAAAAGTTGTGCAGAGGTTAGCTCAGAAAGTCCGCTGCCTGTCAATTTCAAAATTATATCATGTATGCATCATGTCCCAAAGACGGCAAATCTAATGTATCATTGTGATCAATCGACCGTGACGTCACTATGACGTCATTATATGAAAACACATTCTCAATCATATCTCATTAATGAAATAGAATTTTTCAATGAAATTTACGTCACATATATTTAAAGTTATGCGCATTCTACTCATGTTCTCAAAATTCATATTTTCTCTTAAAACGTGCGCGTACGCGCGCGTTGAAATATTTGTATGCTCCAATCGAGCTCAAAATTTTTTTGCACACGTTTCAGACCATTTGGAGCATTTTTTGAAAAATTGAAAAAATCGGACGGACGCGTACGCGCGCGCGCATATACGCACGCACAGCTCATATGCAATTGAAATTTCCAGTTTTTTCACTTTGATCGCATGTCTGAAATGTCAAGGAATATTTATACCACGTTTCAAGTCAATCCGACTCAATATGACGTCATACGGGGCCGTCAAAGTTGAAATTCCGCGCGCGCGTCAATGGCGATATACAGTGCAACTATGCCAAAAAACTGCCAATTTTAAATCCGATTTTACTCGTCAGGATGGACGGTGACCCCCCATTTTCTTTACATATATTGAAAGCTGATGAGTTGTACATGTCATTTCATGGGTAGGCAATGCTGACAAAATGATTAAAAGATATCAAATTTCTTAATAAAGTAAAAAAAGTAAATTTTCAAAATGACGTCATCAAATTACAAGTTTACTCGAGCGTATCTCACTTATCCTCTGCCAATTTTCTCCCATATTTCAGTATGTTGTAGCTTATGAAATGTTCTTTCATTAATGTAAAAACAACATTTTGATTGGATGACGTCATCGCCTCGTAAAAATGGATTGAATGTATCCTTGTAGAATTTGACCAGTTTACGTGTTATCTCTATGGGAGAGCAGTTTTTCTGGCAGTGAAAATTGACATGACTCTCTTTTTCGAGCACTAGCTCACTTTTGCTTCGGTGAATTTTTCCCAGATTTTAGTATGTTGTAACTGAGACTTTGGGCTATCGTAAATGTGCCCTTCATTTTTTCATACGACGTCGGCATCACGTCGAAAAAACTTGGTTGAAAATGGCACGTGGCTTCGATGCAGCGTCATTTTGCTTAATACACAGGGCCTATGGAGCATGAAATAGGTCATTGCATAGCGCATCCGACTCGTAATCCTAAGGTCCCTGGTTCGAGGCTCACCCCTGCCAATATTTTTTTTCATTTTTTTAAACACTTTTTTTCTTCTTTTTCTTTAGTTAGTCTTAATCTCCCTTCCTAACTTTATCTTTTTCTGATTTTTTTATGCTTCTCCTTCAAATTTCTATAAAATAACATTTTTTTCTTTATTTTTCTTTCTTTCTACTACTTTCTGTGCAATAGATGAACAACAACAATGGCTATCAATCCCATATTTTGCACATGTTTAGTTCATGTCACGTACATTATTTCATAAAATAACAACTACTTGATCAGACACCATCTTGGGTATGTAAATTAGGGTCAAAGGTCATAAATGTTTCATCCTGTATCTTGGTGAATACATGTCCTATCTTTCCCATATTTTGCACACACAAAGACCATGTAACAAGGATCATTTCACAAAATAACCACTTTTTGCTCAGACGCCATCTTGGGTGTGCAAAGTGAGGTCAAAGGTCATATGTACTTCTTTCTGTATTTTCGTTATGACGTGTTATCTCTATGGGAGGGATTTTTTTTTAATGTGAAAATCGACATGCTTTTCTTTATCGAGCACTAGCTCTCACTTACCCTTCGGTGAATTTCTCCCAGATTTTATGTTGTACCTAAGACTTTGCATTTTGCGTCTTGGTGAATACCTGTCCTATCTTTGCCATATTTTGCACACGAATATAGACGATGTCGCAAGAATCATTTCACAAAATAACCACTTTTTCCTCAGATGCCATCTTGGGAGTGTAAAGGTGGGTCAAAGGTCATATGTATTCGTTGCTGTATCTTCGTTATTAGGTGATCCGAGTATCCTTCGGATCACCTTCTGTATCTGTACGGATTCTTTCTTCTTCTTTCTTTCTTTATTTCTCCGCAAAAGTTGTGCAGAGGTTAGCTCAGAAAGTCCGCTGCCTATCAATTTCAAAATTATACCATGTATGCATCATGTCCCAAAGACGACAAATCTAATGTATCATTGTGATCAGTGGACCGTGACGTCACTATGACGTCATTATATGAAAACACATTCTCAATCATATCTCATTAATGGAATGAAATTTTTCAATGAAATTTACGTCACATATATTTCAAATTATGCGCATTCTACTCATGTTCTCAAAATTCATATTTTCTCTTAAAACGTGCGCGTACGCGCGCGTTGAAATATTTGTATGCTCCAATCGAGCTCAAAATTTTTTTGCACACGTTTCAGACCATTTGGAGCATTTTTTGAAAAATTGAAAAAATCGGACGGACGCGTACGCGCGCGCGCATATACGCACGCACAGCTCATGTGCAATTGAAATTTCCAGTTTTTTCACTTTGATCGGATGTCTGAAATGTTAAGGAATATTTATACCAAGTTTCAAATCAATCCGACTCAATATGACGTCATACGGGCCCGTCAAAGTTGAAATTCCGCGCGCGCGTCAATGGCGATATACAGTGCAACTATGCCAAAAAACTGCCAATTTTAAATCCGATTTTACTCGTCAGGATGGACGGTGACCCCCCATTTTCTGTACATATTTTGAAAGCTGATGAGTTGTACATGTCATTTCATGGGGTGGCAATGCTGACAAAATGATTAAAAGATATCAAATTTCTTAATAAAGTAAAAAAAGTAAATTTTCAAAATGACGTCATCAAATTTCAAGTTCATTCGAGCATATCTCACTAGTCCTTAGTCAATTTTCACCCAGATTTCAGTATGATGTAGCTTATTTAATGTTCTTTCAAACATAGAATTACAATATTTTGATTGGATAACGGTATCACCTCGTAAAAATGGATTAAAAGTAATCTTGTCAAATTTGACCAGTTTACGTGTTATCTCTATGGGAGTGCAGTTTTTCTGGAAATGAAAATTGACATGACTATCTTTATCGAGCACTAGCTCACTTAAGCTTCGGTAAATTTCTCCCAGATTTTAATATGTTGTAGCTGAGACTTTACGCTACCGTAAGTGTGCCCTTCGTTTTTTCATACGATGTCAAAATCACGTCAAAAAATTGGGTTGAAATTCAGGCTTATCTTCGATGTATTGAGATATTTCTTTCTTTCTGCAACTTTCTTTGCAATAACTCAAGAAAAACGGCCTCTATCACTTCTATATTTTGCACATGTTTAGTTCATGTCACGTGAATTATTTCATAAAATAACAGCTACTTGATCGGACACCATCTTGGGTATGTAAATTAGGGTCAAAGGTCATAGGTGTTTCACCCTGTATCTTAGTGAATACATGTCTTATCTTTCCCATATTTTGCACACGCAAAGACCATGTTACAAGGATCATTTCACAAAATAATCACTTTTTACTCAGATGCCATCTTGTCTGTGCAAATTGAGGTCAAAGGTCATATGTACTTCTTTTTGTATCTTCGTTATGACGTGTTATCTCTATGGGAGGGAATTTTCTTTAATGTGAAAATTGACATGATTGTCTTTATCGAGCACTAGCTCACTTACCCTTCGGTGAATTTCTCCCAGATTTTAATATATTGTAGCTGAGACTTTGCGCTATCGTTTCATTTCCTTCGTTTTTTCATACGATGTCGGAATTACGATAAAAAATTGGTTGAAATTAAAGCTTATCTTCTATGTATTGAGATATTTCTTTCTTTCTGCAACTTTCTTTGCAATAACTCAAGAAAAACATGCCCTATCACCCCCATATTTTGCACATGTTTAGTTCATGTCTCGTACATTATTTCATAAAATAACAACTACTAGATCGGACAACATCTTGGGTATGTAAATTAGGGTCAAAGGTCATAAATGTTTCATCTTGTATCTTAGTGAATACCTGTCCTATCTTTCCCATATTTTCCACACGTATAGACGATGTCGCGAGAATCATTTCACAAAATAACCACTATTTCATCAGATGCAATCTTGGGAGTGCAAAGGTGGGTCAAAGGTCATATGTATTCATTGCTGTATCTTCGTTATTCAGTGTATACAGAATTTGGTACCAAAGATGGCAGATATGACTCCCTTTTCTAAATGAGAATGCAAACATCACACGGCCAATGTCTCTAAACACAGATGAAACTTGTATGGTCATGCCTATTGCGATCAGGACTCGAATCATTGATAAAAAAAAATCGGATCACCTTAATTTGTCAGTGATGACAAATTACAATCTCTAGTTAGGTGATCCGAGTATCCTCTCGGATCACCTTATGTATCTGTACTGATTCTTTCTTTATATCTCCTCAAATGTTGTGCAGAGGTTAACTCAAAAAGTCCTTCGCCTATCACATTCAAACTCATACCATGTATGTATCATGTCATAAGGACGACAGATCTAATGCATCATTGTGATCAGTCAACCGTGACGTCATTATGACGTCATTATCTAAAATCACGTTTACATATATATCTCATTAACGGAATGGAATTTGTCAATGAAATTTATATATCATATAGTTCAAGTCAAGTTCTATTGATATATTTCATAAAATGTACTCACGTTCATATTAAACGAGCGCGTACGCGCGCGTTGAAATTTTAACATGCTCCAATCAACCTCAAAATTGTTTTGCACACGTTTCAGGTCATTTAAAGTATTTCAAAAAAAATTGACGGACGCGCACGTGCGCGCACATATACGCACGCACAGCTCATATACAATGGAAATTTCCCGTTTTTTTACGCGGATCCAATGTATGAAATGTCAAGGAATATTTCTACCAAGTTTCAAGTCAATCCGACTCAATATGACGTCATACGGGCCCGTCAAAGTTGAAATTCCGCGCGCGCGTCAATGGCGATATACAGTGCAACTATGCCAATTTTAAATCCGATTTTAAATCCGATTTTACTCGTCAGGATGGACGATGACCCCCCATTTACTTTACATATTTTGAAAGCTGATGAGTTGTACATGTCATTTCATGGGATGGCAATGCTGGCAAAATGATTAAAAGATGTTAAATTTCTTAATAAAGTAAAAAAAGTAAATTTTCAAAATGACGTCATCAAATTTCAAGTTTACTCGAGCGTATCTCACTTATCCTTGGCCAATTTTCACCCAGATTTCAGTATGCTGTAGTTTATTTAATGCTCTATCAGTTATGTAATAAAACAATTTTGATTGAATGACAACATGACCTCATAAAAATGGATTGAAAGTAACCTTGTCGAATTTGACCAGTTTACGTGTTATCTCTATGGGAGTGCAGTTTTTCTGGAAATGAAAATTGACATGACTATTTCTATCGAGTACTAGCTGACTTATGCTTCGGTGAATTTCTCCCAGATTTTAATATGTTGTAGCTGAGACTTTGGGCTATCGTAAGTGTGCCGTTTGTTTTTTCATACCATGTCGGGATCACGTCAATAAACTTGGTTGAAATTAAAGCTTATCTTCGATGTATTGAAATATCTCTTTCTTTCTGCAACTTTCTTTGCAATAACTCAAGAAAAGCATACTCTATCAACATCATATTTTGCACATGCTTAGTTCATGTCACGTACATTATTTCATAAAATAACAACCACTTGATCAGACGCCATCTTAGGTATGTAAATTAGGGTCAAAGGTCATAAATGTTTCATCCTGTATCTTGGTGAATACCTGTCCTATCTTTCCCATATTTTGAACACGTAAAGACCATGTTACAAGGATCATTTCACAAAATAACCACTTTTTGCTCAGATGCCATCTTGTCTGTGTAAAGTGGGATCAAAGGTCATATGTACCTCCTTCTTTATCTTCATTATAACGTGTTATCTCTACGGGAGGAAATTTTGCTAGATGTGAAAATTGACATGATTGTCTTTATCGAGCACTAGCTCACCCACCCTTTGGTGAATTTCACCCAGATTTTAATATGTTGTAGCTGAGACTTTGCGCTATCGTAATGGCTCCTTTGTTTTTTCATACGACGTCAAAAACACGTCGAAAAACTCGGCTAAAATAATCAAAGCTTAGCTTCATTAGGTGATCCGAGTATCCTCTCGGATCACCTTATGTATCTGTACTGATTCTTTCTTTATATCTCCTCAAATGTTGTGCAGAGGTTAACTCAAAAAGTCCTTCGCCTATCACATTCAAACTCATACCATGTATGTATCATGTCATAAGGACGACAGATCTAATGCATCATTGTGATCAGTCAACCGTGACGTCATTATGACGTCATTATCTAAAATCACGTTTACATATATATCTCATTAACGGAATGGAATTTGTCAATGAAATTTATATATCATATAGTTCAAGTCAAGTTCTATTGATATATTTCATAAAATGTACTCACGTTCATATTAAACGAGCGCGTACGCGCGCGTTGAAATTTTAACATGCTCCAATCAACCTCAAAATTGTTTTGCACACGTTTCAGGTCATTTAAAGTATTTCAAAAAAAATTGACGGACGCGCACGTGCGCGCACATATACGCACGCACAGCTCATATACAATGGAAATTTCCCGTTTTTTTACGCGGATCCAATGTATGAAATGTCAAGGAATATTTCTACCAAGTTTCAAGTCAATCCGACTCAATATGACGTCATACGGGCCCGTCAAAGTTGAAATTCCGCGCGCGCGTCAATGGCGATATACAGTGCAACTATGCCAATTTTAAATCCGATTTTAAATCCGATTTTACTCGTCAGGATGGACGATGACCCCCCATTTACTTTACATATTTTGAAAGCTGATGAGTTGTACATGTCATTTCATGGGATGGCAATGCTGGCAAAATGATTAAAAGATGTCAAATTTCTTAATAAAGTAAAAAAAGTAAATTTTCAAAATGACGTCATCAAATTTCAAGTTTACTCGAGCGTATCTCACTTATCCTTGGCCAATTTTCACCCAGATTTCAGTATGCTGTAGTTTATTTAATGCTCTATAAGTTTTGATCTATCAAATCATTCGCTTGATGAAGTATTCACCTCGTAAAAATAGATTGAAGGTAACCTTGTAAAATTTGACCCATTTGCGAGTTATCTCTATAGGCGTGCAGTTTTTCTTGAAAAGAAAATTAACATGAATGTCTTTATCGAGCACTATCTCACTTATCCTACGGTGAATTTCTCCCAGATTTTAATATGAATTGTAGCTGAGACTTTGCGCTATCGGCAATGTTTCCTCCGTTTTTTCAAACGACGTCGAAATCACATCGACAAACTTCTCTTAAATGAAAGCTTAGCTTCGATGTATTTTCATATTTCTTTCTTTTTGCTAATTTCTTTGCAATAACACATGAAAGACATTCCCTAGTACCCCCATATTTTGCACATGTTTTGTTCATGTGACGTACATTAGTTTATAAGGTAACAACTACTTGATCGGACACCATCTTGTATATGTAAATTAGGGTCAAAGGTCATAAATGTTTCATCTTGTATCTTGGTGAATACCTGTTCTATCTTTCCCATATTTTGCACACGTATAGACGATGTCGCGAGAATCATTTCACAAAATAACCCCCTTTTCCTCAGATGCCATTTTGGGAGTGTAAAGGTGGGTCAAAGATCATATGTATTTGTTGCTGTATCATCGTTATCTAGTGTATACAGAATCAGCACCAAAGGTGGCAGACATGACTCACTTTTCAAAATGAGAATCCAAACATCACACGGCCAATGTGTCTAAACACAGATGAAACCTGTTTGGTCATGCCTATTGCGATCAGGACTCGAATCATTGATTAAAAAAAAAATCGAATCACCTTAATTAGTCAGTAATGACAAATTACAACCACTATTTCATGTGGGAGTGCAAAGGTGGGTCAAAGGTCATATGTACTTGTTGCTGTTTCTTCGTTATAGTGTATAAAATTTGGTACCAAACATGGCAGATATGACACCCTTTGCTAAATGAGAATCCAAACATCACACGGCCAATGTCTCTAAACACAGATGAAACTTGCATGGTCATGCCTATTGCGATCAGGACTCGAATCATTGATTAAAAAACAAATCGGATCACCTTAATTTGTCAGTGATGACAAATTACAATCTCTCGTGTTAAACTTCCCGTTGTCACAAAAAAGTTTTCTCCTCAAATGTTGTGTAGAGGTTAGCTCAGAAAGTCCTCATCCTATCAATGTCAAAATTATATCATATATGTATCATGTCCCAAAGACGACAGATCTAATAAAATCAAAGTGATCAGTCGACCGTGACGTCACTATGACGTCATTATATGAAAACACATTCTCATTCATATCTCATTAATGGAATGGAATTTTTCTATGAACTTTACCTCACCTATAGTTCGAATCAAGTTGATTCTACTCATCTTCTCAAAATTCATCTATACTCTTAAAACGTGCGCGTACGCGCGCGTTGAAATATTTGTATGCTCCAATCGAGCTCAAAATTTTTTTGCACACGTTTCAGACCATTTGGAGCATTTTTTGAAAAATTGAAAAAATCGGACGGACGCGTACGCGCGCGCGCATATACGCACGCACAGCTCATATGCAATATAAATTTCCCGTTTTTACACTCAGATCGGATGTCTGAAATGTCAAGGAATATGTCTACCAAGTTTCAAGTCAATCCGACTCAATATGACGTCATACGGGGCCGTCAAAGTTGAAATTCCGCGCGCGCGTCAATGGCGATATACAGTGCAACTATGCCAAAAAAATGACAATCTTAAATCCGATTTTACTCGTCAGGATGGACGGTGACCCCCCATTTTCTGTACATATTTTGAAAGCTGATGAGTTGTACATGTCATTTCATGGGGTGGCAATGCTGACAAAATGATTAAAAGATATCAAATTTCTTAATAAAGTAAAAAAAGTAAATTTTCAAAATGACGTCATCAAATTTCAAGTTCATTCGAGCGTATCTCACTAGTCCTTTGTCAATTTTCACCCAGATTTCAGTATGAGGTAGCTTATTTAATGTTCTTTGAAACATGAAATTACAATAATTTGATTGGATAACGGTATCACCTCGTAAAAATGGATTGAAAGTAATCTTGTCAAATTTGACCAGTTTACGTGTTATCTCTATGGGAGTGCAGTTTTTCTGGAAATGAAAATTGACATGACTATCTTTATCGAGCACTAGCTCACTTAAGCTTCGGTAAATTTCTCCCAGATTTTAATATGTTGTAGCTGAGACTTTACGCTACCGTAAGTGTGCCCTTTGTTTTTTCATACGATGTCAGAATCACGTCAAAAAATTGGGTTGAAATTCAGGCTTATCTTCGATGTATTGAGATATTTCTTTCTTTCTGCAACTTTCTTTGCAATAACTCAAGAAAAACAGCCTCTATCACTTCTATATTTTGCACATGTTTAGTTCATGTCACGTGAATTATTTCATAAAATAACAACTACTTGATCAGACACCATCTTGGGTATGTAAATTAGGGTCAAAGGTCATAAGTGTTTCATCCTGTATCTTAGTAAATACATGTCCTATCTGTCCCATATTTTGCACATGCAAAGACCATGTTACAAGGATCATTTCACAAAATAACTACTTTTTACTCAGATGCCATCTTGTCTGTGCAAATTGAGGTCAAAGGTTATATGTACTTCTTTTTGTATCTTCGTGATGACGTGTTATCTCTATGGGAGGGAATTTTCTTTAATATGAAAATTGACATGATTGTCTTTATCGAGCACTAGCTCACTTACCCTTCCGTGAATTTCTCCCAGATTTTAATATGTTGTAGCTGAGACTTTGCGCTATCGTTTTGTTGCCTTCGTTTTTTCATACGATGTCGGGATTACGATAAAAAATTGGTTGAATTTAAAGCTTATCTTCTATGTATTGAGATATTTCTTTCTTTCTGCAACTTTCTTTGCAATAACTCAAGAAAAACACGCCCTATCACCCCCATATTTTGCACATGTTTAGTTCATGTCTCGTACATTATTTCATAAAATAACAACTACTAGATCGGACAACATCTTGGGTATGTAAATTAGGGTCAAAGGTCATAAATGTTTCATCTTGTATCTGAGTGAATACCTGTCCTATCTTTCCCTTATTTTTCACACGTATATATAGACGATGTCGCGAGAATCATTTCACAAAATAACCACTATTTCATCAGATGCAATCTGGGAGTGCAAAGGTGGGTCAAAGGTCATATGTATTCATTGCTGTATCTTCGTTATTCAGTGTATACAGAATTTGGTACCAAAGATGGCAGATATGACTCCCTTTTCTAAATGAGAATGCAAACATCACACGACCAATGTCTCTAAACACAGATGAAACTTGTATGGTCATGCCTATTGCGATCAGGACTCGAATCATTGATAAAAAAAAATCGGATCACCTTAATTTGTCAGTGATGACAAATTACAATCTCTAGTTAGGTGATCCGAGTATCCTCTCGGATCACCTATTGTATCTGTACGGATTCTTTCTTCTTCTTCTTCTTCTTCTTCTTTATTTCTTTCTCCTCAAATCTTGTGCAGCGGTTAACTCAAAAAGTCCCCCACCTATCACTTTCAAACTTATACCATGTATGTATCATGTCCTAAGGACGACAGATCTAGTGTATCAATGTGATCAGTTGACCGTGACGTCATTATGACGTCATTATCTGAAATCACGTTTACATCAATATCTCATTAATGGAACGGAATTTTTGAATGAAATTAAGATATCATATAGTTCAAGTCAAGGTCTATTGATATATTTCATAAAATTTGGTCACGTTCATACTAAACGAGCGCGTACGCGCGCGTTGAAATTTAAACATGCTCTAATCAACCTCAAAATTGTTTTGCACACGTTTCAGGTCATTTACAGCATTTCAAAAAAAAAACGACGGACGCGTACGCGCGCGCGCATATACGCACGCACAGCTCATATGCAATAGAAATTTCCCGTTTTATCGCACGGATCGAATGTCTGAAATGTCAAGGAATATTTCTACCAAGTTTCAAGTCGATCCGACTCAATATGACGTCATACGGGCCAATCAAAGTTTAAATTCCGCGCGCGCGTCAATGGCGATATACAGTGCAACTATGCCAAAAAACCGCCAATTTTAAATCCGATTTTACTCGTCAGGATGGACGGTGACCCCCCATTTTCTTTACATATTTTGAAAGCTGATGAGTTGTACATGTCATTTCATGGGGTGGTAATGCTGACAAAATGATGAAAAGATATCAAATTTCTTAATAAATTAAAAAAAGTGAATTTTCAAAATGACGTCATCAAATTTCAAGTTTATTCGAGCATATCTCACTAGTCCTTTGTCAATTTTCACCCAGATTTCAGTATGTTGTAGCTTATTTAATGTTCTTTCAAACATAAAATTACAAAATTTTGATTGAATAATGGTATCACCTCGTAAAAATGGATTGAAAGTAACCTTGTCAAATTTGACCAGTTTACGTGTTATCTCTATGGGAGTGCAGTTTTTCTGGAAATGAAAATTGACATGACTATCTTTATCGAGCACTAGCTCACTTACTCTTCGGTAAATTTCTCCCAGATTTTGATATGTTGTAGCTGAGACTTTACGCTACCGTAAGTGTGCCCTTCGTTTTTTCATACGATGTCGGGATCACGTCAAAAATTTTGGTTGAAATTCAGGCTTATCTTCGATGTATTGAGATATTTCTTTCTTTCTGCAACTTTCTTTGCAATAGCTCAAGAAAAACACGCCCTATCATTTCTATATTTTGCACATGTTTAGTTCATGTCACGTACATTATTTCATAAAATAACAACTACTTGATCGGACACCTTCTTGGGTATGTAAATTAGGGTCAAAGGTCATAAGTGTTTCATCCTGTATCTTAGTGAATACATGTCTTATCTTTCCCATATTTTGCAAACGCAAAGACCATGTTACAAGGACCATTTCACAAAATAACCACTTTTTACTCAGATGCCATCTTGTCTGTGCAAATTGAGGTCAAAGGTCATATGTACTTCTTTTTGTTTCTTCGTTATGACGTGTTATCTCTATGGGAGGGAATTTTTTTAAATGTGAAAATTGACATGATTGTCTTTATCGAGCACTAGCTCACATACCCTTCGGTGAATTTCTCCCAGATTTTAATATGTTGTAGCTGAGACTTTGCGCTATCGTTAAATTTCATTTTGTTATTTCATACGATGTCGGGATCACGATAAAAAACTTGGTTGAAATTAAAGCTTATCTTCTATGTATTGAGATATTTCTTTCTTTCTGCAACTTTCTTTGCAATAACTCAAGAAAAACACGCCCTATCACCCCCATATTCTGCACATGTTTAGTTCATGTCACGTACATTGTTTCATAAAATAACAACTACTTAATCGGACAACATCTTGGGTATGTAAATTAGGGTCAAAGGTCATAAATGTTTCATCTTGTATCTTGGCGAATACCTGTCCTATCTTTCCCATATTTTGCACACGTATAGACGATGTCGCAAGAATCATTTCACAAAATAACCACTTTTTCCTCAGATGCCATCTTGGGAGTGTAAAGGTGGGTCAAAGGAAGTATGTATTTGTTGTTGTATCTTCGTTATCTAGTGTATACGGAATTTGGTACCAAAGATGGCAGATATGACTCCCTTTTCTAAACGAGAATTCAAACATCACACGGCCAACGTTTTTAACAACAGACGAAACCTGTATGGTCATGCCTATTGCGATCAGGACTCGAATCATTGATGAAAAAAAAAATCGGATCACCTTAATTTGTCAGTAATGACAAATTACAATCTCTAGTTTTTCTTTATTTCTCCCCAAAAGTTGTGCAGAGGTTAGCTCAGAAAGTGCATTGCCTATCAATGTCAAACTTATACCATATATGTATGGTGACCCAAAGACGACAAATCTTGTAAAATCATTGTGATCAGTCAACCGTGACGTCACTATGACGTCATTATATGAAAACACATTTTCATTCATATCTCATTAATGGAATTGAATTTTTCAATCAAATTTACGTCACATATAGTTCAAGTCAAGCGCATTCTACTCACATTCTCAAAATTCATCTATATCTTAAAACGGGCGCGTACGCGCGCGTTGAAATATTTGTATGCTCAAATCGAGCTCAAATTTTTTTTGCACACGTTTCAGACCATTTGGAGCATTTTTTGAAAAATTGAAAAAATTGGACGGACGCGTACGCGCGCGCTCATATACGCACGCACAGCCCATATGCAATAGAAATTTCCCGTTTTTTCACACTTATCGGCTGCCTGAAATGTCAAGGAATATTTCTACCAAGTTTCAAGTCAATCCGACTCAATATGAGGTCATACGGGCCCGTCAAAGTTGAAATTCCGCGCGCGCGTCAATGGCGATATACAGTACAACTATGCCAAAAAACTGCCAATTTTAAATCCGATTTTACTCGTCAGGATGGACGGTGACCCTCCATTTTCTGTACATATTTTGAAAGCTGATGAGTTGTACATGTCATTTCATGGGGTGGCAATGCTGACAAAATGATGAAAAGATATCAAATTTCTGAATAAAGTAAAAAAAGTAAATTTTCAAAATGACGTCATCAAATTTCAAGTTCATTCGAGCGTATCTCACTAGTCCTTTGTCAATTTTCACCCAGATTTCAGTATGATGTAGCTCATTTAAAGTTCTTTCAAACCTAAAATTACAATATTTTGATTGGATAACGGTATCACCTCGTAAAAATGGATTAAAAGTAATCTCGTCAAATTTAACCAGTTTACGTGTTATCTCTATGGGAGTGCAGTTTTTCTGGAAATGAAAATTGACATGACTATCTTTATCGAGCACTAGCTCACTTAAGCTTCGGTAAATTTCTCCCAGATTTTAATATGTTGTAGCTGAGACTTTACCCTACCGTAAGTGTGCCCTTTGTTTTTTCATACGATGTCGGAATCACGTCAAAAAATTGGGTTGAAATTCAGGCTTATCTTCGATGTATTGAGATATTTCTTTCTTTCTGCAACTTTCTTTGCAATAACTCAAGAAAAACGGCCTCTATCACTCCTATATTTTGCACATGTTTAGTTCATGTCACGTACATTATTTCATAAAATAACAACTACTTGATCGGACACCATCTAGGGTATGTAAAGTAGGGTCAAAGGTCATAAGTGTTTCACCCTGTATCTTAGTGAATACATGTCCTATCTTTCCCATATTTTGCACACGCAAAGACCATGTTACAAGGATCATTTCACAAAATAACCACTTTTTACTCAGATGCCATCTTGTCGTTGCAAATTGAGGTCAAAGGTCATATGTACTTCTTTTTGTATCTTCGTTATGACGTGTTATCTCTATGGGAGGGAATTTTCTTTAATGTGAAAATTGACATGATTGTCTTTATCGAGCACTAGCTCACTTACCCTTCGGTGAATTTCTCCCAGATTTTAATATGTTGTAGCTGAGACTTTGCGCTATCGTTTTGTTTCCTTCCTTTTTTCATACGATGTCGGGATTACGATAAAAAATTGGTTGAAATTAAAGCTTATCTTCTATGTATTGAGATATTTCTTTCTTTCTGCAACTCTCTTTGCAATAACTCAAGAAAAACACGCCCTATCACCCCCATATTTTGCATATGTTTAGTTCATGTCTCGTACATTATTTCATAAGATAACAACTACTAGATCAGACAACATCTTGGGTATGTAAATTAGGGTCAAAGGTCATAAATGTTTCATCTTGTATCTTAGTGAATACCTGTCCTATCTTTCCCATATTTTCCACACGTATAGACGATGTCGCGAGAATCATTTCACAAAATAACCACTATTTCATCAGATGCAATCTTGGGAGTGCAAAGGTGGGTCAAAGGTCATATGTATTCATTGCTGTATCTTCGTTATTCAGTGTATACAGAATTTGGTACCAAAGATGGCAGATATGACTCCCTTTTCTAAATGAGAATGCAAACATCACACGGCCAATGTCTCTAAACACAGATGAAACTTGTATGGTCATGCCTATTGCGATCAGGACTCGAATCATTGATAAAAGAAAAATCGGATCACCTTAATTTGTCAGTGATGACAAATTACAATCTCTAGTTAGGTGATCCGAGTATCCTCTCGGATCACCTTCTGTATCTGTACTGATTCTTTGTTAGGTGATCCGAGTATCCTCTCGGATCACCTATTGTATCTGTACGGATTCTTTCTTCTTCTTCTTCTTCTTTATTTCTTTCTCCTCAAATCTTGTGCAGCGGTTAACTCAAAAAGTCCCCTACCTATCACTTTCAAACTTATACCATATATGTATCATGTCCTAAGGACGACAGATCTAGTGTATCAATGTGATCAGTTAACCGTGACGTCATTATGACGTCATTATCTGAAATCACGTTTACATCAATATCTCATTAATGGAACGGAATTTTTGAATGAAATTAAGATATCATATAGTTCAAGTCAAGGTCTATTTATATAATTCATAAAATTTAGTCACGTTCATAGTAAACGAGCGCGTACGCGCGCGTTGAAATTTTAACATGCTCTAATCAACCTCAAAATTGTTTTGCACACGTTTCAGGTCATTTGCAGCATTTCAAAAAAAATCGACGGACGCGTACGCGCGCGCGCATATACGCACGCACAGCTCATATGCAATAGAAATTTCCCATTTTATCGCACGGATCGAATGTCTGAAATGTCAAGGAATATTTCTACCAAGTTTTAAGTCGATCCGACTCAATATGACGTCATACGGGCCCGTCAAAGTTGAAATTCCGCGCGCGCGTCAATGGCGATATACAGTGCAACTATGCCAAAAAACTGCCAATTTTAAATCCGATTTTACTCGTCAGGATGGACGGTGACCCCTCATTTTCTTTACATATTTTGAAAGCTGATGAGTTGTACATGTCATTTCATTGGATGGCAATGCTGACAAAATGATTAAAAGATATCAAATTTCTTAAGAAAGTAAAAAAAGTGAATTTTCAAAATGACGTCATCAAATTTGAAGTTCACTCGACCATATCTCACTAGTCCTTTGTCAATTTTCACCCAGATTTCGGTATGTTGTAGCTTATTTAATGTTCTTACAAACATATATTTACAAAATTTTGATTGGATGACGGTATCACCTCGTAAAAATGGATTAAAAGTAATCTTGTCAAATTTGACCAGTTTACGTGTTATCTCTATGGGAGTGCAGTTTTTCTGGAAATGAAAATTGACATGACTATCTTTATCGAGCACTAGCTCACTTATCCTTCGGTAAATTTCTCCCAGATTTAAATATGATGTAGCTGAGACTTTACGCTACCGTAAGTGTGCCCTTCGTTTTTTCATACGCTGTCGGGATCACGTCAAAATTTTTGGTGAAATTCAAGCTTATCTTCGATGTATTGAGATATTTCTATCTTTCTGCAACTTATTTTGCAATAACTCAAGAAAAACGGCCTCTATCACTTCCATATTTTGCACATTTTTAGTTCATGTCACGTACATTATTTAATAAAATAACAACTACTTGATCGGGCACCATCTTGGGTATGTAAATTAGGGTCAAATGTCATAAGTGTTTCATCCTGTATCTTAGTGAATACATGTTCTATCTTTCCCATATTTTGCACACGCAAAGACCATGTTACAAGGATCATTTCACAAAATAACTACTTTTAACTCAGATGCCATCTTGTCTGTGCAAATTGAGGTCAAAGGTCATATGTACTTCTTTTTGTATCTTCGTTATGACGTGTTGTCTCTACGGGAGGGCATTTTTTTAAATGTGAAAATTGACATGATTGTCTTCATCGAGCACTAGCTCACTTACCCTTCGGTGAATTTCTCCCAAATTATAATATGTTGTAGCTGAGATTTTGCGCTATCGGAATTTTGCCCTTCGTTTTTTCATCCGATGTCGGCATCACGATAAAAAACTTGGTTGAAATTAAAGCTTATCTTCTATGTATTGAGATATTTCTTTCTTTCTGCAACTTTCTTTGCAATAACTCAAGAAAAACACGCCCTATCACCCCCATATTTTGCACATGTTTAGTTCATGTCAAGAACATTATTTAATAAAATAACAACTACTAGATCGGACAACATCTTGGGTATGTAAATTAGGGTCAAAGGTCATACATGTTTCATCCTGTATCTTAGTGAATACATGTCCTATCTTTCTCATATTTTGCACACGTAAAGACCATGTTACAAGGATCATTTCACAAAATAACCACTAATTGCTCAGATGCTATCTTGGGTGTGCAAAGTGGGGTCAAAGGTCATAATTATGTACTTCTTTCTCAATCTTCGCTATTACGTGTTATGTCTATGGGAGGGAGTTTTTCTAGATGTGAAAATTGACATGACTATCTTTATCAAGCACTAGCTCACTTATGCTTCAGTGAATTTCTCCTAGATTTTAATATGTTGTAGCTGAGACTTTGTGCTACCATGTAAGCGCCCTTTGTTTTTTCACACGATGTTGGTATCACGTCAAAATACTTGGTTGAAATTAAAGCTCATCAACGATGTATTGAAATATGTCTTTCTTTTTGCAACTTTATGTGCAATAACTCAAGAAAAACATACCCTATCACCACCATATTTTGCACATGTTTAGTTCATGTCAAGAACATTATTTCATAAAATTACAACTACTTGATCAGACACCATCTTGGGTATGTAAATTAGGGTCAAAGGCCATAGATGTTTCATCCTGTATCTTGGTGAATACATGTCCTATCTTTCCCATATTCTGCACACGTAAAGACCATGTTACAGGGATCATTTCATAAAATAACCACATTTTGTTCAGATGCAATCTTGGGTGTGCAAAGTGGGGTCAAAGGTCATATGTACTTCTTTTTCTATCTTCGCTATGACGTGTTATCTCTATGGGAGGGAATTTTTTAGATGTGAAAATTGACATGACTCTCTTTATCGAGCACTATCTTCGGTGAATTTCTCTCAGATTTTAATATGTTGTAGCTGAGACTTTGCACTATCAGGACTTGAATCATTGATTAAAAAAAAATCGGATCACCTTAATTTGTCAGTGATGACAAATTACAATCTCTAGTTAGGTGATCCGAGTATCCTTCGGATCACCTTCTGTATCTGTACGGATTCTTTCTTCTTCTTTGTTTCTTTATTTCTCCGCAAAAGTTGTGCAGAGGTTAGCTCAGAAAGTCCGCTGCCTATCAATTTCAAAATTATACCATGTATGCATCATGTCCCAAAGACGACAAATCTAATGTATCATTGTGATCAGTGGACCGTGACGTCACTATGACGTCATTATATGAAAACACATTCTCAATCATATCTCATTAATGGAATGAAATTTTTCAATGAAATTTACGTCACATATATTTCAAATTATGCGCATTCTACTCATGTTCTCAAAATTCATATATTCTCTTAAAACGTGCGCGTACGCGCGCGTTGAAATATTTGTATGCTCCAATCGAGCTCAAATTTTTTTTGCACACGTTTCAGACCATTTGGAGCATTTTTTGAAAAATTGAAAAAATCGGACGGACGCGTACGCGCGCGCGCATATACGCACGCACAGCTCATGTGCAATTGAAATTTCCAGTTTTTTCACTTTGATCGGATGTCTGAAATGTTAAGGAATATTTATACCAAGTTTCAAATCAATCCGACTCAATATGACGTCATACGGGCCCGTCAAAGTTGAAATTCCGCGCGCGCGTCAATGGCGATATACAGTGCAACTATGCCAAAAAACTGCCAATTTTAAATCCGATTTTACTCGTCAGGATGGACGGTGACCCTCCATTTTCTGTACATATTTTGAAAGCTGATGAGTTGTACATGTCATTTCATGGGGTGGCAATGCTGACAAAATGAATAAAAGATATCAAATTTCTTAATAAAGTAAAAAAAGTAAATTTTCAAAATGACGTCATCAAATTTCAAGTTCATTCGAGCATATCTCACTAGTCCTTTGTCAATTTTCACCCAGATTTCAGTATGATGTAGCTTATTTAATGTTCTTTCAAACATAAAATTACAATATTTTGATTGGATAACGGTATCACCTCGTAAAAATGGATTAAAAGTAATCTTGTCAAATTTGACCAGTTTACGTGTTATCTCTATGGGAGTGCAGTTTTTCTGGAAATGAAAATTGACATGACTATCTTTATCGAGCACTAGCTCACTTAAGCTTCGGTAAATTTCTCCCAGATTTTAATATGTTGTAGCTGAGACTTTACGCTACCGTAAGTGTGCCCTTTGTTTTTTCATACGATGTCAGAATCACGTCAAAAAATTGGGTTGAAATTCAAGCTTATCTTCGATGTATTGAGATATTTCTTTCTTTCTGCAACTTTCTTTGCAATAACTCAAGAAATACGGCCTCTATCACTTCTATATTTTGCACATGTTTAGTTCATGTCACGTGAATTATTTCATAAAATAACAACTACTTGATCGGACACCATCTTGGGTATGTAAATTAGGGTCAAAGGTCATAAGTGTTTCACCCTGTATCTTAGTGAATACATGTCCTATCTTTCCCATATTTTGCATACGCAAAGACCATGTTACAAGGATCATTTCACAAAATAACCACTTTTTACTCAGATGCCATCTTGTCTGTACAATTTGAGGTCAAAGGTCATATGTACTTCTTTTTGTATCTTCGTTATGACGTGTTATCTCTATGGGAGGGAATTTTCTTTAATGTGAAAATTGACATGATTGTCTTTATCGAGCACTAGCTCACTTACCCTTCGGTGAATTTCTCCCAGATTTTAATATGTTGTAGCTGAGACTTTGCGCTATCGTTTTATTTCCTTTGTTTTTTCATACGATGTCGGGATGACGATAAAAAATTGGTTGAAATTAAAGCTTATCTTCTATGTATTGAGATATTTCTTTCTTTCTGCAACTTTCTTTGCAATAACTCAAGAAAAACACGCCCTATCACCCCCATATTTTGCACATGTTTAGTTCATGTCTCGTACATTATTTCATAAAATAACAACTACTAGATCGGACAACATCTTGGGTATGTAAATTAGGGTCAAAGGTCATAAATGTTTCATCTTGTATCTTAGTGAATACCTGTCCTATCTTTCCCATATTTTTCACACGTATCGACGATGTCGCGAGAATCATTTCACAAAATAACCACTATTTCATCAGATGCAATCTTGGGAGTGCAAAGGTGGGTCAAAGGTCATATGTATTCATTGCTGTATCTTCGTTATTCAGTGTATACAGAATTTGGTACCAAAGATGGCAGATATGACTCCCTTTTCTAAATGAGAATGCAAACATCACACGGACAATGTCTCTAAACAGAGATGAAACTTGTATGGTCATGCCTATTGCGATCAGGACTCGAATCATTGATAAAAAAAATCGGATCACCTTAATTTGTCAGTGATGACAAATTACAATCTCTAGTTCTTCTTCTTCTTCTTCTTTATTTCTCCTCAAAAGTTGTGCAGAGGTTAGCTCAGAAAGTGCATTGCCTCTCAATGTCAAACTCATACCATATATGTATCATGTCCCAAAGACGACAGCGCAAGTAAAATCATAGTGATCAGTCGACCGTGACGTCACTATGACGTCATTATATGAAAACACATTTTCATGCATATCTCATTAATGGAATGAAATATTTCAATGAAATTTACGTCACATATATTTCAAGTTATGCGCATTTTACTCATATTCTCAAAATTCATTTTTCTCTTAAAACGCGCGCGTACGCGCGCGTTGAAATATTTGTATGCTCAAATCCAGCTCAAATTTTTTTTGCACACGTTTCAGACCATTTGGAGCATTTTTTGAAAAATTGAAAAAATTGGACGGACGCGTACGCGCGCGCACATATACGCACGCACAGCTAATATGAAATAGAAATTTTCAGTTTTTTCACACGGATCGGATGTCCGAAATGTCAAGGAATATTTCTACCAAGTTTCAAGTCGATCCGACTCAATATGACGTCATACGGGCCCGTCAAATTCAAAATTCCGCGCGTGCGTCAATGGGGATACACAGTGCAACTATGCCAAAAAAACGCCAATTTTAAATCGGATTTTACTCGTCAGGATGGACGGTGACCCCCCATTTTCTTTACATATTCTGAAAGCTGATGAGTTGTACATGTCATTTCATGGGCTGGCTATGCTGATAAAATGACTAAAAGATATCAAATTTCTTAATAAAGTAAAAAAAGTAAATTTTCAAAATGACGTCATCAAATTTCAAGTTTACTCGAGCGTATCTCACTAATCCTTTGCCAATTTTCACCCAAATTTCAATATGTTATAGCTTATGAAATACTCTTTCATTAATGTAATTAAACAATTTTGATTTGATGACGACATTACCTTGAAAAAATGGATTGAAGGTAACCTTGTCAAATTTGACCAGTTTACGTGTAATCTCTATGGGAGTGCAATTTTTATGGAAATGAAAATTGACATGACTATCTTTATCGAGCACTAGCTCACTTATGCTTCGGTGAATTTCTCTAAGATTTTAATATGTTGTAGCTGAGATGTAGAGCTATCGTAAGTGTGCCCTTTGTTTTTTCATACGTTGTCGGGATCACGTGAAAAAACTTGGTTGAAATTAAAATTTATCTTTGATGTATTGAAATATTTCTTTCTTTTTGCAACTTTCTTTGCAATAACTCAAGAAAAACAGCCCCTATCACCTTCATATTTTGCACATGTTTAGTTCATGTCACGAAAATAATTTCATAAAATTACAACTACTTGATCAGACGCCATCTTGGGTATGTAAATTAGGGTCAAAGGTCATAAATGTTTCATCCTGTATCTTGGTGAATACATGTCCTATCTTTCCCATATTTTGCACACGTAAAGACCATGTTACAGGGATCATTTCATAAAATAACCACTTTTTGCTCAGATGCCATTTTGTCTGTGCAAAGTGGGGTCAAAGGTCATATGTACTTCTTTTTCTATCTTCGCTATGACGTGTTATCTCTATGGGAGGGAATTTTTTAGATGTGAAGATTGACATGACTCTCTTTATCGAGCACTATCTTACTTATGCTTCGGTGAATTTCTCTCAGATTTTAATATGTTGTAGCTGAGACTTTGCAGCATCAGGACTCGAATCATTGATTAAAAAAAAGATCGGATCACCTTAATTTGTCAGTGATGACAAATTACAATCTCTAGTTAGGTGATCCGAGTATCCTCTCGGATCACCTTCTGTATCTGTACTGATTCTTTGTTCTTCTTCTTCTTCTTCTTCTTCTTTATTTCTCCTCAAAAGTTGTGCAGAGGTTAGCTCAGAAAGTGCATTGCCTCTCAATGTCAAACTCATACCATATATGTATCATGTCCCAAAGACGACAGCGCAAGTAAAATCATAGTGATCAGTCGACCGTGACGTCACTATGACGTCATTATATGAAAACACATTTTCATGCATATCTCATTAATGGAATGAAATATTTCAATGAAATTTACGTCACATATATTTCAAGTTATGCGCATTTTACTCATATTCTCAAAATTCATTTTTTCTCTTAAAACGCGCGCGTACGCGCGCGTTGAAATATTTGTATGCTCAAATCCAGCTCAAATTTTTTTTGCACACGTTTCAGACCATTTGGAGCATTTTTTGAAAAATTGAAAAAATTGGACGGACGCGTACGCGCGCGCACATATACGCACGCACAGCTCATATGCAATAGAAATTTTCAATTTTTTCACACGGATCGGATGTCCGAAATGTCAAGGAATATTTCTACCAAGTTTCAAGTCGATCCGACTCAATATGACGTCATACGGGCCCGTCAAATTCAAAATTCCGCGCGTGCGTCAATGGGGATACACAGTGCAACTATGCCAAAAAAACGCCAATTTTAAATCGGATTTTACTCGTCAGGATGGACGGTGACCCCCCATTTTCTTTACATATTCTGAAAGCTGATGAGTTGTACATGTCATTTCATGGGCTGGCTATGCTGATAAAATGACTAAAAGATATCAAATTTCTTAATAAAGTAAAAAAAGTAAATTTTCAAAATGACGTCATCAAATTTCAAGTTTACTCGAGCGTATCTCACTAATCCTTTGCCAATTTTCACCCAAATTTCAATATGTTATAGCTTATGAAATACTCTTTCATTAATGTTATTAAACAATTTTGATTTGATGACGACATTACCTTGAAAAAATGGATTGAAGGTAACCTTGTCAAATTTGACCAGTTTACGTGTAATCTCTATGGGAGTGCAATTTTTATGGAAATGAAAATTGACATGACTATCTTTATCGAGCACTAGCTCACTTATGCTTCGGTGAATTTCTCTAAGATTTTAATATGTTGTAGCTGAGATGTAGGGCTATCGTAAATGTGCCCTTTGTTTTTTCATACGTTGTCGGGATCACGTGAAAAAACTTGGTTGAAATTAAAATTTATCTTTGATGTATTGAAATATTTCTTTCTTTTTGCAACTTTCTTTGCAATAACTCAAGAAAAACAGCCCCTATCACCTTCATATTTTGCACATGTTTAGTTCATGTCACGAAAATAATTTCATAAAATTACAACTACTTGATCAGACGCCATCTTGGGTATGTAAATTAGGGTCAAAGGTCATTAATGTTTCATCCTGTATCTTGGTGAATACATGTCCTATCTTTCCCATATTTTGCACACGTAAAGACCATGTTATAGGGATCATTTCATAAAATAACCACTTTTTGCTCAGATGCCATCTTGTCTGTGCAAAGTGGGGTCAAAGGTCATATGTACTTCTTTTTCTATCTTCGCTATGACGTGTTATCTCTATGGGAGGGAATTTTTTAGATGTGAAGATTGACATGACTCTCTTTATCGAGCACTATCTTACTTATGCTTCGGTGAATTTCTCTCAGATTTTAATATGTTGTAGCTGAGACTTTGCAGTATCAGGACTCGAATCATTGATTAAAAAAAAGATCGGATCACCTTAATTTGTCAGTGATGACAAATTACAATCTCTAGTTCTTCTTTTTCTTCTTCTTTATTTCTCCTCAAAAGTTGTGCAGAGGTTAGCTCAGAAAGTGCATTGCCTCTCAATGTCAGACTTATACCATATATGTATCATGTCGCAAAGACGACAGCGCAAGTAAAATCATAGTGATCAGTCGACCGTGACGTCACTATGACGTCATTATATGAAAACACATTTTCATGCATATCTCATTAATGGAATGGAATATTTCAATGAAATTTACGTCACATATATTTCAAGTCAAGTGGATTCTACTCATATTCTCAAAATTCATTTTTATCTCAAAACGCGCGCGTACGCGCGCGTTGAAATATTTGTCTGCTCAAATCCAGCTCAAACTTTTTTTCCACACGTTTCAGACCATTTGGAGCATTTTTTGAAAAATTGAAAAAATTGGACGGACGCGTACGCGCGCGCACATATACGCACGCACAGCTCATATGAAATAGAAATTTTCAATTTTTTCACACGGATCGGATGTCCGAAATTTCAAGGAATATTTCTACCAAGTTTCAAGTCGATCCGACTCAATATGACGTCATACGGGCCCGTCAAATTCAAAATTCCGTGCGTGCGTCAATGGGGATACACAGTGCAACTATGCCAAAAAACCGCCAATTTTAAATCGGATTTTACTCGTCAGGATGGACGGTGACCCCCCAGTTTCTTTACATATTCTGAAAGGTGATGAGTTGTACATGTCATTTCATGGGGTGGCTATGCTGATAAAATGATTCAAAAATATCAAATTTCTTAATAAAGTAAAAAAAGTAAATTTTCAAAATGACGTCATCAAATTTCAAGTTTACTCGAGCGTATCTCACTAATCCTTTGCCAATTTTCACCCAAATTTCAATATGTTGTAGCTTATGAAATGCTCTTTCATAAATGTAATACAACAATTTTGATTTGATGACGACATCACCTCGAAAAAATGGATTGAAGGTAACCTTGTCAAATTTGACCAGTTTACGTGTAATCTCTATGGGAGTGCAATTTTTATGGAAATGAAAATTGACATGACTATCTTTATCGAGCACTAGCTCACTTATGCTTCGGTGAATTTGTCTAAGATTTTAATATGTTGTAGCTGAGATGTAGGGCTATCGTGAGTGTGCCCTTCGTTCTTTCATACGTTGTCGGGATCACGTGGAAAAACTTAGTTGAAATTAAAGTTTATCTTCGATGTATTGAAATATTTCTTTCTTTTTGCAACTTTCTTTGCAATAACTCAAGAAAAAAAGCCCCTATCACCTTCATATTTTGCACATGTTTAGTTCATGTCACGAAAATTATTTCATAAAATTACAACTACTTGATCAGACGCCATCTTGGGTATGTAAATTAGGGTCAAAGGTCATAGATGTTTCATCCTGTGTCTTGGTGAATACATGTCCTATCTTTCCCATATTTTGCACACGTAAAGACCATGTTACAGGAATCATTTCATAAAATAACCACTTTTTGCTCAGATGCCATCTTGTCTGTGCAAAGTGGGGTCAAAGGTCATATGTACTTCTTTTTCTATCTTTGCTATGACGTGTTATCTCTATGGGAGGGAATTTTTTAGATGTGAAAATTGACATGACTCTCTTTATCGAGATCTATCTTACTTATGCTTCGGTGAATTTCTCTCAGATTTTAATATGTTGTAGCTGAGACTTTGCAGTATCAGGACTCGAATCATTGATTAAAAAAAAGATCGGATCACCTTAATTTGTCAGTGATGACAAATTACAATCTCTAGTTAGGTGATCCGAGTATCCTCTCGGATCACCTATTGTATCTGTACGGATTCTTTCTTCTTCTTCTTCTTCTTCTTCTTTCTTTATTTCTCCCCAAAAGTTGTGCAGAGGTTAGCTCAGAAAGTACTATGCCTATCAAGTTCAAACTTATACCATGTATGTATCGTGTCCCAAAGACGGCAATCGAACTAAAATCAAAGTGATCAGTCGACCGTGACGTCACTATGACGTCATTATATGAAAACACATTCTCAATCATATCTCATTAATGGAATGAAGTTTTTCAATGAAATTTACGTCACATATATTTCAAGTTATGCGCATTCTACTCATATTCTCAAAATTCACATTTTCTCTTGGTACGTGCGCGTACGCGCGCGTTGAAATATTTGTATGCTCAAATCGAGCTCAAATTTTTTTTGCACACGTTTCAGACCATTTAGAGCATTTTTTGAAAAATTGAAAAAATCGGACGGACGCGTACGCGCGCGCACATATACGCACGCACAGCTCATATGCAATAGAAATTTTCAGTTTTTTCACACGGATCGGATGTCCACAATGTCAAGGAATATTTCTATCAAGTTTCAAGTCGATCCGACTCAATATGACGTCATACGGGCCCGTCAAATTCAAAATTCCGCGCGTGCGTCAATGGGGATACACTGTGCAACTATGCCAAAAAACCGCCAATTTTAAATCGGATTTTACTCGTCAGGATGGACGATGACCCCCCATTTTCTTGACATATTCTAAAAGCTGATGAGTTGTACATGTCATTTCATGGGTTGGCGATACTGAAAAAATGATTAAAAGATATCAAATTTCTTAATAAAGTAAACAAAGTAAATTTTCCAAATGACGTCATCAAATTTCAAAATCACTCGAGCGTATCTCACTTAAATTTCGCCAATTTTCACCCAGATTTCAGTATGTTGTAGCTTATGAAATGTTCTTTCATCAATGTGATAACAACATTTTGATTGGATAACGTCATCACCTCGTAAAAATGGATTGAAAGTATCCTTGTAAAATTTCACCAGTTTACGTGTTATCTCTATGGGAGAGCAGTTTTTCTGGCAGTGAAAATTGACATGACTCCCTTTTTCGAGCACTAGCTCACTTATGCTTCGGTGAATTTCTCCCAGATTTTAGTATGTTGTAGCTGAGACTTTGGGCTATCGTAAGTGTGACCTCCATTTTTTCATACAACGTTGGTATCACATCGAAAAACTTGGTTGAAAAATTGCATGTGGCTTCGATGCAGCGTCATTTTGCTTAATACACAGGGCCTATGGAGCATGAAATAGGTCATTGCATAGCGCATCCGACTCGTAATCCTATAGGTCCCTGGTTCGATGCTCACCCCTGCCATTTTTTTTTGAACACTTTTTTTCCTTTTTTTTCTTTAGTTAGTCTTAATCTCCTTTCCTAACTTTATCTTTTTCTGATTTTTTCATGCTTCTCCTTCAAATTTCTATAAAAATAACATAATTTTTTCTTTATTTTTCTTTCTTTCTACTACTTTCTGTGCAATAGATGAACAACAACAATGGCTATTAATCCCATATTTTGCACATGTTTTGTTCATGTCACGTACATTATTTCATAAAATAACAATTACTTGATCGGACACCATCTTGGGTATGTAAATTAGGGTCAAAGGTCATAAATGTTTTATCCTGTATCTTGGTGAATACATGTCCTATCTCTCCCATATTTTGCACACGCAAAGGCCATGTTACAAGAATCATTTCACAAAATAACCACTTTTTGCTTAGATGCCATCCTGGCTGTGCAAAGTGAGGTCAGTGGTCAAATATACTTCATTCTGTCTCTTTATTATGACGTGTTATACGGAATATGGTACCAAAGATGGCAGATCTGACTCGCTTTTCTAAATGAGATTCCGAATATCACACGGCGAATGTCCCTAAACACAGATGAAACCTGTATGGGCATGCCTAAATTATATATTTGTTGCTGTATCTTCGTTATCTAGTGTATACAGAATTTGGAACCAAAGATGACAGATTTGACTCCCTTTTCTAAATGAGAATCCAAACATCACACAACCAATGTCTCTAAACACAGATGAAACCTGTATGGTGTTGCCTATTGCGATCAGACCTCGAATCATTGATTAAAAAAAAAATCGGATCACCTTAATTTGTCAGTGATGACAAATTACAATCTCTAGTTTTTCTTCTTCTTCTTTATTTCTCCTCAAAAGTTGTGCAGAGGTTAGCTCAGAAAGTGCATTGCCTCTCAATGTCAGACTTATACCATATATGTATCATGTCGCAAAGACGACAGCGCAAGTAAAATCATAGTGATCAGTCGACCGTGACGTCACTATGACGTCATTATATGAAAACACATTTTCATGCATATCTCATTAATGGAATGGAATATTTCAATGAAATTTACGTCACATATATTTCAAGTCAAGCGCATTCTACTCATATTCTCAAAATTCATTTTTATCTCAAAACGCGCGCGTACGCGCGCGTTGAAATATTTGTATGCTCAAATCCAGCTCAAATTTTTTTTGCACACGTTTCAGACCATTTGGAGCATTTTTTGAAAAATTGAAAAAATTGGACGGACGCGTACGCGCGCGCACATATACGCACGCACAGCTAATATGAAATAGAAATTTTCAATTTTTTCACACCGATCGGATGTCCGAAATTTCAAGAAATATTTCTACCAAGTTTCAAGTCGATCCGACTCAATATGACGTCATACGGGCCCGTCAAATTTAAAATTCCGCGCGTGCGTCAATGGGGATACACAGTGCAACTATGCCAAAAAACCGCCAATTTTAAATCGGATTTTACTCATCAGGATGGACGGTGACCCCCCATTTTCTTTACATATTCTGAAAGGTGATGAGTTGTACATGTCATTTCATGGGCTGGCTATGCTGATAAAATGATTAAAAGATATCAAATTTCTTAATAAAGTAAAAAAAGTAAATTTTCAAAATGACGTCATCAAATTTCAAGTTTACTCGAGCGTATCTCACTAATCCTTTGCCAATTTTCACCCAAATTTCAATATGTTGTAGCTTATGAAATGCTCTTTCATAAATGTAATTAAACAATTTTGATTTGATGACGACATCACCTCGAAAAAATGGATTGAAGGTAACCTTGTCAAATTTGACTAGTTTACGTGTAATCTCTATGGGAGTGCAATTTTTATGGAAATGAAAATTGACATGACTATCTTTATCGAGCACTAGCTCACTTATGCTTCGGTGAATTTCTCTAAGATTTTAATATGTTGTAGCTGAGATGTAGGGCTATCGTAATTGTGCCCTTTGTTTTTTCATACGTTGTCGGGATCACGTTAAAAAACTTGGTTGAAATTAAAGTTTATCTTCGATGTATTGAAATATTTCTGTCTTTCTGCAACTTTCTTTGCAATAACTCAAGAAAAACAGCCCCTATCACCTTCATATTTTGCACATGTTTAGTTCATGTCACGAAAATTATTTCATAAAATTACAACTACTTGATCAGACGCCATCTTGGGTATGTAAATTAGGGTCAAAGGTCATAGATGTTTCATCCTGTATCTTGGTGAATACATGTCTTATCTTTCCCATATTTTGCACACGTAAAGACCATGTTACAGGGATCATTTCATAAAATAACCACTTTTTGCTCAGATGCCATCTTGTCTGTGCAAAGTGGGGTCAAAGGTCATATGTACTTCTTTTTCTATCTTTGCTATGACGTGTTATCTCTATGGGAGGGAATTTTTTAGATGTGAAAATTGACATGACTCTCTTTATCGAGCACTATCTTACTTATGCTCCGGTGAATTTCTCTCAGATTTTAATATGTTGTAGCTGAGACTTTGCAGTATCAGGACTCGTTTAAATGAGAATCCAAACATCACACGGCCAATGTCTCTAAACGCAGATGAAACCTGTATGGTCATGCCTATTGCGATCAGACCTCGAATCATTGATTAAAAAAAAATCGGATCACCTTAATTTGTCAGTAATGACAAATTACAATCTCTAGTCTTTCTTTGTTTCTTTCTTTATTTCTCCTCAAAAGTTGTGCAGAGGTTAGCTCAGAAAGTGCTATGCCTATCAAGTTCAAACTTATACCATGTATGTATCGTGTCCCAAAGACGACAGATCAAGTAAAATCATTGTGATCAGTTGACCGTGACGTCACTATGACGTCATTATATGAAAACACATTCTCAATCATATCTCATTAATGGGATGGAATTTTTAAATGAAATTTACGTCACATATATTTCAAGTCAAGCGAATTCTATTCATATTGTCAAAATTTATATTTTCTCTTAAAACGTGCGCGTACGCGCGCGTTGAAATATTTGTATGCTCCAATCAAGCCCAAAATTTTTTTGCACACGTTTCAGACCATTTAGAGCATTTTTTGAAAAAATGAAAAAATCGGACGGACGCGTACGCGCGCGCGCATATACGCACGCACAGCTCATATGCAATAGAAATTTCCCATTTTTTTCACTGTGATCAGATGTCTGAAATGTGAAGGAATATTTCTACCAAGTTTCAAGTCAATCCGACTCAATATGACGTCATACGGGCCCGTCAAAGTTGAAATTCCGCGCGCGCGTCAATGGCGATAGACAGTGCAACTATGCCAAAAAACCGCAAATCTTAAATCCGATTTTACTCGTCAGGATGGACGGTGACCCCCCATTTCCTTTACATATTCTGAAAGCTGATGAGTTGTATATGTCATTTCATGGGTTGGCGATGCTGAAAAAATGATTAAAAGATATCAAATTTCTTAATAAAGTAAAAAAAGTAAATTTTCAAAATGACGTCATCAAATTTCAAGTTTACTCGAGCGTATCTCACTTATCCTTTGCCAATTTTCACCCAAATTTCAATATGTTGTAGCTTATGAAATGCTCTTTCATAAATTAAATACACAATTTTCATTAGATGACGACATCACCTCGAAAAAATGGATTGAAGGTAACCTTGTCAAATTTGACCAGTTTACGTGTAATCTCTATGGGAGTGCAATTTTTATGGAAATGAAAATTGACATGACTATCTTTATCGAGCACTAGCTCACTTATGCTTTAGTGAATTTCTCTAAGATTTTAATATGTTGTAGCTGAGACGTAGGGCTATCGTAAGTGTGCCCTTTGTTTTTTCATACGTTGTCGGGATCACGTGAAAAAACTTGGTTGAAATTAAAGTTTATCTTCGATGTATTGAGATATTCCTTTCTTTTTGCAACTTTATGTGCAATAACTCAAGAAAAACATACCCTATCACCACCATATTTTGCACATGTTTAGTTCATGTCACGAACATTATTTCATAAAATAACAACTACTTGATCAGACGCCATCTTGGGTATGTAAATTAGGGTCAAAGGTCATAAATGTTTCATCCTGTATCTTGGTGAATACATGACCTATCTTTCCCATATTTTGCACACGTAAAATCCATGTTACAGGGATCATTTCATAAAATAACCACTTTTTGCTCAGATGCCATCTTGTCTGTGCAAAGTGGGGTCAAAGGTCATATGTACTTCTTTTTCTATGTTCGCTATGACGTGTTATCTCTATGGGAGGGAATTTTTTAGATGTGAAAATTGACATGACTCTCTTTATCGAGCACTATCTTACTTATGCTTCGGTGAATTTCTCTCAGATTTTGATATGTTGTAGCTGAGACTTTGCAGTATCAGGACTCGAATCATTGATAAAAAAAAATCGGATCACCTTAATTTGTCAGTGATGACAAATTACAATCTCTAGTTAGGTGATCCGAGTATCCTCTCGGATCACCTTCTGTATCTGTACTGATTCTTTATTAGGTGATCCGAGTATCCTCTCGGATCACCTTCTGTATCTGTACGGATTCTTTGTTCTTCTTCTTTATTTCTCCTCAAAAGTTGTGCAGAGGTTAGCTCAGAAAGTCCGCTGCCTGTCAATTTCAAAATTATATCATGTATGCATCATGTCCCAAAGACGGCAAATCTAATGTATCATTGTGATCAGTCGACCGTGACGTTACTATGACGTCATTATATGAAAACACATTCTCAATCATATCTCATTAATGAAATAGAATTTTTCAATGAAATTTACGTCACATATATTTAAAGTTATGCGCATTCTACTCATGTTCTCAAAATTCATATTTTCTCTTAAAACGTGCGCGTACGCGCGCGTTGAAATATTTGTATGCTCCAATCGAGCTCAAAATTTTTTTGCACACGTTTCAGACCATTTGGAGCATTTTTTGAAAAATTGAAAAAATCGGACGGACGCGTACGCGCGCGCGCATATACGCACGCACAGCTCATATGCAATTGAAATTTCCAGTTTTTTCACTTTGATCGCATGTCTGAAATGTCAAGGAATATTTATACCACGTTTCAAGTCAATCCGACTCAATATGACGTCATACGGGGCCGTCAAAGTTGAAATTCCGCGCGCGCGTCAATGGCGATATACAGTGCAACTATGCCAAAAAACTGCCAATTTTAAATCCGATTTTACTCGTCAGGATGGACGGTGACCCCCCATTTTCTTTACATATATTGAAAGCTGATGAGTTGTACATGTCATTTCATGGGTAGGCAATGCTGACAAAATGATTAAAAGATATCAAATTTCTTAATAAAGTAAAAAAAGTAAATTTTTAAAATGACGTCATCAAATTACAAGTTTACTCGAGCGTATCTCACTTATCCTCTGCCAATTTTCTCCCATATTTCAGTATGTTGTAGCTTATGAAATGTTCTTTCATTAATGTAAAAACAACATTTTGATTGGATGACGTCATGGCCTCGTAAAAATGGATTGAATGTATCATTGTAGAATTTGACCAGTTTACGTGTTATCTCTATGGGAGAGCAGTTTTTCTGGCAGTGAAAATTGACATGACTCTCTTTTTCGAGCACTAGCTCACTTTTGCTTCGGTGAATTTTTCCCAGATTTTAGTATGTTGTAGCTGAGACTTTGGGCTATCGTAAGTGTGCCCTTCATTTTTTCATACGACGTCGGCATCACGTCGAAAAACTTGGTTGAAAATGGCACGTGGCTTCGATGCAGCGTCATTTTGCTTAATACACAGGGCCTATGGAGCATGAAATAGGTCATTGCATAGCGCATCCGACTCGTAATCCTAAGGTCCCTGGTTCGAGGCTCACCCCTGCCAATATTTTTTTTTCATTTTTTTAAACACTTTTTTTCTTCTTTTTCTTTAGTTAGTCTTAATCTCCCTTCCTAACTTTATCTTTTTCTGATTTTTTTATGCTTCTCCTTCAAATTTCTATAAAATAACTTTTTTTTTTCTTTATTTTTCTTTCTTTCTACTACTTTCTGTGCAATAGATGAACAACAACAATGGCTATCAATCCCATATTTTGCACATGTTTAGTTCATGTCACGTACATTATTTCATAAAATAACAACTACTTGATCAGACACCATCTTGGGTATGTAAATTAGGGTCAAAGGTCATAAATGTTTCATCCTGTATCTTGGTGAATACATGTCCTATCTTTCCCATATTTTGCACACACAAAGACCATGTAACAAGGATCATTTCACAAAATAACCACTTTTTGCTCAGACGCCATCTTGGGTGTGCAAAGTGAGGTCAAAGGTCATATGTACTTCTTTCTGTATTTTCGTTATGACGTGTTATCTCTATGGGAGGGATTTTTTTTTAATGTGAAAATCGACATGCTTTTCTTTATCGAGCACTAGCTCTCACTTACCCTTCGGTGAATTTCTCCCAGATTTTATGTTGTACCTAAGACTTTGCATTTTGCATCTTGGTGAATACCTGTCCTATCTTTGCCATATTTTGCACACGAATATAGACGATGTCGCAAGAATCATTTCACAAAATAACCACTTTTTCCTCAGATGCCATCTTGGGAGTGTAAAGGTGGGTCAAAGGTCATATGTATTCGTTGCTGTATCTTCGTTATTCAGTGTATACAGAATTGGTACCAAAGATGGCAGATATGACTCCCTTTTCTAAATGAGAATCCAAACCTCACACGGCCAATGTCTCTAAACACAGATGAAACTTGTATTGTCATGCCTATTACGATCAGGACTCGAATCATTGATTTAAAAAAAATCGGATCACCTTAATTTGTCAGTGATGACAAATTACAATCTCTAGTTAGGTGATCCGAGTATCCTCTCGGATCACCTATTGTTTCTGTACGGATTCTTTCTTTATTTCTATCTCCTCAAAATTTGTGCATCGATTAGCTCAGAAAGTGCATTGCCTCTCAATGTCAAACTTATACCATATATGTATCATGTCACAAAGACGACAGCGCAAGTAAAATCAAAGTGATCAGTCGACCGTGACGTCACTATGACGTCATTATATGAAAACACATTTTCATGCATATCTCATTAATGGAATGGAATATTTCAATGAAATTTACGTCACATATATTTCAAGTCAAGTGAATTGTACTCATATTCTCAAAATTCATTTTTATCTCAAAAACGCGCGCGTACGCGCGCGTTGAAATATTTGTATGCTCAAATCGAGCTCAAAATTTTTTTGCACACGTTTCAGACCATTTGGAGCATTTTTTGAAAAATTGAAAAAATTGGACGGACGCGTACGCGCGCGCACATATTCGCATGCACAGCTCATATGCAATAGAAATTTTCAGTTTTTTCACACGGATCGAATGTCCAAAATGTCAAGGAATATTTCTACCAAGTTTCAAGTCGATCCGACTCAATATGACGTCATACGGGCCCGTCAAAATCAAAATTCCGCGCGTGCGTCAATGGGGATACACAGTGCAACTATGCCAAAAAACCGCCAATTTTAAATCGGATTTTACTCGTCAGGATGGACGGTGACCCCCCAATTTCTTGACATATTCTGAAAGCTGATGAGTTGTACATATCATTTCATGGGTTGGCTATGCTGACAAAATGATTAAAAGATATCAAATTTCTTAATAAAGTAAAAAAAGTTAATTTTCAAAATGACGTCATCAAATTTCAAGTTTACTCAAGCGTATCTCACTTATCCTTTGCCAATTTTCACCCAAATTTCAGTATGTTGTAGCTTATGAATTGTTCTTTCATAATTGTAGAAACATAATTTTGATTGGATGACGGCATCACCTCGTAAAAATGGATTGAAAGTAACCTTGTCAAATTTGACCAGTTTACGTGTAATCTCTATGGGAGTGCAGTTTTTATGGAAATGAAAATTGACATTCCTATCTTTATCGAGCACTAGCTCACTTATGCTTCGGTGAATTTCTCCCAGATTTTAATATATTGTAGCTGAGATTTTGGGCTATCGTAAGTGTGCCCTCCGTTTTTTCTAACGATGTCGGGATCATGTCAAAAATCTTACTTGAAATTAATGTTTATCTTCCATGTATTGAAATATTTCTTTCTTTTTGCAACTTTATGTGCAATAACCCAAGAAAAACATACCCTATCACCACATTATTTTGCACATGTTTAGTTCATATCACGAACATTATTTCATAAAATAACAACTACTTGATCGAACACCATCTTGGGTATGTAAATTAGGGTCAAAGGTCATAAGTGTTTCACCTTGTATCTTAGTGAATATATGTTGTATCTTTCCCATATTTTGCACACGCAAAGGCCATGTTACAAGGATCATTTCATAAAATAACCACTTTTTACTCAGATGCCATCTTGTCTGTGCAAATTGAGGTCAAAGGTCATATGTACTTCTTTTTGTATCTTCGTTATGACGTGTTATCTCTATGGGAGGGAATTTTCTTTAATGTGAAAATTGGCATGATTGTCTTTATCGAACACTAGCTTACTTACCCTTCGGTGAATTTCTCCCAGATTTTAATATGTTGTAGCTGAGACTTTGCGCTATCGTTTTGTTTCCTTCGTTTTTTCATACAATGTCGGGATTACGATGAAAAATTGGTTAAAATTAAAGCTTATCTTCTATGTATTGAGATATTTCTTTCTTTCTGCAACTTTCTTTGCAATAACTCAAGAAAAACACGCCTTATCACCCCCATATTTTGCACATGTTTAGTTCATGTCACGTACATTATTTCATAAAATAACAACTACTAGATCGGACAACATCTTGGGTATGTAAATTAGGGTCAAAGGTCATAAAGGTTTCATCTTGTATCTTAGTGAATACCTGTTCTATCTTTCCCATATTTTTCACACGTATAGACGATGTCGCGAGAATCATTTCACAAAATAACCACTATTTCATCAGATGCAATCTTGGGAGTGCAAAGGTGGGTCAAAGGTCATATGTATTCATTGCTGTATCTTCGTTATTCAGTGTATACAGAATTTGGTACCAAAGATGGCAGATATGACTCCCTTTTCTAAATGAGAATGCAAACATCACACGGCCAATGTCTCTAAACACAGATGAAACTTGTATGGTCATGCCTATTGCGATCAGGACTCGAATCATTGATAAAAAAAAATCGGATCACCTTAATTTGTCAGTGATGACAAATTACAATCTTTAGTTCTTCTTTCTTTGTTTCTTTCTTTATTAGGTGATCCGAGAATCCTCTCGGATCACCTTCTGTATCTGTACGGATTCTTTGGTTCTTCTTCTTCTTCTTCTTCTTTATTTCTCCTCAAAAGTTGTGCATCGATTAGCTCAGAAAGTGCTCTTCCTATCAATTTCAAAATCATACCATATATGTATCATGTCCCAAAGACGACAGATTTTATAAAATCATAGTGATCAGTCGACCGTGACGTCACTATGACGTCATTATATGAAAACACATTCTCATTCATATCTCATTAATGGAATAGAATTTTTCAATGAAATTTACGTCACATATAGTTCAAATCAAGGTGATTCTACTCGTGTTTTCAAAATTCATCTATACCCTTAAAACGTGCGCGTACGCGCGCGTTGAAATATTTGTATGCTCAAATCGAGCTCCAAATTTTTTTGCACACGTTTCAGACCATTTAGAGCATTTTTTGAAAAATTGAAAAAATCGGACGGACGCGTACGCGCGCGCGCATATACGCACGCACAGCTCATACGCAATAGAAATTTTCCGTTTTTTTACACTCATCGGATGTCTGAAATGTCAAGAAATATTTCTACCAAGTTTCAAGTCAATCCGACTCAATATGACGTCATACGGGCCCGTCAAAGTTGAAATTCCGCGCGCGCGTCAATGGCGATATACAGTGCAACTATGCCAAAAAACGCCAATTTTAAATCCGATTTTACTCGTCAGGATGGACGGTAACTCCCCATTTTCTTTACATATTCTGAAAGCTGATGAGTTGGACATGTTATTTCATGGGTTCGCAATGCTGGCAAAATGATTAAAAGATATCAAATTTCTTAATAAAGTAAAAAAAGTAAATTTTCAAAATGACGTCATCAAATTTAAAGTTCACTCGAGCCTATCTCACTTATCTTTTGCCAATTTACACCCAGATTTCAGTATGTTGTAGCTTATTAAATGATCTTTCATTAATATCATTACAACCTTTTGATTGGATGACGGCATCACCTCGTAAAAATGGATTGAAAGTCACCTTGTCAAATTTGACCAGTTTACGTGTTATCTCTATGGGAGTGCAGTTTTTCTGGAAATGAAAATTGATATGACTATCTTTATCGAGCACTAGCTCACTTATACTTCGGTGAATTTCTCCCAAATTTTAATATGTTGTAGCTGAGACTTTGGGCTATCGCAAATGTGCCGTTTGTTTTTTCATACGATGTCGGGATCACGTCAAAAAACTTGGTTGAAATTAAAGCTTATCTTCGATGTATTGAGATATTTCTTTCTTTCTGCAACTTTCTTTGCAATAACTAAAAAAAAAAACAGCCCCTATCGCCCCCATATTATGCACATGTTTAGTTCATGTCACGTACATTATTTCATAAAAAAACAACTACTTGATCGGACACCGTCTTGGGTATGTAAATTAGTGTTTCATCCTGTATCTTGGTGAATACTTGACCGAAAGATCGGTCTGTATCACGGATACAAGGCCTCCGTATACAGACCGAAGTCAATGATCCCGGCTCCTGTGTGGAGCATCGCGCACAGATCAAACGTCGTTGTAAACCAAATTTCTGACAGCTTTTTTACATTCAAACAAGTTTGAACGTGACGACGGAACAGGCTGGTTGATGTGTGTTTTACGTTGAAAATTCGACCGAAATGTTGGATTATTCATTAATGTGGTGTGTGAAGTCTATTCTTGAATAGTTGATTTAACTGTACAAGCTTAAATTTGCCGACCTAGGGCAGTGAATTAGACGCAATCGAGAAGGGTGAGGTACCTCACCCAATTTTCCATAGAGACAGTGGTTAAGAATATCCACACAGCAATAGGTACTGGTACCTTCCGTCTGTCTACGGAGGACAGATTGTCTTTATCGAGCAGTAGCTCACGTACGTACATGTACCCTTTTCGGTGAATTTCACCGATTTCACCATATTAACCGTATGTGTGCCTATGTATGCCTGTGTATGCCTATGTATGCCAGAAAATCACAATCTCACGGATGGACATGCCATCGCTGTGCCTCTGCCTCACATTCTGAGAGCTAAAGACATAATGCAACTGATTTATCTGTGGTTTCATGCATCTGGACCTGCTGAACATGAATTTTGTGGTTCTGTCCCTGCTGCAAACACCGCTGCAAACAACAGTCTTTCGCGCTATAGTCCCACACATTCATCTTCGTGTCATGGACCACCAGTTCATCATGCAGAAATTGCAGTGACAATGACGATCTGCTGTAAGTTTTTTTCTGATATTGCATACACCACAGGACCAATATTACATGCCCTCTTGCTACAGTGACCTGTGTCTCTCAGCCTTATATCCTTGGAAACCCTGAACTTAATCAATGTCAATGCACAGTGTGCTTGGATAAACTGATGTGATACTGAGTGTTACTGTTACATATACATGTCCTACGGCTACTGAACTGTGTACTGTGCATACGTGTTATATCTGTAGCGGTGCTGAATGCTATGTGCAAGCAAGTTGTACGTACTTCAGTCGCCTAGCTACACAGTGTACTGCTTGTAGACTACTGAGTATCTCATGTGACATCTGAAGTTAAGCCTCATCTTCTCAGAACTCAAAACCTCCCGTGATTATCACCAAATGACTATCACAAGTGTTCTTCACGTGACGATATATAAGAGTATTACATTAGACCTACATGTACCTCGAAGTGAAGATGAATTGACTTATGCTCTACAATCATAGTCTCAGAGTGCCAATGTGGATTTAATACAGCTACAGTCCACTGGCTGCCTCTCTGCAGTCAGTATGCCTGACCTCGCCATTTCTGTTCGTCACTGAGTATAGCACCATACTAATAGTCATCACTCCAGATTCCAGTACTACTGTCACACTGTCTGTCGCACCTGATACCCCAATATGGAGACCCGCAAAGGGAAAGCCACAAGTACTGAAGCAATCATTCAGGCTTTTGGAGAGTATATCCAGAGTCCTGATTTCCTTAAAGCCATCAAAGAAGCTGTTGAGAAAGCCAGGAATAAACAAACAACAAAGTTTGTCCAGCGCCTTGACCTAGTTGAGCAAAAGTGCACCAGTCTCAAGGAGAAGTCCGATCAACATGATGGCTGCATCTTTGACCTGGAAGTATCCCTCAAAGCAAAAGATGCTGAAATAAAACGTCTCACCACCGCTCTTGATGATCAAGCAACAGCTGTCAACAATCTCAAACTGACGATGAATGAAGCAGAGCAATATTCCCGCCGCAACTCCCTGAAGTTCCATGGTGTCAAAGAGAGCAGACTAGAAGACACAGACCAACTCATCCGCCAGCTCTGTTCCGACCAGCTCGATGTGCCCATTACTCTCAATGATCTTGACAGATCGCATCGTGTTGCCCCCCGCAACGACATCGCGACATCCCAGCCGTCAAACTTTGTTGCCAGCAACAAACAGAAAGGCAATAAAGGAGACCATCCTTAGTAAATGTGACTTGGAAAGCTTTGACATGGGCCTAAATTGATCCCAAATAGGCACTCAGATATTGGGTAACTTGTTGAATTTTGTATATTTTTTTTTCTTTTTGAATTATATGTACACACTTGTATATCTCTGATTTTCTGTATAACTTTTGCACTTCTTTTCTTTTACTTTTTTTCCCCCAAATGTTTGAGCCTTGTAATAGTTTGATTACTCAAGTGGTCGAAGACCACGGAACCTCGGATACTTTATATACAGATACTCCATTAATAGTGCATGATGATGTGAGGGTTTCTCCCTTAAAATCTGTTTTTCAGGAAGAATCAACTACATCTTCACACTCATTATAGGGCAAGTCCAAGATAAGGTCCCCTCAGAAGGCAAAATTTCATCTTTGCTCAATATTGACATGTTTGGTATCATTTTGAAGCTTATGAGTTGAAGTTTTGATTTCCGTGAAGGAAATAATGATATTATGTAAATTTATGCAAATTTCAAGGGCTTCATTTGCATAAATGTGAAACACAGCGTTACGTATGGGACATTTATAAAAATTCATATTAATTCAAAGGAAAGCAAATAATATTTGATTAATATGTGGACATAAGAAGTTCATCACATAGTTAAACTTGGTATGAAAATTTAGGGATTATGCAAGTGATTATGCAAATTAGCTCGTGTCCTATCATGGGATGTCCCATACGTAACAAAATGAGGTCATTTTTTTAGGTTTGTTCTGAAATTGCTTAGGTTATTTTAATGCCCTTTTGGAAAGTTCTAATTTATTGTTTAAAGAAATTAAATACCAGAGAAAAAAGAAAAAAAAGTAAAAGAAATATTTTTTATTAGGCATTGAAATAATGTTACGTATGGGATAAATGCGTTACGTATGGGACATCCTCATACATATTGCATGTGAATGCATGTAGCTAGCTGGGAAGGTCTCTCAGTACACAAATGGTCAATCATCCTGAAGAAAGCATCCCAACATTGTAGCTACTTTTTGAGTTATAGACACTTGAAACAATACATGAACTTGACTGAACAATTTTCAGAAAGGGGGAGGGGAAAATGGCAAAATACACAATGAAAAATCAACATTAAAGGGATGGTATAGTTTTTTGTAGAAATGGGGATTCAATTTTCAACATTTAAAGAGATGATTGGAAACCAATTATATGAATTACAGTACTTAAGAGCATAAAATCCTAAGACTAGAGGAATTCAAAGTTTATGTGATGGAGATCCAATTTGAAATGGTTGTGATATATATATAGAAGAAAAATAAAGTAAAATGATTTTTTTTTTATTGCAAGTGATACACAAATTGTCCTTATTCAGTTTTCAGTAGTAGCCACAACAAAATTCATGGGTATACATACTGAGGTGTGACTCGAATCAATGACCTGACTGCTAGGCAGACATCATATATCTACTCGATCACAGGGGTTCCACGCAGCAGGTATTGCTTATTTATTAAACTTAATATTTTTTGTGTCAAGTTGTTTTTTATTGAAACTAAATGGCAAACTGCCCTTCATCAGTGCAAGTAAACACTTTAAACTATTCAATTTTTCAGTAGTAACTATCTTGATAAAAATAGGGTATACATACTCAGGTTGGTCATAAAAAATATATGATTGAATGTGATTATGATGGTAAATATCTGAGGAATATTGTTCCCTTGTCAATCTGGATCAGTATTTGAGTAATTTCAACTGATTCCACCTCAATAATTATGCAAAAATTTGTTTAAATGGGTATTTTGCAAAATTATTTTGCAAAATACCCATAAACATGGTTCTCCACACACTAAACGAATGGGGGACAAAGGGCATGCATACCCAGGTTGGTCATAAAAATATAAAAATATGATTGAATATGATTATGATAGTGAATATTTGGGGAATATTGTTTCCTTGACAATCTGGATCAGTATTTGAATAGTTTCAACTGATTTTACTTCAATAATTATGCAAAATACCCATAAACATGGTTCTTCACACACTAAATGAATGGGGGACAAACTGTCCCATACGTAACTGTCCCATACGTAACACGTCATGTCTGTCTTTAATTAGAACCTGTAATTAGAGCTTTTTGCCTAATGACATGAAACTTACCTGTGATAATCTTGAGTGTTGTGACTTTCATCACAGTGAGTTACAAGTTGTAGAATGATATACTTTCAGAGAGTTTTGAGGTTGAAAAAAATGTTCCAAAAAACAAAATTTTTCTGGTCCCATACGTAACGGCACATATTTTCTCTTCTAGAATATAATTGTCAAGGTCATTTTTCTCAATTTTTTACATGATTATACTTCTTCTAGATATCAATCACCATGATGAAGTTCAATATGATCAAAGGCCATTAACACTATTTTTCAGGTCATAAAAGTCTCTGAATGTCCCATACGTAACGTGCGCGTTATCTTGGACTTGCCCTATACTAGATTATGTTACCAGATTCACCGATGGTCTTTCTCAAATGATAGGTCCAAATATTCATTACGGTATACTGGACCTGTATTGTGGAAGGATTTGAACGTGAACCATGTTTTTAATGTACAATTTCATAATATTTTTAAAAAACAGTATAAAAAGATTCTTCTGAGTTTATACTGAAGTTCTATGTGAAAGTATCGTTGTTAGATTTTGGGTGATATCCTTATGTATTTTGACCATGTTAATTTGTTTGTTTGTTTGTTTCTGTATGTTTTTGCTTGTTTGTTTTCTCAGTTCAAATCTGTTTCTATACATTATTAGGTATGCACAGTCTTACAAGCCATTTAAGGCTTTCTTATGTGCATTCCATTTTTCATCATTACAGTTGTGTACTTTGTGCTGATTTGTATAGCATATGAATGTAACACGCAAAGACCATGTTACAAGATTCATTTCACAAAATAACCACTTTTTGCTCAGAATGTGATGCCATCTTGGCTGTGCAAAGTTGGGTCAATGGTCAAATATACTTCATTCTGTATCTTCGTTATAGCGTACACCGAATTTGGTACCAAAGATGGCAGACCTGACTCTCTTTTCTAAAAGAGAATCCAAATATCACACGGCCAATGTCTGTAAACACAGATAAAACCTACATTGTATATGGTCATGCCTATTGCGATCAGGACTCGAATCATTGATTAAAAAAAAAAAATCGGATCACCTAATTTGTCAGTGTTGACAAATTCCGGTTCTAGTTTCTCCTCAAAAGTTGTGCAGAGGTTAGCTCAGAAAGTGCTATGCCTATCAAGTTCAAACTTATACCATGTATGTATCGTGTCCCAAAGACGACAGATCAAGTAAAATCATTGTGATCAGTTGACCGTGACGTCACTATGACGTCATTATATGAAAACACATTCTCAATCATATCTCATTAATGGGATGGAATTTTTAAATGAAATTTACGTCACATATATTTCAAGTCAAGCGAATTCTATTCATATTGTCAAAATTTATATTTTCTCTTAAAACGTGCGCGTACGCGCGCGTTGAAATATTTGTATGCTCCAATCAAGCCCAAAATTTTTTTGCACACGTTTCAGACCATTTAGAGCATTTTTTGAAAAAATGAAAAAATCGGACGGACGCGTACGCGCGCGCGCATATACGCACGCACAGCTCATATGCAATAGAAATTTCCCATTTTTTTCACTGTGATCAGATGTCTGAAATGTGAAGGAATATTTCTACCAAGTTTCAAGTCAATCCGACTCAATATGACGTCATACGGGCCCGTCAAAGTTGAAATTCCGCGCGCGCGTCAATGGCGATAGACAGTGCAACTATGCCAAAAAACCGCAAATCTTAAATCCGATTTTACTCGTCAGGATGGACGGTGACCCCCCATTTCCTTTACATATTCTGAAAGCTGATGAGTTGTATATGTCATTTCATGGGTTGGCGATGCTGAAAAAATGATTAAAAGATATCAAATTTCTTAATAAAGTAAAAAAAGTAAATTTTCAAAATGACGTCATCAAATTTCAAGTTTACTCGAGCGTATCTCACTTATCCTTTGCCAATTTTCACCCAAATTTCAATATGTTGTAGCTTATGAAATGCTCTTTCATAAATTAAATACACAATTTTCATTAGATGACGACATCACCTCGAAAAAATGGATTGAAGGTAACCTTGTCAAATTTGACCAGTTTACGTGTAATCTCTATGGGAGTGCAATTTTTATGGAAATGAAAATTGACATGACTATCTTTATCGAGCACTAGCTCACTTATGCTTTAGTGAATTTCTCTAAGGTTTTAATATGTTGTAGCTGAGACGTAGGGCTATCGTAAGTGTGCCCTTTGTTTTTTCATACGTTGTCGGGATCACGTGAAAAAACTTGGTTGAAATTAAAGTTTATCTTCGATGTATTGAGATATTCCTTTCTTTTTGCAACTTTATGTGCAATAACTCAAGAAAAACATACCCTATCACCACCATATTTTGCACATGTTTAGTTCATGTCACGAACATTATTTCATAAAATAACAACTACTTGATCAGACGCCATCTTGGGTATGTAAATTAGGGTCAAAGGTCATAAATGTTTCATCCTGTATCTTGGTGAATACATGACCTATCTTTCCCATATTTTTCACACGTAAAATCCATGTTACAGGGATCATTTCATAAAATAACCACTTTTTGCTCAGATGCCATCTTGTCTGTGCAAAGTGGGGTCAAAGGTCATATGTACTTCTTTTTCTATGTTCGCTATGACGTGTTATCTCTATGGGAGGGAATTTTTTAGATGTGAAAATTGACATGACTCTCTTTATCGAGCACTATCTTACTTATGCTTCGGTGAATTTCTCTCAGATTTTGATATGTTGTAGCTGAGACTTTGCAGTATCAGGACTCGAATCATTGATAAAAAAAATCGGATCACCTTAATTTGTCAGTGATGACAAATTACAATCTCTAGTTTTCTTTGCTTCCTGTCACCACATTTACGATAGAACAGAAGGTATTCATTAGGTGATCCGAGTATCCTTCGGATCACCTATTGTATCTGTACTGATTCTTTATTTCTGGACAAAAGTTGTGCAGAGATTAACTCAGAAAGTCCTCTGCCTATCAATTTCAAAATTATACCATATATGTATCATGTCACAAAGACGACAGATTTTGTAAAATCATTGTGATCAATGGACCGTGACGTCACTATGACGTCATTATATGAAAACACATTTTCATTAATATCTCATTAATGGAAAGGAATTTTTCAATGAAATTTACGTCACATATAGTTCAAATCAAACGTATTCTACACATTCTCGCACTTTTCAGTTTACACTCAAACCGTGCGCGTACGCGCACGTTAAAATGTTGACATGCTCCAATCGAGCTCAAATTTTTTTTGCACACGTTTCAGATCATTTGGAGCATTTATTGAAAAATTGAAAAAATTGGACGGACGCGTACGCGCGCGCACATATACGCACGCACAGCTCATATGCAATAGAAATTTCCCGTTTTTTCACACTTATCGGCTGCCTGAAATGTCAAGGAATATTTCTACCAAGTTTCAAGTCAATCCGATTCAATATGACGTCATACGGGCCCGTCAAAGTTGAAATTCCGCGCGCGCGTCAATGGCGATATACAGTGCAACTATGCCAAAAAACCGCCAATTTTAAATCCGATTTTACTCGTCAGGATGGACGGTGACCCCCCATTTTCTGTACATATTTTGAAAGCTTATGAGTTGTACATATTATTTCATGGGGTGGCAATGCTGGCAAAATGATTAAAAGATATCAAATTTCTTAATAAAGTAAAAAAAGTAAATTTTCAAAATGACGTCATCAAATTTCAAGTTCATTCGAGCGTAACTCACTAGTCCTTTGTCAATTTTCACCCAGATTTCAGTATGATGTAGCTTATTTAATGTTCTTTCAAACATAACGTAAGTAAATTTTGATTGGATAACGGTATCACCTCGTAAAAATGGATTGAAAGTAATATTGTCAAATTTGACCAGTTTACGTGTTATCTCTATGGGAGTGCAGTTTTTCTGGAAATGAAAATTGACATGACTATCTTTGTCGAGCACTAGCTCACTTAAGCTTCGGTAAATTTCTCCCAGATTTTCATATGTTGTAGCTGAGACTTTACGCTACCATAAGTGTGCCCTTTGTTTTTTCATACGATGTCAGAATCACGTCAAAAAATTGGGTTGAAATTCAGGCTTATCTTCGATGTATTGAGATATTTCTTTCTTTCTGCAACTTTCTTTGCAATAACTCAAGAAAAACGGACTCTATCACTTCCATATTTTGCACATGTTAAGTTCATGTCACGTGAATTATTTCATAAAATAACAACTACTTGATCGGACACCATCTTGGGTATGTAAATTAGGGTCAAAGGTCATAAGTGTTTCACCCTGTATCTTAGTGAATACATGTCCTATCTTTCCCATATTTTGCACACGCAAAGACTATGTTACAAGGATCATTTCACAAAATAACTACTTTTTACTCAGATGCCATCTTGGGTGTGCAAATTGAGGTCAAAGGTCATATGTACTTCTTTTTGTATCTTCGTTATGACGTGTTATCTCTATGGGAGGGATTTTTTTTAATGTGAAAATTGACATGATTGTCTTTATCGAGCACTAGCTCACTTACCCTTCGGTGAATTTCTCCCAGATTTTAATATGTTGTAGCTGAGACTTTGTGCTATCGTTTTGTTACCTTCGTTTTTTCATACAATGTCGGGATTACAATAAAAAACTTGGTTGAAATTAAAGCTTATCTTCTATGTACTGAGATATTTCTTTCTTTCTGCAACTTTCTTTGCAATAACTCAAGAAAAACACGCCCTATCACCCCCATATTTTGCACATGTTTAGTTCATGTCTCGTACATTATTTCATAAAATAACAACTACTAGATCGGACAACATCTTGGGTATGTAAATTAGGGTCAAAGGTCATAAATGTTTCATCTTGTATCTTTCATAGTGAATACCTGTCCTATCTTTCCCATATTTTTCACACGTATAGACGATGTCGCGAGAATCATTTCACAAAATAACCACTATTTCATCAGATGCAATCTTGGGAGTGCAAAGGTGGGTCAAAGGTCATATGTACTTGTTGCTGTTTTTTCGTTATAGTGTATACAGAATTTTGTACCTAACATGGCAGATATGACTCCCTTGGCTAAATGAGAATGCAAACATCACACGGCCAATGTCTCTAAACACAGATGAAACTTGTATGGTCATGCCTGTTGCGATCAGGACTCGAATCATAGATAAAAAAAAAATCGGATCACCTTAATTTGTCAGTGATGACAAATTACAATCTCTAGTTGTAATTCTGTTTTTCAGAAGTAGGGAGAGCACTGTCGCGACTCAACGACAGTATCGACAGACGTTTGACTTTACACAGATACTGCCAGATGCTGTATAAAGACTAGTTGTGACAGTGGAATTTCTCATGAATAAATAATGAAGCATTCAAACTCTGGCCATTGTTCAGGACCATTGTCAGGGTGTTAACCCCACACTCCCATACACACCCATTGACCCCTGTGCAAAGTGAAATTTTGTACAGAGGGTTGAAAATAGAGCAAAGTCTGGAACCTAACTGTGAAATTAATCATGGATTTCATGAAACTAATTTATGTTTTCATATCTAAACCACCTTTAACCAAATTGTACACTATTCAGCTATCACTCATATCAATCACAATGTTATCTGATACATAATTTTTGAATTATTAAGAATCAAAAGTGGGAAATGTTTTTTGAAACACCTAGTAGGAATTCCACAGCATAGGACCTGACAAAGTGGATTCTTGGGTTACTCGAGTTCATACCGTGACATTTAAAAAAAAAATGTGATTGGAACCATACTAGTACCATAACTTATTATGGCAGTAGGTGTTCAGGTCCCAAGTGAAGTGAATTATGCACCGGTGAAAGATTTTGGAAGTAACTTTCTGTATCAAGAATACATTAACATAATCACCAGTTGAATTTTGTATATTGATAGGTCCTGGATATTCAAGAGTTTAAGCGCGATTCATCCCCATGTTCAAGTGGCCCTACTTACAGCAAAGTATAGAGGTTTTATTGCAATCTGTCCTAGATTAAGAAAAATTACTCAATTTCCAATATTCAGATTTTTTAGCGAATGATGGATGTTGTATTTAGTAGCCATCTCATTGATGGGACTATACAGGCATGAAAGGGCAAATTAGAAGAGGTGACGATAGTATCGGATCAGGGGTTTCCCATTCACCTGCACAAATCTTCAACAAATTGAACAAACAAACAAACAAACAAACAAACAAACAAACAAACAAACAAACAAACACGCAAACAATCAAACAAACAAACAAAACACAAAAATCCACAAGAAGATTTTGTTTCCTTCCCATTCAACCTTTGTTTTTGTGTTTTCAGTACAGCCTGGCCATGACGACGTTCTAACTGGATCAAGAAGGTTAAACCATCGACTCCAAAAACATGATTTCTTTCATTTTTCATTTTTTATTTCAATTTATTTTCATATTTCTCACATATATCACAATAAATTATATAAATACGAAAATTATACAAAACATAATTTAGATGAGACTTCATCAGAATGTACAGAAGTTTGATTTGGTATAAACACGAGGTCTGTATGCATGCGAATTAAACTGTGGTCACAATGCGAAAAAATATGATGGGGCCTGCGTAAAAGCATTAGCTTGTACAGCCGCAGGTCCCGTGAGTAATCAGATTAGGGGAAGTTTAAAGTACGGATGTTTTTTAAGACCAACTATATCTGGGGAAACCGATTAAAACAAACAAAACAAAAAATCCAATTAAATATATGTCACTAAATAAAAATACAGAAAACAGAAAGGTCACATGTTGCAGCAGTGAACAACAACTGCAGAGATTCAAGGGATGTGTTGCAGGGTATAGAAAATGGCGTAACTGTATGTCATAAATACATAAGTAGAAGGTGGAATAATGAGATTTGTCGTGAATGTAAACAATACCGAAAGCTCAGGAGTAACATTCCAGCATGGGTCCTAAAACCAAGCATTCCGTGTGACCATAGTAACCGACAGCTGTCACGCGCGAGAATTTCGATAACCGAGTGGAACAATAGGTGCATGAACAGCGCAACAGGCAGACTGTTCAAAAAATAGTGTTCATGGTTAGGATCCCGCCGGACTAAGGTGGGGTAGACAAGGGGTAACGTGAAGAGCAACAAGAACTATACACTATGCATGCCGTACAATGTAGCTGCTAAGAAGATATTGCTTCAGTTTTCGTTTGAATGAGGTTACAGTGGTACAACTTACAAGTTCCATAGGGAGATCGTTCCAATATTTGGGCCCAGCGAACATAATGGTTTTTTTTTTCGCGAAAATTGTTCGGGTACGTGGAAGGTGATATGCCTAACGTTGACGAGTTGGATAATCATGAACTGTATAATTTCTTGTAAACATTTGGGAAAATACGTCTGGTAATTGGCCAGTTGAAAATTGAAACATAAACAGGCCGACGTTGTAATAAAATAACTCGGGAATTTTCAAAATTTTATTACTAACAAAAAGTTCGTTCGTGTGGGATAAATATCCAGTGTGGTTAACAATTCTAACAGCTCGTTTTTGTACAAGAAATAACGAATCGATAAGGTTTTTAGAAGCATTTCCCCACGCCAGAATCCCATAGTTGAGATAGGGAGATATCAAAGTTGAATATATGCTCTGTAGAATATTACTTGGAAAACAATAGCTAAGTTTGTTAAGAACCCTGGTATTTCTAGCAATAATTCTGCTCACATAATTAACATGGGTTCTCCAAGATAAATCACTATCGATATGAAGACCCAAAAATTTTGTATTGTTGACCTGTGACAGATCAATGTTGTTTATCTTGACAGAGAGAGGTAACACAGGTAGCGAATTACTGAATAACATATACTGAGTTTTATCAATGTTTAAGGATAATTTGTTCGCAAAAATCCAAGATTGGACAGAAACAAGTTCTTTATTTATTATGTTTATAAGCGAATCAGGATTTTGATGAGAGAAGAACAAGTTTGTATCATCTGCAAAGCAAACGAAGGAGAGAATCTTAGAGGAGTTCTGGATATCATTAATATATAAAATAAAGAGAAGTAGGCCTAACAACATTCTGTGGGCAGACAAAACGGTAAACTATGGGTTGATGGCATCATCACCTCACTTGATTTGCATATTAATTTGGTAGTACCGTTTCTGTCAAGATTTTTCTTTTAATAGACCAATTCTGTTTTGGTACTGTTTTTTGTCATAATTTCTTACTGGGGCTTCGAGTTCGCCTAACAAAAGATAATTTATGCACTGACATAGCGCACCTGGCTCATTGCATAACCCATATTGAAAGTGTTTTCGTTCTTCTTTGGAAGCCCCCCCCCCCCCCCCCCCAAGAACAAGACGGAGATTCGAGAAGTCTAAAACTAGGCCTATATGCGCAGAAGAAAATAACTTACAAAAATCAAGTAAAGTGAATGCGCAGTTGTGGTGTATGTTAGGAAATCATACCTCAAACAATTTCGCTTGGGAGAAGCAGGCAGTTTTTAAAGGAAAGCTAACATTCTGGCAGAATGATTGTCATTTGTGATCTCAATATTTCACTTTTCCGCAGCTTATTCCAGAGCAAAAAGAGACGGTAATGGTAGAGAACATGTATATCTTGCCATTAGGCAAGGTCTTATGCGTGTGCGAAAATGTGCGAATCAGCAATTACCCATCTTTTGACATAGAATTTGTCATGATCTCAGGTTTGCTGCTCCTCATCATCTGTATTTATTCCAAGACATTTCCGTCTGAAAAAGGCACATCAGCGAAACAAGACTGCAAATGAGCTGAACGATTCTTTTGTTAGTGACGATACATGATCACACAACATGAATCGTTATTGTCCAGACACCTGAATGTACTCATTAAGATGCACACTATCATGTGTCGGCGACGATCATTACATCAAAGAAAGACTGCCGTGAACAGTCCATGTATATTAGGTCCATGGATTCATCTATAGACTAGTAACGAAGCATTCATTTGCCCGCTCCCTTCTTAAACCACAGATAGGAGTTCACTTAGTTGTTGCTAAGTAGGGCAAGCCTTCGGCAAGCTTTGTGGTTGTTAAGGGCACCTTTTGTGAAGAAAGCATTCATAAAATTTGATTACATTAAAGAACCGGTCCAGTTATAGTGGGGCCACCACATTTATGGCATAATTTAATATTGGATAAGACTCTTGACTTTCAGTATAGGAGGTCCGGAGTTCGATTCCCGTCAAGTGTCTTTGGACAAGATGTTCTGACCCACCATATCCCTCTCGACCCATACAGATATATTATGCATTCGGTGTTCTTATTGGTATATTTCACACATGGACCGGTCGGTTTTATCAAAAATCTTTTCATTAATGTACACTCAAGAACCCTGATGATTTGCAGTCAATTTTTATTATCCTACTCCTCTCATTCATATTCTTGATTTCGATCTAAACATTTCTCTTTAGAGAAACTTTGCATTTCCGTTTACATTACTTCCTGTCTTTACTCCCCACTGAACGATTTATGCAGAAGGAAATATATCAATCAGTTGATTGTCGACAATTTTGAATAATTTTCATTATAATATCATTAATGTTGTGACATACTTAGCTGACAAAGGAAGATGCACACAATAGATTCCAAATATATTTGTGCAGAAGGAAATGTTATAGATTCCAAATATATTTGTGCAGAAGGAAATATTATATCAATCAGTTGATTGTCGACAATTTTGAATAATTTTCATGATATTATCATTTATGTTGTGACACATTTAGCTGACAAAGGAAGATGCACACAATAGATTCCAAATAATCAGAACATACTGTACTTGACTTATCATGAACGGTTTATTCCTTATTCATGGGATTTTCATCACTATACATGTGATAGGCTGTAGATGTCAAGCATGTAGGCTAATTAATTTTGTGGTAACTAAAATAAATGAAATGAGAACGAACATCACCATAAATCTTCCTTAGTTATTTCAGTAGTCTTAATGGTATGGTGTTCCATTGTTGAGGAGTGATTTATGCACGTTGAGAGCAAATGAGGGCAATTAATCATTTCATGTATATTATAAAGCCAAAGTCAAATCAAGTCATGCAAGAACGACAGCATTGTTTTGCACGCACCACATTCTTTCTCTTTTTTTGTCCCATCATGCCGGTGAGAATCAGTATTGAGAGCAATGTAACACCGATGTTACTAAGTTGGGATGATTTATATTATCAATTTATGCTGTCACCAATGTATGTTATCCATATCATCATCATCAGCAGCAGCAGCAACATAATTATCATCTTCATTCCAGGGAGTTCCCACTGTGTTAAGTTCAAAGACATAAATCATATCGTCGAAACGTGAAACAATGGCAAAAGGGAGCTATTGCGGCTATGTGGATAGAGGACCATAGGCTCTCAATATGACGGACACTGGTTCGAGCAGCACTTGGAATGGCAGCGCCCTTTGACAAGGCATTTCACTCTCATTGCCCTTCCCTCCCCCCCCCCCTCAAAAAAAGAAGAAAGTTTGAGGGTTTGAATACTCCATTGTAGTCTAACCTAAGGTTATTTGATTCACGAAACAAAGTCTGTTTGATGATTATGCTTAAATGGAAAATAAAATATGACATGAAAACTTTAGATGAAAAGGTTCGAGAACTGGGGTTCTGGAGAGCTGGTCAGTATGATTATTCAAACAGCTGGCACTTTTCGAAGGATGAAAAAAAAAAGGCATTTGTGCCTTTGATCTCGGTGTCACGTGATGCCGCCATCCTTCTGAGCAAACTGAAAATTCATTGCGAACTCTAAAAACATAATTTCAAGTATATTTTGTCTGTTTATTCATTAAACGAAATGAAATTCTCCTGAATGATAAAACATATAAAACAAAAGTCAATCCCGTCCAGACATGTGTGCAAAGTGTAAATTAGAGATGCCCGTCGAGAAAGTGTTTTAGAGCCTGTAGCCCTGTCCCTGGAAAGCCGATCTTATCTAATTCTGACAAACAAAACTGATATGGATCTTCAAACTACAGTTCTTTACAAATTACACACTACTCTGTCAGATCAATGGCCGGGCGCCCCCAGTCGAGTAATTCTTGTTTTTATTGTACCAATCTTTGCGCATAACACTACGTTACAAGTAGGTATATGGTGAAAATTAAATGCCATCATAGAAACATTATCTTCCTTACAGTGTGGCTGGTCATCATGTAATGAAACATGAATTAATTAGGAGTCTTCCTTATCTATCAGACAGATCCAGTTTGACACATAGGACATATTTCAAATATTTTTCAGTGGTGTCATCAAAGATAGGAATAGGACTATTATGACCCCATCTCTTAAACCGCTTCGTTCATATACCATGCGGCGAAAATGGGCTGCTTATGACAGCTGTATTGATGCACGAATTATATTTTTATCGCACGTAACCTGTATGTTCAATGATTTTTCAGCTAATCATCTGAAAAGCATAGGCCTAATGTAAGTAAAGCTGTGATTAGTAAATTCCTGGTGCATATATAAGGGTCAGAATGAGACATGAACAACAGCTGTAGAATGCATGTGATCCTTGCATAAGTTCCCCTCCCCCTTCCCCTCCCCCCCCCCCCCCCCCCCCAAAAAAAAAGCAAAGGGGATTACCCCTCTCTGAAGTTGTCGTTGTTGTTGTGGGACAGACTTGGGCAGTCCGCTCGGGCAATACCCATTAGGGTACACAAACAGTTCAAAGTTTGTGTGAGTACGTGTGAGCCGCCGAGTACACCTCATCACGTGTCGGAACAGTTCAGTGCTTCCGAATCTCATCCAGCCCCTATTCCATCGAGTAGAATGATCCCCCAGTAACGTTAGCCGTAAAGTTAGACAACCGAGCCGAGAAGGTGAGTTTGGAATTGTATTTTGGTCGTCTGTAGTGTCAGTCACAGTTCTAAATGTTCACTGGTTGATATTATTGTAAATGTTATTCAGTGGCAGCAGACACGCTAAGTGCACATTGATTGATAAGTTTAAACTGTTCATGCACTTTGCTGACCGGTGAGAATACACCAGTCCGTGGTGTGTGAACGGAGCTAGCCACCGGCAAACCGGATGATTGTAGGGGTAGGCTTGCCTACCGATGGTGGTCGAGGCGAGGGAGCTCGAACAGGATGTGGCAGGTTCGAGCAGAGCAAAGAAAAGGAAAAAAAAAAAAAGACAATCTTCTGTGATTGACTTCAGCATCAATGTGATGTTTTGGTCCGTTGAGACGGCTTGATTTTGCTACAACAACATGCATTTCCCATAGACACCTGACCGAGTATACTCGGGACTCGTCTTCAATAATTAATATTAATGGGTATTTTTCTTTTTGTGTATTTGCATGCACAGCTGATAAGTTATTTGTTGTCATTTATGCATCGTTGAACATTGTGGTGAGCTCAGAAAAGGTAGGATATTTGTTAATATAGGGCCTAAAATGAAAAGTACTATTTTTGAAAGACTTTATTTAGTGACTGAAATAAAGTTTCATGTTGAATTCCACGTCCATGACTTGAGTGACCTGCAAGCTGCCAAAGGGTCACATAGGTGTACAGTGATTAAATGCAGATTTATTTCGAGAGAAGATAGCTAATTTTTGTGTCTGACTGAAATTGTATTGCTTATTAAACTATTTATAAGTATTGTAGCTAAAATATAGGTGCGTTGGCTCAGTGTCTGCTGGTGTTTCATTGATTGAACAATTTCTCTGAAAAAGTGTGTTACTAGTATGTGAGAAATGGAAGACAGGTTTGAGAGTTTTCATAGGACATGACATCACCAAACTGATGGGGGGGGGGGGGGTGTTTCTTGAAGAAATTAAGTCGGACTTAAATTTTAAGATTGACTAAAAATTATGGCATGCTGTGTGTGTCTTCAGTGTTGCTCAACTTTCTAATGAAAATGAAGATTTTGGAGACTTTTTTTTTCTTCATGTAGCCATTGATAATAGAAGATGAAATGAATAACAATGTAATTATTTTGTGAACATTGATGATAAATGAAGTGGATGGGGATTATGCTAATGAAATTGAGCAGGAAAACCAATGGCATTAGTAAATTCATTTTTGTTTTCTTTTAACTTCTTGGTACGGTAAATTACAGCATTTGGAATGGCAGTCGCTATGGAGCTCCCGCAGCCTCTTCAAGTTTTGTAGTAATTTTTTATAACAAACACCCAAAATAACAGTGAATTGAAGGCTACAATTGTCAAAGTGTAATTTCTCCTTAATTTCAGAACTTTTGTATGTACTCCATTGACCCAACTGATGACTGATTTCCTCAAATTCTCTGTCCTCGCCAGGCTTTTATCCGGATCTCATCTCCCGCTGATGATACTAACCCTGTGATTTGTGTGGTCTGGTTACATGCTTGCTAGCCAACGTCCTGGAATGATCATCGGTGTAGGACTAGTTCTAGACAAGGACCTACTGCAGCCTGTACTTTGGACCTGGTTTACATGTTTGTCATCTGGACCTGGTTTATGTTTGTCATCTGGACCTCATCCCTTCATCTCATCACAGCTTCCTGAATCCAGTCCATATCACTCCATGTTTCTTGAGGGTTAGTCTAGGACTTGCAGCAGCTTGAACTCTGAACTTAGTTTGTCTGCTAGTGAGCCATATACTTCTCACCCAGTAGACTAAACTTTCTTGTTCATTGCTTGGATCACCATTATTTGGAGCAACTTTGCAGATCAGACGACCATAAGAGATGAGCTATAAGGTGTCGGTAAGTCTTCCCAATGAGAACGGATTGAACATAGAGCAACCGGAGAAGCACTTTTATATTATTGGTCTCATTTCAATCTTGAAGCAGTCTTTAGAATTTTGTCCTTAAAGAAAGAAAGAAAAATCTTTCAGCCCTTAGGACGAGTTTCTAAAGACTGTTTATCCAAATACTACCAATACAGAATCATTCATAGTGATTACAGTATTTTTATTGTTGTGATTTTAAGCATATCATCATAATTCATTATTGTTATGATTATTATCATCATTTTTTATGTTAAATCATCATTATTGAAGCTGCTATAATGCAGTCACCAGAATGATGGATATTAAGATTATAAAATAGATTTTATATTATGTTATTTGTGTGATCGTGATTATTCCTTTCATCAAATTTTAGCAAAAAGACAATCGACAATTGCCATAGCAATTAAGTCCATGAAACATGATAACCTAATCCAAGTTGTGGGCCTCAACAGGAGAAGCTCATGACACTTGTTTGTCTTGTACCACAGAGTTACATAGCACTGAGCAATAATGATGGTAAATGGTGAGAGAGAGAGAGAGGGGGGGGGGGGCATTTGAGTCAGGGGTGGAGGAGAGAGAAAAAGAGGAGAAATTTAACCAGCAGAGATGAGAGAGGAGGAGATAAACGGGTCAAGATACTTGTTCTTGTTTGAGAGGAAAATGTTGTCTATCAATGTTTACATAGCTTGATTTGTTTTTTAGATTATGTGTGATTTATGTGTTGTGTCATAGTTATGAAAGCAAAGATAGGTGCAAAAATCCTGCATATTTGAGAATTACAGATATGATACATAATGCACATTGCTTATGAAAAATTGACAAAGCTGATAATGAATTATCTGAAAAAGTTGTTATGCTTTGTGATAATTGAATGATGAAGTAACCCAGCTCAAATATATCTCCCAGTTTATGTGGATTTGTCTGAAGTGAAACTTACCAGACTCTCTGAGTATTATTTTCAGTTCTGTACTCATAGGACATAAAATATGTCATGCTAACTTGTCTTCAGAGGACAATCAGATTAATCCGTTTAGGACGGTTTGATTTTGCTACAACACACATTTTCCATAGACACCTGCCTGAGTATACTCGGGACTCGTCCTCAACGGGTTAAATGAAACAGTCTCATCAGCAGCATAAATAGGAAGTATTTAGCACCATGCTAGTAGACAAATGATAAATGTCAAATGTTCTGGAGAGCGAACAAACATGGCAGCCAAAGCACTATAAAAAGGGGATTTCCTTTCCTTTGACATACCACCATGGGGGCTTAATTTTTGTAAGACAGCTAGGATTTGGACAAGACATCACTTGACTGATTGTGTGGCAGTTGCTCCCAAAAGGTGATTTTCATGAAAATTTGTGATACAAGGTCTTGCCACCCCACTGATGATGTGCTGTGTAACAAACTAGTTGTCAGGCTATCTTCAATCGAGGCAATTACTGAATCATAAGCACCAGGCTAGTACACCTGTCAATGGTTGAATAACAGTCATTTAGTCAAAGCCTGAGTAAGCCTGTCTAATGCTACCAGTTGGAGTGGTGACAAAAGGCAAAGTTCATTAAACTTAAAGGCAGTAGCCCTTTGACTTCGAAACTTTTAATCAATATAAATTAGGAACATCAGTATCTGATTTAAATGAAAATAGGGTGCAAGTATTCTGCAGGGTCTAGAATGAAAGGAAAGAAGTTTTTACGTGCCATTCTTTGATATAAACCTCAGATGTCCACTATAAAACATGTGTGACAATAACATTAAGTTTGTCAGTTTATGGGAATATTGGTACATTTCCTTTCAGTAAGTGTGGATTCTTTACATTCTTAAAACTTACTAATATCAGACCATATTGAAGATAATTCTTTTGAAAGGTCATTCTACTTTATCTCCTTCTAGTGTGTCATTTCCCCAATGCATTGCAAAATTAATTGCAAATCACTGATTATCCGCTAATATTTGGACATGAATCCAGGATTTTGCAATTCACAGTGCTCCTGTAGCCTTTGTGCCTTTGTGGAATAGATTTGGACCCCTTTTATAACTAGGTGGTTGGAAAATGTATTGAGTATTATGTGAGGCTTATATAATGATGATAATGATAATCACCAATGCTTACATGGTGTATGATACATGTCATGTATAATGTCCTCATTCGCTCGTGATCAAGAAAAGGAAATACTGTGGAATGTTCACAACTGCAATATGATGCCCCATTTTATTTCATTGCTACAATAAACACATGATCGATACCAGCCAAAATTTGATTATGATACTAGATGACATCTTGTGGAGATTGATACTTATACTGCAAAATGTGAAAACAACAGATGGATGGACATTTAAATTTTTTCATTTGTTTGTTCATTTATTTATTTATTTATTTGTTTATTTATTTATTTATTTATTTATTTATTTATTTATTTATTTATTTATTCATTCATTTGTTTATTCATTTATTCATTTATTTTTGTGTGGGGGGATATGTATCAATGTGGTTGTGGTTGTAGATTGTAATGTAATCCTGCTGACACCTTGGAATAGCCATCTTTGTCATGTGATCACACTAGGCAATGATGGGCTACATGTATATTTGTGTCTTCTGAAGAATAATCACATTAACTCTCTTAGGGCTGTATGTACCCCAAATTGCCATCAATATTGTACACTAAACAGAGTTCCGATGATAATGAATGAGTTAATGGCACAGTCCTCTGTCTGATATTGCACCCCTATGTGACACAGTTTTGTGCTTTCCCAATGAATGTGGCAAGTTCTCTTTCAGTACAAAGTTTAGGGTGATATAGCAGAATGAATAAAGTCCCGAATCCCATTGTGTATTTTGCAAGAATCTCAGCTGGTACTAAGTATTGTTGAAGCCTCCACTAGTGTTTGATAAATGCTAGAGTACTTTGACCTTTGAACCAAACTATTCACCGGCTAATGGCGATAGATTTCTCAAAAGTACAATGTTCAATTTAGATTTATTGACATTGTTTACATATGTTGTGATATCAGTGGACAATTTGAAAGACATGTTTGTTTATCTGTATTTCATGGCACTTTAAGGGACACTCCCAAAGTAAAAACACTGAAAAGTAAATGAAACAGTAAGTTGTCTTATGCTGTAGGTATGGTGTAAATTTGAGTGATATGAAGAGACATTGAGGTTTGACTCAGTTTTCTGGTAATAAACTGACATCCTCATGTGTTAGGTGAGAGACCAGTGTATTCCTGTGTATTGTAAATGAAGAGAAGTATAAAAAGAGTAGTACTTGTAGTCCCTCTCTTGAGGTTGATGGAAATTGGAAAATGACAGAATGTTGATAATTTATCAATACTTTTACACCTGACAGAAGTGGTCTCCAACTTTTTGACACCTGGTAATCATTGACTTCAACTCTTTATGTGCCATGGTGGAAGCCCCCTGTGTGCCACATTATTCTGAGATACCATCGTAGTCATGCTTTGCGAAAACATTCTGTTTTTCAAATCTATGTTACTTCAATAGATTTCTGTTAAGCTGGACGTATAGTAAGTAAAGTGGAAAAAAATTCCAAGCTTCGCTTTGACCTAAATTGTATGACAAATCTATACGTCTTTTTCTTTCAAATGACCAGCAGCTACATCACTGTAAAGACAAGATGTTTGCACACAACACAGTTACAGAAACTTGTAATTCACATGCAAATCGAGTAGGGGACACCGCGTGCTATTCATCACCACATAAAATGCAAGCTATAAATGAAAGAAACGGAACCGCGAGAAACGCTTTCATTGTACTGTGGCATTTGGCCATTTATCGATGGGTTTGGGTGGGTTTGTGCGTTTGATGAGCAGAATATGCGAATTTGGAACGTGGTCGACTGAGTCGTTCATGCGAACGTGGCACATTTGTTTGATTCATTTTCCATCTGAGAAGATGGCTGGATAGCCCATATTCAGCTAGGTTAAGCTGGTCTTCCATGGGGTCCAGTTGGGTGTGAGGTGGGACCACTTCACCAGGTTAAACACCCTGCTCTTTGCGATGAATGAATGAAGCGGGATCTTTTACGTGCATGAGTTGTTACTCTCTCATACACGGGACCTCCATTTTATGTCCTATCCGAGGGACAGAGTGTTTTGCCTCTTGCTAGAGGGGACGGTATGCTTACACACAACATTGCTCAGTCCAGACTCGGGTTCGAACCCGGGCCGCGTGATCGTGAGGCAGACGCGCTACCGACTGAGCCAACTCACCGCCCGAAAGAGTTAAAAGCTACGGATGGGAGAGTGGGAACTTGTAGAAATTTGAAAGAACTAAACAGTCAATGGAATCCACCATTGCAATCCTAGATCATCTTCTTGGACCCTTCACTCTAGACATAATGAGTGGACAGTGTGGGTTCTATGTGGATTAGCCAGGATAATACACACATACCCCAAGCAGTGAGGACTTTACATCGGTTACCCAGAGATACCCAGACATACATTGGACAGTGTGAGTTCCATGTGGGTTACAGCGGAATAACACAGACATGCTACGAATATTGAGGATTTTACATGGGTTACCGAAGCAAACCCATCCGTTTGAGGAGCTCACTTTTCCCGCCACAAAAATTGAAGTTTAGAATTATTTTTGGCACATTATCAACAGAACTAATAATAAGTATGGGTGCAGCCTTTTGTATGCTCTCAGTGACAATCACATTGTATCATATCACATACCATAGCTGAAACATCATCAAATAAAGCGGCTTTTGAAATAAATAGGTTGATGTGTCAAACTCGAAGCTTGTTGAATCTACCTGTAGTCGCTGAAGCTGCTTCCAATACAGAGTTGGGGACCCCCAAAAATCACTGACTACAATGAGCTGAATATTTGAAGGTGCTTTGATTTGTTGTGATGCAAAACTTTTTTTGATAACTACGCCTCGTAAAGCTCAATTTTGCAAGAAGCTGGAGGGAAAATTTGAAAGCTTGTCCTTGGAGAGGCATTGTGTTTTTGCTTTTTGAAACTCACATCTCACTGCACACTTTGAAAACTTTGAATAAGTTGGCTTTTTGAGGGGGAATCGAAATGAGCCGTCCCCTAGGGGGCTTTTTGGCACTTCTCTATGATCATGTTCTACCAGAAGGCTTATTTCATTCTCCTGAAGGTGTTACGGCAGTTACTCTGTAGCTCTCTATACAGGAAGTTGTCATACGGGTTGTTAAAATGAATGACGAAAATGATTTTCTTCATCGTAGTGACTCATGTGACGAGGATTCTCTTGAAAGCTTGATAGTTATCTGTGAAATTAGTCAGGTAAGTTAGTTGTTTCCTCACTCTCTATGCACATTTATGCAGAGAATTAAAACCATTTGTATGAACTTTGCACAGAATTTTCTCCTTCTGTTGTATGATATGAGGAAATAGTGCTTTGTCTTTTCTTTCTTTTGGGTTTCATAAGTTTTACACTGTAATTAAATGTTTCCAGAAAGAATGTGGTGATTGAATATGGTAAAACTGATAAAAGAGTCTGTTGTGGTACTCACTTACAAATGTAATTGACATGGCGAGTCAAATGTTAGTAGCTCTAGATAGTTGTTTCTGTCTTTTACCCTTTTGAATTACAATAAGTAGAAAGGTGGTCTGCCAGAATTTTGTCCTTGAGTGTATACAATTTTAATAGGTCCTAGCTGTTGTGCAGAATTTGTTTTGTTTTGTTGCATATCCAGTTCACTTTTAGTGTACTGTGCTGTTCTATAAACAAATCAAAATAATTACAAAATCCATATATTGGCTAACAAGATTGATGTGTGTGTCAAAGGAAGGAGAAGATAGTTCAATGATCAATATATTATTTCATTGATGTAATGGACAGAATCTTGAATGAATTATGGAAGGTTTTGATATCTACAGCAATGTTGATGTCTTGCCTCCCTGATATATTGAATATCAGGAACGATCTTCTACAACATCCATCCTGTTGTGTTTTTTAAATGGTCTCTCAGAATTATGTAGTTTTTCTGTGATTGCATCTGAATAACATATTTGCAAAGTGAAGCTTCCATATCTTTTGACATGTGACTAGTGTTGTGTGACTTAGTCATGTGACATTGTATGTACATGGTTAATGAGAAATCACTGGTTTCTTTCCTTTTATCAGGGCAATGACATTCACTGTCAAATGAGAGTCTACAGTGTAAAACATTTGAATGGAACAAGTTAAATGAAGTATTTTTATTTTCAGTTCTATGTGCAAATTTAGACAGCTATGGCCGGTTAGGATCAGAAATTGTGAATTATACAGGTATTTGCTGATGAAGTGACAAGAAGACTTGAAAGAAGAACAATAATTGTAATGATTAGTCCCATTGTTACAACAAACTCTAGATAGTTCTTCTCCAAATCCTATTTGTGAAAAAGTTTATAACTAATTTCACATTCTAACACAAAGCAAAAATGATGAAGAAGAAGAAGAAGAAGAAGAAGAAGAAGAAGAAGAAGAAGAAGAAGAAAAAGGAAGAAGATGCAACCCCCTTGTCCCTGACTCTGCCAAAATCATTGCACATTGTGCTCATCATGCAAATGTTTGTTTTTGTTTTGGACATGGACTGTCAATTTCGAGATAGACAAATCTAAAACATGTCATAACCCCTTTTTCTTTGTTCATGAAATAAATTGGTGTACTCTAGAAGGGATTATCATGTGACTAAGGAAGCTAATATTAGCTACCTGTAAGATGATGTGTTCAAGGTGCCACTGATATTCCAACAGCCGTGATTTTGTTCTCAATTTACTTCTCATTTTTACTCACACTGTCAGTTATCAGTTAATGTGCTGTCAGTTCTTTCATTGAGAAAACACTTCGTTGATTTGGTGAATTATCTTTCAGACAATTGTGTTGGTGGTAAGTTGATTTGATGACAGGATTTTTACTGCGGTTGATTGCTATCATAGCCCTCTTCAAGTACACGTAATTATACTTATCCAGGTGTGTGCTTATTTTTGATTGATCCTTGATTGATGAGACCTATCTAGACTTTCATAACGCTTTAATCTGGTGAACTTTGATCCCTTGTCTGGTGTTGAAAAATTCCACCACCCTGCTCCAATCTTTGAAGATCAAAGACCAATCTTTGGCCGACATGGAGGAAGTGCAGCTATGAATTATGAAGAGTAAATATTTGTTTCTCCCGCTGAATAGTATGTTGAATTCCCTGTGTGGGTTTCTCGGACTACTGGTTTGTGTAATTGACATCAAATTTTCGCTTTGCTGCAGTTGTGCAATGTTGGTTGAGATGAATGCATATGAGGTATGATTATTTCATGAACATGATTTTAATGAGTGTAAACATTTTCCCTCTCATTGCTCACCTGAAACAGTCAATGAATTTTAATTTGTAGCCGCTGAGTACAAACATGTTTTCATGTCACAGCTTGTGGTGCTTGCATACACAGTACATTGTGATCTCCTCATGCATTTTATGAGCCCGTAAAACCAATGACAATGAAAAGTGTGGCATAAATATATAGGTATCAAGGCTGCTGTATGGTTGCAATAATTAAGAGCTGTAAGATTTTCTTGAAAACTTGTATTATGTGTTTACTGGGTGATGCAAATGGGTATTGATTATCGTTGCCACAGTGTCTGCCAAAAAAAAAAAAATGTCCAGACCAATTTATAACGATGTCAGTTTTATCTCAGTTTTTGTGGAAAATCATGATTTGCCATGCAAGTGGAAAGACAAGATAGAGTCCTAGAGACGTGTGATCAGAAAGATCTAACAGTTGTTTGAACAATAAGACTGTAATATAACTGTACCATACTGCTTAGAAGAGGTTCATCTGCTTGGTAAATCTCTATCCGAAGTAAATTTTCTTAGTTCACTATCTGACAAGGCCTGCAGAAAACAGTAGGTGAAAACTCACAAAACCAAAGGTAAAATCAAACTGTGATTGTGAACTAAGAAAATTTGCTTCTTATACTGAACCATATTGTTTGAACCATTTGTGTGGCAACAAAACTTAAATGACATAGAGAAAGAAACAGGGTAATAATTAGAACAGAAGCATAGGATTTACATGAAGACAGAGAGATGAGGGGTGGATGGGGGAGCAGCATCAGAAATTAAGGTAGTTACTGAGATAGAAACAAAGACAGGTAGACAGGTAAATATGGAACAAAGGAGATACAGTGGACTCCCATTATAATGAAGTCCTCGGGACTGGCAATTTTCTTTCGTTATATCGAAATTGTGTTATAACCAAACAAATAAACAATAAGTAAACATAGAGTGGATAATGTTGCGGCTTAAATTTTTACTTCTTTACTGGAATTTTGTTATAACCATGTTCATTATAACGGGAGTGCACACTGTACAGATATAGTGGTACAGAGAGACAAAGATACAGATAAAGGAGAGAATGCGAGAGAGAGAGAAAAAAAAAATAATAGTTTGATAGAGTGAGTCAGGACAGTATTTGTCATAACTCATATCTCTTTCCATTCATTCTTTGGAATCTCCAGCTCTTTAATGTCAACTTTGTCATAAGATTATTCCTAGACTGTTCATTGCCAGTTGACCCAAAATAAACAAGAGGTGACAAAAATGCCCACAGATAACACTCCAGAAGGTTCCTTTCATTTGAACTTCCAGATGTACGACAAAAAGCCCATATTGAATATTCTGGTAAACACCAGCAGACAAAGCATTGTCAATATACCATTATATTTTTTAGCATGCTTCATTAGTCTGGGGTATAATACTTATGTTGCAGGGATTGGGCAGGGTTTTGCACAGTCTACTTTGTAAGATTCAACATCTATTCAATCCAATTTCAACTCACTTTGACTGTGCAGACTTTTCTTGATATTTCTTAACCTTTTGTATCTGTGCTCTTTATGTTACATACTTACTGTAAATGCAGGCAAGAGACTGTTCAACAGGGTGCATATAACAGTAAATGTGATTGGTTATACCACCACATTTTAATGTGCTGAAATGTAGGCAGCCATCAAAACCAATAGATGAAATGTAGGGTATTATGTTACCTTTGCTATATCATAGCCAAGTGCTTCATATTGTCATATGATGGAAAATTTGACCTATCATAGTATCATTACATTTATGTTGGAAATACATGAAGATATCCACATGTCACAGAAGACCAATGCAAACCCCTCCTCATCTGTTTCTAAATGTGCAGATTTAAATAAGATACAAATGACTTATAGGATTCTTGAAAATGGGTCACGCTTCCAGAAGAAGTAAACATTACCCTCTTTATTTGTCTATTCAAAGATTGTTTACGTGAGAAATAATGACTTTTGCACATATAACCTTGAGTCTTTGTGATAAGTGCCTAAATGATTTCCCAGTCCAGTGACTTCTTTCAAATTAAGTTCTAGCATTGCTGTGGGTTTTGCTTTTGTAGTTAATAAACAAGGTACAGTACTCTCCGCGTAATCGGGTATCGCTTAAACGGGTACTGCGTTTAATTGGGTAGTAATGTCAGAATCAGTTCCAATGCACATTGAAATTACCTGATAATCAGGTTGCCTCTCCGCATAAATGCGTAAATAATTTTATTCTTATCTCATTTCTACCCACATTTCATCGCATATATAACACTTTAAGAAATCAGGAATATCAAATTTTCCACGGCTAATCGCATTCTCTGCTTAATTTGCAAAGCAGACCGATCATTTGGGGAGTGATTAAACATGAAAGCACATGTACACGTACCGACTTGTCACACGTAAACGAACATTACACATGTAGCTGGCACTCACAATTGCATAGACAGACAGGTGTTTAGTGCAGTGTACAATGCATGTATATGTACATACACATTGTGTGTGTCCATTGTGAATGAGCCGGGTTCTTCTGTTAATCGGGTACTCCGCTTAATCGGGTAAGAAACGCTCTGCCCGAGCCTACCCGATTATGCGGAGAGTACTGTATTACCAGATTTTTAAAATGTGTGACTTTAAATAGTTATTGTTAATGATTCCTACTATTCTCATTTTCATATTCTAAGCATGTTACTTTTGCTTAAGATTACTGCCCCTCCCTTTCTATCCCTCCTACTCATATTCCTTCTTCTTTTGTCCCTCTTTGTCTTCCTTTATCTACTGTTAGTGCGTGCAGCTTCTTCTGATATAAATAAAAAATAATACTGGTTGTTGACTGTACCACCTTTCTATCACGTTGCAAGTGGTACTGAAAGTGTATTAAAATTTTACTACCCCAGTCTCAGTAATCACACTGGCACCTGCATTATACCTATATCCCTCTGGCAGGGTCCTGTGTGTCTGCACTGTGGTTAAGTTATTGTGTGAAATACATTTCTATCCCTTATGAGAGGGCAGAATTGTCTGGCATATTTCATGAGCTTGAACCTTTGTCTTTCATTTTAGGATAAGCATCAACTCCCCCTCCCAGTGTTGGCATTTGATTAATTCCAATTAAAGCTATGATGATCCTTTGCAACAGCAGGTCCATTCACATATGAAATACAGTGTACCATGATATCATCATGACATGTAATTTCTTGGCACCATTAAGGGGCAGATCCAGGAATTCTGCAAAGGGGAGGCTTGTATGTCTTTTGTTTAAAAAAAGAAGAAGGGGGGGGGGGCACCCCCCCCCCCCAAAAAAAAAAAAAAAACCAACGGTATTTCTGGCCCCCATATACACCTCTTCAGGGTTAGCACTGTGCATTTGAGGGTGTGATATATATCTGGTGGAGCATAAAGGAAGTGTGTCGGATCATGTGAGAAATACACAGCACCGGTATGATTGGATGGTATTTTGTGTCATTATTCACACTCAAATCTCATGAGTATTTCATTCGACCTTTGAATTAGCACCATAAATACGCCATGAATATGCAATGTGAAATACCATGGAATTTGATAAATACCACAGTAATTCTCAATGTACAATGTACATTCATGGTGTATTTCGTGGTGTATCTGCATCCACTATTATGAATTACTATGTGAAATACTGTGACATTATTCTTCTCAATGTTAACGCACCCTGTCCCACATGAAGACTTGAATTGAGTGATACAGTGAGGATGTGATACAATTCTGTAATCTTCTTTCATTTAGAATTAGCTGGAGGACATTATAGCTGATCTGCCAAGATAACACAAGTTGGCAGAAGATTATGTGGATTGGCGAACAGACCACAGTAAGGGTTAAAATTTACATTAACCCGTTCCGAACGGGAACCTGGTGACCTGGGTATTAAGGCTATGGGCATTTCAGAATTTAGTATGGAACAGGTTAACAAACAAACGGAATGACCCATGGAAATATCCACGTGCCTAATCCTAAGTGCAATTCCCAGTGTTCAAAGTATGCCCCATGTAAAGCTGTAGTGCTGCCCTGAACAGGTGTATGCAAGTTGCAGACATAGTAATCACAGATCAAGGTAACCAAAATAGATCTTTTCTTCCCATTATGTGTCATGTGAGTATTCAAGGTGTTTACTATTGGCTTCTATGTGTCTGCACAGTAAACAAGCAAGGAAGAGAAAACTAGTGAGCAAAAAGTCCTTGTGTTGTTTTTGAGTGCAAACAATAGGTTTTCTTTCCTGGCTGCTTCCTTTCTTTCCTCTTTGTTTTTTGCATCAAAATCACCTTTCAAATTCTGAATTTATTATTTTTATTCAGGGTATGAAAATGCTGTGAGGATTGAGTGTGTATCCTATTTTTTTTTTAACCACTCTGTACTTGTGTACTTTGTAAATTGTCTTTTATTTCCAGTGATCTTTTGTAAGACACTAGGCTGTATGCACATGTTAGTGTCTTATTCTAATGATGATATATTTCATACTGTTTAAATGCATGTCTGCCATAGTACTCATACTCCTATCAGTAACCTTTCTTGTACACTTCAAATTAAAGATATGTGTATCTTAGAAAGTAAATGTCACATATAGCTTGGAAAAGAGAGAGATAAAGTGTAAATCATTAACAAAAAAGTAATTTTACTCATTATACATTTCACACATAAGGGTTTCCATATGTTACCAGTGGGACAAATAATTTGGAGTTATAGCTTTATAGCTTAAAAAAGAACAACTTTTAGACAGTTGTTATTCTCAAAGCACAATTCAGTTTTGAAGCATGATTTAAGCCCCTCCCAGGCTGAGAAAAACTTCTATTCACATGATAATCTGTCTTCTAGTACAGTTGAACCTCTATTATCCGGCCTCCCTTTATCCGGATCTCTCTATTATCCGGACGCAATCTCGCCATGATTTTTTTTTTTTTATAATTACGGGAAGAAAGGGGGATTCCCAACTCCTTGAGAACTCCTACCCAAACACACATGAATTACATATTACTTCCAATATGATTAACATACATTGCATCAAATTTCCTTCCAAATTGCTTACCTTCAGACATTGCAACATCCCGAAACATCCCCAAATGTAACAATGAAAAGGTTGCAGTATACACATTACTACATGTGGTACTACAATGGGCTACATCAGTACATGTGTATGTATATGTACATGTATAAAGCATTGAGTCTCCGGTATCCGGCCAAATCCCTTATCCGGATGAGCCCCGGTCCCGACTTGTCCCGATACGAGAGGTTCAACTGTATAACAATGTTTGTGAGGAAAAGCTCATGCCTGGAACTGTGGCATGCTGGATAGCTGTGGTCAAAGGTCAAATGGTCGAAATCGGGGTCAGGTAAGTCCAGATAGCACACCTGTTTATCGTTCCCCTAAACCAGGGAGGTTCCCATCTACCTGTATAAACTTACATCTTGACATCATAGTTTGCTGTCATGCCTCCAGTAGTGATAATTCAGCAAGCATATATTAAAAGCATGGATTTGTAAGAATGATACCCCAGTTATAGTGGAGATAAAGGATTAAGGATGATGGGCTTTGATGGGTACCGGATCTTTGACCTGACTGCACATCGTCAACTTTCCTCAAAATTATACCTATTGATATGAAATCTTTTCACACTGCCTGTCATGTCTGGCAAAAGAATACACACACACACACACACACACACACGCACACAAAGATGTACTTGTGTTCTCTATCAACTTTTAAGAACTAAATTTGTTTCATATGGCTACAGATTTGCTACAGAAGAAATATGTGTAAAAATCACAGTGAAGCAAATGAAATACATCAAATACTGAAAACATGCCTCTTGCTGTTTTGCAAGGATGTACACTGAGTATGGTATGTCAGTGAAGATGCAACTATTGCAAGGCTTTTGAAAAAAAAAATAAAGTTATTGAATTGTGAAAAATAGATGTTCATGTTGAATTTTAAAGCTGGCAATTTATGTGCTGACTTATGCTTATACAAATATCATATAAAAATGATTTGTAATAACCAAATCACAAAATACCAACAAATAAAATACATTTCTATTTTAATCACAAAGTCTGTTTAAAAGTCTTTGACTGAACAGATAGGATATATAGTGTATTAATATGTATGTGAGTTTTTATAGCCTGAAGCTGTTAAGGATACTGTTTTCTCGATGCAATCTTTGCCTGTGACAGTTTGACAGTTTTTGGTTGATAGTTTGTGGCACCATTGTATAGAAGAATTCAGCACAAGTGATGAAGTGCATTTTTCTCAGATGTCTCACTTAATGGGGTTTCACACTTTCGCCAGAACTCATTTGTAAACGTGTTTGGAAACATGTGCCAACCAGGTCTTTTTCCTCAATCTGAGAGCAGCAGGAAACATATTTCTGTGAAACATGCTAATAGACTAGACCAGGAGTCCGTTGCATAAAAGTTACAATTATGGCACATGTAACTTTGCCATCCAATGGTAACTTCCATGGAATTCTTGATTTTGATTGGCTGTTGAGTATTGTTACCATGGTAGTTACCATTGGATGGCAAAGTTACCATAATTGTAACTTTTATGCAACGGGCCCCAGTTCTGTAATGTTCTCATATGCGTGCTTTGTTCACAACAGTCGCACTGAACAACCACAAAGCTTACCGGAGGCTTGCCCTACTTAGCAACAACTAAGTGCATTCCTGCCTATGGAACTTAATATGAGGGAGCAGGCTGTAGGAAGAGAAATATCCACAGATTGTAATACATTAAAGATATTGTCTGGTATGTTTGACCTATTGACCTGAATTCACGAAGGTGGTACAATTCTCGCTATCGCCAGTGACGTAAAAAACTCCTGCGCATGCTGAAGAGCTCTGTCACAGGTGCACTGTGGGATTCCTCGGTCCATTGTTTGCTTCCGGTTGTCTCACACGAGTCACAGTTCCCATAAGATTCAATGGAGTTATTTGCCTGCTTTTCCGTTGTTATTCCTTTTTTTCTTGGCTGTAATTCAGCTTAAAAGAGTTGAAAGTTTCTAAGTTTTACTGATTTGCAGTCACTACAGTCATGGTTCACTACTGCAAGGCTTTAATGTGCTGGTCACATGATGGAAAGCGAAGAAATCTTCAACAAAAAATACCTCTTTATAAATACAGAGTGTGATGTAAGTGCATGTGCAGCCAAAATAGGGGCAAGTTTGTCCCATGAGCTATCCCATAATGCATCTAAAATGCTGCTCTGCGCACGGCACCTACATATTGGTGATACCCTCAATTGAAACCATGGACAATTTGTATGGAGTACCAAGTGTCGCATGGCCTATTTCGTTACGAAATCAGTCATTTCGTTGACGAAATGTTGTCATTTCGTTGACAAAATGTTGTCATTTGGTCATGAAATGACTGATTTCGTAACGAAATATGTCATGTGACACTTGGCACCCCATAAAGCTTGCACCAGCTCGCCACCAGCTCGCAAGCTCAGTCGCACAGTGGGCATTGGGCTTTTGTGTAAATACGCGATAACTCTTGACACATTTACGAAATGTGTTTCAGAAATATGATTGTAAACAAGTTCTTTGGTAAGACTGAAATCCCTCCAAGGGAAAAAGTCTGATGAGTCAGTCACAATAGTGAGATGTCACTCATGGTAAACCCCTTGATGTGCATAACAGCTGAGGGTTATCGGAAAGGGGAGTTTCTTTGGGCAGTTTGTTGCTTCATGCATTGATTTGTTCATTCTGCTAAATCCATTAAGGGAGAGCGAGAGGGAATGTGAAGGTTGCACATCTCACTATGTTTGCCATTATGTCTCGAAAATATCATTCATGAGGAGAAAAAATGCTAAATCGCAAATACTGAGTTTCCTGCTTTATCAAAGGCAATGCTGAAATCATTTCCTGCTTGAACAGAGCAGAAAATGTTGAATGTTTATGTTCAGTCATCAGATTCTGATGTTCAAGTAGCCTTGATAAGACAGACAGACGTCAAACATTCATTTCTTTCTATTGTGTGTCTTCCGGTCTGTGATGGCGTAAGTGTAATTTTACTATGTAGTCTCCACATGGTTTAGTTTATCCATCCATATACATGTATTTGCATCTTTTTTTTTTTAAGGGGAATAAATAAATTCATTTCATTTAATTTATTTTCACTTAATAAACCATGCATATAATAGTATGGCAAGTATAACATGACAGTGTACAACACAAACAAAGCAAACAAACAACCAAAGTTATCAAGTTAAGAGGATAATGAGAAGGCAATGGGCGCGTGATGATAACAAACAAAAGGTTTCCCTGAAATCCATTAATTCTTCATTAGCTTCTATTTCAATGCCCTTTAATTGCTTTAAATACACATATCATATGACTGAATGGTAAAATAAACAAGCAAAGGTTCATTCAATATGAGGTTGATTACATGACTAACCATCTATTAACTCTTTATGTGCCACGTTTGCACACCCGACTCAGTCGATGGCGTGCCAACTTCGCATATTCTATTCAAACGCACAAACCTGCTGAAACCAATTGATAAATCGTCAAAAACCACAAAACAATGACAGCGTTTGTTGTGATTCCATTCCTGTCACATGCAGCTTGAATCTTATGTGGTGATTGACTATTAAGTGGTCCTTCCTACTGGATTTGCAAGTAAATTCTTAGTTTCTGTCACTGTTTTGTGTGCAAAATTCATACCTCAATTATAATGTAACTACTGGTTATTTGAAAGATAACCAATCATAGACTATGTCATACAAGTTACATCTAAGCAAAGCTTGGCATTTTCTCCACAATTTGGTCATTACAAGTCCAGGGTACCGTCTCATGAAAGTTGTCAGCGCTGACAAGTTATCAGTCTCTGACAATCACCATAGTAACAGTCAGTGACCAGAGCATCTCAGCCAATCAAAACCAAGGATTTTGCTAAAATTATCAGTGCTGAGTAAATTGATGAAACACCCCCCAGAGTAACAGAAATCTACAAAAGTTAGATTGATTAGAAAAACCATAATATTCTTTCCAAAGCATGACTATGTAGCTGTCTCCGAACAAAGGGCGGTGAGTTGGCTCAGTCGGTAGCGCGTCTGCCTCACGATCACGCAGCCCGGGTTCGAACCCGAGTCTGGACTGAGCAATGTTGTATGTAAACATACCGTCCCCTCTAGCAAGAGGCAAAACACTCTGTCCCTCGGATAGGACATAAAATGGAGGACCCGTGTATGAGAGAGTCACAGCTCATGCACGTAAAAGATCCCGCTTCATTCATTCATCGCAAAGAGCAGGGTGTCTAACCCGGTGAAGTGGTCCCACCCCACATCCAACTGGACCCCATGGAAGACCAGCTTAGTGTAGCTGAATATGGGCTATCCAGCCATCTTCACGGATAGAAAATGAACAACAACAACAACAACAACAATGTTGCCACATGGCACATAAAGAGTTATTAAAGACTAATGACCATTTATCTATTGTCTGCACCAAGGCTCTATTAATCCAATTCCTCCTCAGTTAATCTGGTTGCTTTGCATCTGATGTCTAATATGATGGAAGAGTTTCCATGATATTTACCTTGATATCTTTGATATTGCAATAAAAAATAACAATTGTACCAACAGAAAAAAAATGTTTAAATCAAGTTCCCTCTGTTGTGTTTCACCAAGTATTCAATCAATACCAGCTGTGAAATCATGTTACTGATACTGTACGAGCTGAAATTTTCGCGTACAGATATTTTCGCGAATTGCTACATGGAGGATATTTTTGCGTGTTGTTAATTTCGCGGTTGCGAGGGTCTAACTGAACATAGCTATTCGCGCGTTGTTATTTTCGCGTGTTGTTATTTTCGCAGTTCAAAGGCGATTCGCGAAATTCGCGAAAATAAAACCACCGCGAAAATTTCAGCTCATACAGTACTCTTTTTATCCATTGTGATTTTTATTGCATAAATGTTGCATGAACGTTGCATTATGATTGATTATTTGATGTGCTCCATGTACCACTATAATGAAGTTGAATGTCTTCATTTACAAGAAAAAGGTTATAAAGAATTTGCTAACCATGATCTGTTTGTACAGCCAGTGAAATTGAGTCAAATGATGAATGAATATGTTATGCCCTTTGAAGAAATATGTGACCGGCGACAACGGTTTCAGGCAAAAGTTGGGAATTTTGAAAATTCATTTTTTCATTGAATCACATTGCCCATTTCCTAAGCTTTACATTGATATAAAACACTTGCAATGTCCGGTACTGTAAGTGGTTATATAAATCGAAATGAAATGCACTTTTTGGTATGTTATCCTGGCAAAATTGCGAGAAAACGGGCTTTGAAGATTCCCGTCATGCTCGAAGACAATGCCCAGGGCGATGCGAGGTGAGAATCACCCATCCATACAACGGTGCCAATCGAGATTAAGCTCTGCCTCTAGCAACCACAGCGGCTTCTGATTGGCTCACTGAGAGAGTCAAATTTCCCGGGCACTTTCCTCGGAACTCAGCGTATGGAGCTAAATAAATGCGTTTCGCTCGGGTTTGTTTACCAGTACGACAATTACAAGCTGCTGGTTTACTTGTGTGTGGTACACGTATTACTCAGTGGCATCCACATGCTATGCATGTGTAAATACGACTCGGGAGCAGGTGGCACCTTCGTATCAACATCTTTACAAATCACGTTTTCATAGCGGTTAATTTGTCTTGTAAGTTTCATCATTGGGACCTTTTCGAAGGCAAAAAGATGAAAAGGGTCACGCTTCCTGTTCTTTTTTTTTTCAAGCCATATACATGTGTTACATTGTGCGGTAAACAAGCAAGCAAACAAACAAACACAACTTTACTCAGAGTGGTGCAGTTTGACATTTACTGGTCATTTATGACCACTCCTTTTCTTTCTGCTGTGCATATTTACTACAAGCACAATTAACAAGTCAGTTTCCTATCGTATGTTGAACGATTTGCGTGGTGATTTACTACTCTTAGTTAAACCATGTTCCCTCTCGTATCTATTTTCACGTTAAATTTGAGCTGCCTAGTGTTGTTGTTCACTTTTTTGTTTCACTTCCGTTGTCGAACATTGTGGTAGAAAAGCTCTGATAGAAAGCCAAACGAAGAGCATACACAAAAGACCGAGCGTACTGGTACACGTGTATCCGTGTATCTATTGTATCAGCATTAATGGAGCATGCATACGACGCCGTGGACAAAACCTTTCCGACACGCTTCGAGGCGTATCTCCGAAAGCCGAACTATGTAAATGTGAGCCACGCACTATCCAATCGCACGCGAGATGCCGTGCCGTAGCAACACTGGGCATAGTGGCGCGGCGTTTGAAAGAAGATCGAAACTGACGAGTGCGATCCAACATAGGGTGTTTAAAATTCAATTTTCGGCAGGAAAAACTTAGTGTTATCCTGTGAAATTTAGTGTAGATGAAGAAAACATATCAAAGATCCAATTTCTGCAAAAACCCCAAATCGACAAAAATAGAGGTCAAACTCTTTGTACACCACCTAGGAGGGAATTTGCTCGTGCGACTTTTGCCTGAAACCGTTGTCGCGGGTCACATATGGCATTTTAAAGAGGTATGAGCCAAATTACAACTTTAATCATTAGAAGAGCACAATTATCTTATGCCATAAGGCAAAACTGTTAAAGATTCCTTCAAATGTATGTATATAAGCTTTTTAGAATTATGGTTAGCATTCTTAACCCCTAGACATAGTTGCACAGCCATCCAAGTCCACAAGATTTTATTTACATAGATGTCCATAATCTGAACTCAAGTCTTGATACTGTATGAAAACCTAGGCATTTTTTTTTTTTGGTGGACTTATAAACATACACAGCAATTCTTTTTGCCAAATATTGGGTGTGAATTCTCACATGCTTCAATGTTTTTCACAACATGGATTGTTATTTCATATTTCACAAAGAATCAAATTGTGTTTAAAATTGTTGTGCTGCATTATTATGCAGACTCTCATTTTAGTTTTAACTCAATTATTATGTTTTATGAAAACTTTGGTATTTGTTTTCTTGTTACCACATGAGCCTACACACTGATTCTTTTTACAAAATATTGGGTGTAATTTCTCAAATGCTTCAATGTTTTTCACAAAATGGTTGTTATTTCATACTTCACGACGAATCAGGTTGTGTTTAAAATAATCATGCTCCATTATTATGCAGACTTTAATTTTAGTTTTAACTCAATTGTTATAATCTATGAAAACTTTGGTATTTGTTTTCCTTTTGCTACACGAGCCTATGCACTGATTCTTTTTACCAAAATACTGGGTGTGATTTCTCACATGATTCAATGTTTTTCACAAAATGGTTGTTATTTCATGCTTCACAAAGAACCACGTTCCGTTAGTATTGTTTTGCTGTATTGTAATGCAGGCTAATGGCCTAGGCAAGCAGCTTTCTTTTCTTATATTTTCTGAAAACTTAGGTACAGTGTATTAGTTTTCTTGTTGCCATACAAGCCTATATGCTGATTCTCTTTGCCAAATAATGGGTGTGATTTCTCACATGCTTCAATGTTTTTACAACATGCAAGTTGTAGGTAGTTATTTTATGTTTCACAAATAGCCAAATTCTGTTTCAAATTGTCATGCTGTATTGAAATGCAATACAGGTTTAGTTAAGTAAACAGCTTGCTTTTCTGAGCGGAAATTTCTTTTGTTTATGTTGTGACTGAGATAGATGTTAACCATAGAAAAATCTTTCCCATTGATTGAGCTGATAAGACTGATAGTAGAGTATTCAAACCATTGGGTGTGTTTATTGGGCCTTGGCCAGCCAGTCATAACACAAAGCTGAAAACAAGCCCTTTGTCAATAGCGCCATCTATAGTGTGAGTATGCCCAGTTGGGTCAAAACTAACACTGCACTGATTGGTGAGAAGTGAATGTGGAAATGGTTACCATTGACCAATCAGATTCATATGTTGTGGTGCTGTGTCAGCTATGTCATGCAGTAGGAAATGGAATAAGGAAGTTTGTGTGTACATGCTTTTTCTGTGTGCTGGACATGAAAAGGTAGTGTGTGTCCCCCTCTGCCTATTTTAGTTTCCTATTCTAGCCCCATCACATTATGTGCCTTCACTATGTGTGTACATGAGTGTGTTTATGTATGTGTTTGTGGTGTATCATATGCTTCCTTTTTACATATATTCGTCTTGTACTAGCCCACAGGATGATGAACAGTGATATGTGCTCAAAGACACACACACAAGCTGAATGGTAAAGTACACAGTGTTTATGGTGACATGATGTATTGTATTTCAGTATGCATTATATCAACAAGAGGTATAGCTTCAAAGCTTCAAATCATAGGGCCTTCTGATCTCAGGGCTGCCAACCTTGAGTGAGAGTTTGGCGTGAGACACTAGGGACTTTTCGATTTGCACGTTGAGCCAGGCGTCACCCTGTTATGACGTAGTTTTTTTCGTACTGCGCATGCGCGAGTGTCGACCCTCGGCTCATCGCACAAATTTCGAACGCGTTAACCCCGGTTATCACCGTCAACCCAAATCGGTTGCGCCGCGCTCAACCCACCCTTGCTATGACGTCACACTCCTCTCGGGTATCGTGCGAAAGAGCACGATGACTCTCGGGAAATCCGTGCTCAGTTCACCTGTTTTCCTTTTTCTTTCGAGAGAATATTTATATTCTAAGTGCATGAAAGCTTATGATCTTGATATGTCACAGCAGCAGCGCTGACATACAAACTACAGCCTCTGGTACCTACTTTATTTGCCCGTTTTCACTGTTTCGCACTTTGCAACTGCCTACCGTAGTCCCACACATGCATTTACACGTAATGCTGTTCGCAAACAGATTTTGGTGCTTTTGGCCTAGCTAGTGCAGCAGTGCATTTGCCTAGTAGTCTTACCATGCATCATGTTTTAAAATCAACATAATTCCTCCCAGGATACGCATCTAGTCAAAGACAAAATAAATATTACAAGTACAGAAACGAGTCACAAATTCCGCTTATATGCACGCAAGGCACAGGGCCTGGTTGCCTCCTGCACACGCCACGAGACGTATGACGCCGGCGCCCGAAATCGAAACGTGTTTTAGCAGCGGGTCAACGTACAGACGTGATGCCTTGACGTACGGTTGCGCTCGGCGGCACGTCCTTCTCGTTCACCCAATCGAAAACTCCCTACTGAGAGGGAGTGGAGCGACCTCCTGGCTAGCGCTGGCCCGCCTGGCGGCCTGCTGTGCGGCCGTATGTACGTACGTACTACGTACACAGTCAGTGTATGTAAAGCGATGTAAAGCACACGTTATAGCCATACATGTACTGTAATTTGCCAAAAGTACAAGCTACGCTCATGGTGGTATAGGTAGAAACCAATCGTAATCCAATAGCTCGTCTTTGCGCGCGAACCAAAAATGATTATTATTGGTTAAGCTTTACACCCGCGTGGGAAAATCACGAAATTTTGGGCTTGCGCATTTCGATATTCGGAATATCAGAGAATTTAGAGATATATTTATTTTTGTAGTCATGTACATTCCATTTTGGGGGTTTAGCGTGAGATTTCGTTTATCAGAGTGAGACAGTAAAAATTGGTTGAATTGTGTGAGTCTCACGCTCAATGCGTGAGAGTTGGCAGCCCTGTGATCTTCTTGAATTTCAATGATTATTTATTGCACATTCACTCATTTTTGGACAGGTTTAAAATTTGCCTCTTTTCCTGTAAAACAGCTCTGTGCTGTTTCAAGCATATTGTACATTGAAAGAGCATTGTTTTCATATTGTCTGATTATGATTATGATTTGTTCACTGATTGCCACATGTGATGGAGTATTCTCTTCTCTGATTGACATAGTTGTCTGGAGATTAATTGTCAATTAGTAGAGATCACCTACACCCCCTAATCCCTCCTGTGTTACCATGACATTCCTTTTGGACTGAGGTACATTCCTACACCTTTTAACAACAAGGTCAAATTTTTGTGGATCACTACATGTTGATGAAACAAACTTGGCAAGTAAAGCTAACTGATTGGGCACCTAATGTGTCGATGTTATGCTTTGAGGGAAAATAAAATTATGCACTCTTGTCTTTTCTGAAGTGTAAAATCATCGCGGACACAAATTGACAAACAGTTTGAAGCTACCTTTCTGATATGTAATAAATTCATCTGTGTGTAAATGACTAGTAAAGTAAAACTGTCTAGTAATGTCTTCAGAGTGAATGGTACAACATAAAAGACTTCCATAGGTGATGTGATGCATTATGACATGACAGTGTAACGGAGCGATGACATGTAATGTAAAGATTTGTGTCACGTCAATGCTGTTACGTGGCATTATGGACACCTACATATGGAAAGAAAGAGCAGGAATTAAAAAAAAAAAAAAACTGATTTAAGAAATTATTTTTATAACAAAGAATGGAGTATAGTGCTAGTGCTGCCCAGCCCTCTGATATGGAATAATCTATTCTAACATCTAAACTTCTAGATAAAATTGAATGCAATGCAATGGCATAGAGATATGGAAGAGAATATATTTCATCCATGGACATCCTGTAACAGCCAAGCTTAGTATTTTCTGAATGATTGACAGTAATAGGCACAAGAGTTACACAGATACACTGGAGTATGATTGACAAACTGCCACAATTTATTTTGTGTGAATGACAATCCCTTTTTGTGAGTCTTTAAATGGAGATACAAAGTCTGTGACAAAAATGGATGCTTTTTAGGGTGGATGTCAATGCAACTGCACGATACTAGGGGATTTTTGTCTTGTACAACTGTAGGGCACTGTGCTAAGGGCACAAAAGTGTTTATCTTGTGTGAATCAGGGGGATGTTTAGCCAATTATTCAGGCTCAAGTACTTCTATTCACCAAAAGCTTTGTATTGAACTAAACTGCCTTTTCTCGACACCATAGAAGAGTCGAGTAAATAGAAATTTCCAATTCAAATGATTTCAGGAAAGCTCTAACTCAAATTCTACACTTTGGCAGAAATAATCAAATCGGAGGGAAAAGTTTAAAGAATTGACATCGAATTCATCAGACTGACATCTTGTAGCATAAAATTGGTCCATGCTTTCAGTTCCCCTGTATTTATAGCTCATTATTTTTCACTGAATGTAATTTATTTCAAACACCTGACACTACAAGTTTTAGCAGTTCAAAGATCTTTGCATTCAGGGAATACAAATTCATTAATTGCATCAGTTGGCACTTTGTAAAAATCTAATCTCAGTATCATGACACACACACAAAATAACATTTAGTAATATTGTATTTGGAATGAAGCTAAGTAGCAGATGCTCACCTTGTATCATGCACTGTAGTTTTTCCATGAGTAATTTAAAAGTTGAGATTATCATGCCCTTCAAAAATTGTGAAGTATAATGGATGATCAAGGGATTATGAGGTCAAATCTAAGCTACATCGATATGCCTCTCCCATTGTAGAAAATCAGGGGATATTTTTTTACGTATGAAAAAAAAAATGTGATTAAAAGAAAGATTTCTGATAATGTTGACAAATAAAACAAGTCATATTCAATAATCAATCTATGTGAAATTAAAAATAATGTCGCTTATCTCTTATTACCCGAAAGGGAGTATTTTCTCCATGTCAGGCCAAAAAATTAACTGTGGATTAGGTACTCTTATTTTGTCCGGGGTCAATGATATCAATTTCTACTTAGAATCTTGAAAACACTGGTATTATTTCATATTTCTGAACAAAACAGATGAAGGATTCCATGCCAGTGACATCATGCACACATAACCAACAGAGCCAGATTGTTTTTCATATTGTGTCCTAAAATTGAAATAAAATAAATCTTTGTTAAAGCTGCACTCCCCCATTCACTGAAATTGTAGGAGTTGTCTTGACTGCATACCAGGAGCTAAGCTGGCTATAAAAGATTTATTCTCTGAATCACATCACACTCTTTGATTCTTCTTGGGGTGTGGGTAAAGAATTCTTAATCCACGTAAGATGCAAGATAAACTGAGAGGCATTTCAAACCAGAATAGAGGAAAAACTCTATAGATGGATGAGCGAGGACCAGAGAAAGCATGGTGTTAGAAAGATTAAAGGTGAAGATATCTGAAAATGGAATGCTAATTCCTATGACTCCAACCACTAACTGCTGTTGGTGGTTATTGTCCCACCCACCTATATGGGTAAATGTTTTGGGGACTTGTGGTCTTAGATGCACACTCCATGAAATGTGCCTATTCTCCCGTAGGTTCAACAACTGGCATTCAGAGCAAGGCGGGAATTGATTTCAATTACATCTAAAGATGAGGATCACGTTTTGCGGTTACCCTGTACCATACTTAAAGGGACTAGGAACAGTGGACAGATTGAACCCTTCTTGCAGTTGTCAGATATGTTAAGTTGCAAACCATGCAAAAAGACATTTAATGTGCTATACTGTATCTATGATGTTAATTGTCTTCTTCTTCTCAAGAGCATGATACCGTGGTTTCAGCCCAGTGTGCACACATTAAAGATAATAAAAAGTTTTGGTACCTCAAAAGCTCCCCTGAATTTCCTTGTCTTGGTTTGTGTTTCGGGTTAAAGTACGTCGTCTGTGAGAATTACTCGCCCCAAAGTGCTCTCATGTCTTAGTAATCATGCAATAATGGTTTCGTACCAGAGCCGACGCTGTACAGCGTCGATAAATACTGTACGAAACCACTGACTGCGACCAGCAGCGTGCAGCCCATTGTACGCATAGCTAACTGCGACCAGCAGCCTCATACGCAGAGCGTAATGGGGCTTCGCATTGTAGCATTCAGGATCATGACAGAATTAGTATCGCGGGTAAATGTCAACTTAAAATCCAAAAATTTCTTCGATTTGAAGACTTACCAATTAAGTTGAAGTATTGAAAACAGGCTTCGAACAACGTTTGGTTCTGCCAATAGTCCCTTTCTGTTCGAATTGATGACTGAATGTGACTCGGTCGAGAGGACCTTGGGAGAGCTACATACACTGGATACTATGGCCAGCGCATGCACACACAAACATCTTATCCGTTCATGGATTTGGAATCTGTGCGCATGTGATGTGTTCGCAGGCACTGGCTGTAGTATTCATTGTACTGTATGTAGCTCTCCTAAGAAGGTCCTGTCGACCGAGTCACATTCAGTCATCAATTCGAACAGAAAGGGACTATAGGCAGAACCAAACGTTGCCCGAAGCCTGTTTTCAGGTTTTCAATACTTCAACTTAATTGGTAAGTCTTCAAATTGAAGAATTTATGGGATTTTAAGTTGACATTTACTCTGCGATACTAAATCTGTCATGATCCTGAATGCTACAATGCGAAGCCCGATTACGCTATGCGTATGGGACTGCTGGTCGCTATGCGTATGGGGCTGCTGGTCGCAGTTAATTGCATGATTACTATACTAAGACATGATAGCACTTTGGGGCGAGTAAGTCTCACAGTGTTAGTTATATGAAAGGTACTTTAACCTGAAACACAAACTAAGACAAGGAAATTCAAGGACACTTTTGAGGTACCAAAACTTTTTATTATCTTTAAGACAGCAGTATTTAGGTTCAAGTGGCTTGTAGGCACTGTGTCCCATAGCACCTGATGTCTGATCACTTCAAAAAGGGCAGAGAATTAGGGCATTGGAAGAGAGGATTGCCCCGCTGAACATTTATGTAATTCACATAATCATTAGGTTGCAAATATTGAACTGAGTAAGGTATTTTTGAAGAATCGTTACGAAAGGAATTAAGAATCTTTTTTGAAAAAAAAAAAAACCCTTCTGATTCTCACAGAGAGTACTTTAAAAATGGCTATCATTTGACATGTGCCTAGTCTTTCGTCTATTCAGTTAAATGCAAAGTTGTGGTTACTATTGTCCAGTGGTAGTTGACTGGGGCAGAAAAACCATTATAGTGGTCCTCCAGTGGTCAGCCACAGAACACTCCAGAAGACAGTCTGGCCATTCTGTCTGTTTTCAAGCCATGGACAATGAATTTTGGCCCCAGTGATAGAGAGAAAGATTCAATCTAATCTGGTATAGGATCCTCACTAATCCAGCTTTAGCCATAATGATTGTCCTCTTTTTTATCTCTATCACTCCACAGACATGGAGACCTCAGTCACACTACAGTGCCTCCAGGATTACTTCATGCTGTATAAAGTTTATGTGTGCTCTTTCATATTTTTCTGTGGTCAATTTTTATCTTTCATCAAGTTTTTTTGCCCCAGTGCAAACACTAGCCATGAATTTGCCTGTCTTTGAAAAGTCATCAAATTGACTTTATTGTGATACCTCATGTAGCCAATTATGGGATTTTTTAAGGACTGCTATAAAACCTTTTCCCCCATCATATTTTTTGTTTGTCATTGAATCAATTTGAATATTGTAATATCATGTGTAGCTGATTAAGAGATATCTACAGGGACATTCAAAATGAAACTTATATTCCCTTCATATTTTTCTTGTTTTTTCTCCTTGACTCTATCATTTATCTGAGTTCAAAACCTGCCCTGAAAGTTGCTGTCTTTGAAAAAATGTACAATTAATTGTACTGTGTAGATGATTGTGAGATATCTTCAGAGGCCCTTTTTAAGCATGGTAGGCACATCAAATGTATGACATCAAAAGCGTATTTTGACCTAAAAATTATCATTTGTGGAGAATGATTGATTAGGTACTACGCTTGTATATTTCTCTCATATAAATTGCATTTTGTCAATTACAATACACTTTGGAGATCATGCATGCTAAAAGTCACTTACTGTACGTGCACATTGAGTAATAGCAGAGATGTGTAGTTGGCAGTGGTTGGCATGGGCAGATCCAAGCTATAAATGCATATCAAAACGACTTTGCATTTATCAACTGTACAGAAACACGTTTCTGGCTCAAACGTGTTTACAATTGCATTTTTTCAATGTTTCAGAAGCGCGTTTCTAACCCCATAATCAAAACAGCTTTGCATTTATCAACTGCCCAAAACTCTCTGAAAGTTGTTTGGAAACCTGAAGTCTGCACCAGAAGTGATTGATAAAATGCACCATAGGATCAGTAGGATTGCCACAACTGACCTCAGGATCTAATAAGATCTGATATGATCACCGTGATCACCCCAATATGATCTGATATGATTTCAAAAGTGGTGCAAATTGTGAGAGACATGCACAAATATTCTACTATCAGCTGCTTATGGCCAATCTTGGCATTTGTAATGAATTCCATGATTGTGGGAACATTGCTTAACTCTTTGCATGGTAAATGTGTAAAATCTATAGAAATGTCAATGTACTAACTCTTTGGCCAACATCTTTGTCCCGTTCGTTTCTTTGACAAACTGTCCCCATCTTGTGACTTCCTGGTGACCTGGTAGAAAAACTTAGAAAAGAATAGATGAAATACTTCCCATTTTATTTTGGTATCATCGGTGAAAAGAAAAAATCAATACTGCAACCACAATTGAATGGCTAGCTGGGTCATTGTTTTATGGCAACTTGTAAGGTTGTGTGGATGATACAAGGCTTCGGATTTCACAATTGAAGTCTTTTCCCTCCCAGAAATAAATCCCAAGAGAAAGTTTCATGACTTCACTCTATTGACACTCAACCAGTCAAAGCGATCTATGGCTGTTTCCGCACTGGCCTAGAAACGTAATTGCAATGCTGAATTACAATTATGAGTACAATTATGATTAAAATGATGTGTTAATATACATGATTGATTGAGGAATGCTTCATGGATTCTGTGGTTTTGAATTTCAGAGCGAGGAAAGGAGGTGTGGCTTCCTAGTTCCCTAGTTCCTGTCAATCACTCTTGAGTAGTAAGTACACATGCTTTGAGTGCAGCGAGAGCATTTGAGGAGTCCGGTTTTTTTTGGTGAAAAAGTGGTTGAAAAGTCACTGTAAGCTCCACCCCAAAAACATGATTTGGAGGTCATCCATTCACATGATGGCTTCGTTCCATAATTCTAGAGAATCATGATTGGAAAACACCTCTGGACTATCATTCGAATTACGAAAGAAATTACAATTAAAATCACTCTCCACGATTCCAGTTTGCATACACACGGCCAGAATGCTTCATTTTAATCATGATTCTCGTGATGCATCATTAGAATTGTAAGTCAAATAACACACTCTAGGTATGTCAGAAAATAGCCTACTTCTTGGTTTTCTGCCTCTAGAAAGAACTGGAAGGAAGTAAAGGAGAAAGTGTTCAAGGTCCCACTCATTGATTTTGACAGTAGTGTGAAGGATGCAGCGTCAAATATAGTGCAAGTAGAGTGGACTGTCTTCACATCAAACTATCTCATATTCCAAGTGACATGAATTTACTAGATGGAATATAAACTAGAGATTGTAATTTGTCATTACTGACAAATTAAGGTGATCCGATTTTTTTTTAATCAATGATTCGAGGTCTGATCGCAATAGGCATGACCATACAGGTTTCATCTGTGTTTAGAGACATTGGCCGTGTGATGTTTGGATTCTCATTTAAAAAAGGGAGTCATATCTGTCATCTTTGGTACCAAATTCTGTATACACTAGATAACGAAGATTCAGCAACAAATACATAATTTAGGCATGACCATACAGGTTTCATGTGTGTTTAGGGACATTCGCCGTGTGACATTTGGAATCTCATTTACAAAAGCGAGTCAGACCTGCCATCTTTGGTACCAAATTCCGTATACACTGTAACGAAGATACAGAATGAAGTATATTTGACCATTGACCCCACTTTGCACAGCCAGGATGGCATCTATGCAAAAAGTGGTTATTTTCGTAAAATGATTCTTGTAACATGGTCTTTGCGTGTGCAAAATATGGAAGAGATAGGACATGTATTCACTAAGATACAGAATGAAACATTTATGACCTTTGACCCTAATTTACATACCCAAGATGGTGTCTGACTATGAAGTTGTTATTTTATGAAATAATGTACGTGACATGAACTAAACATGTGCAAACTTTGAGAACTTTGAGGGTGATAGACGCTGTTTTTCTTGAGTTATTGCAAAGAAAGTTGCAGAAAGAAAGACATATCTCAATACATTGAAGATAAGCTTTAATTTCAACCAAGTTTTTTAACGTGATCCCGACATCGTATGAAAAAACGAAGGGTAAACTACGATAGCCCAAAGTCTCAGCTACAACATATTAAGATCTGGGAGCAATTCACCGAAGCATAAGTGAGCTAGTGCTCGAAAAAGATAGTCATGTCAAATTTCATTTGCAGAAAAACTGCACTCCCTTAGAGATAACACGTCATAATGAAGATACAGAAAGAAGAATATATGACCTTTGACCCCACTTTGCACAGACATGATGGCATCTGAGCAAAAAGTCGTTATTTTGTGAAATGATTCTTGTAACATGGTCTTTGCGTGTGCAAAATATGGGAGAGATAGGACATGTATTCACCAAGATACAGGATGGAACATTTATGACCTTTGACCCTAATTTACATACCCAAGATGGTGTCCGATCAAGTAATTGTTATTTTATGAAATAATATACGTGACATGAACAAAACATGTGCAAAATATGGGATTAATAGCCATTGTTATTGTTCATCTCTTGCACAGAAAGTAGTAGAAAGAAAGAAAAATAAAGAAAAAATTATGTTATTTTTATAGAAATTTGAAGGAGAAGCATGAAAAAATCAGAAAAAGATAAAGTTAGGAAAGGAGATTCAGACTAACTAAAGAAAAAGAAAAAAAAAAGTGTTTAAAAAAATTAAAAAAAAACTGGCAGGGGTGAGCATCGAACCAGGGACCTTAGGATTACGAGTCGGATGCGCTATGCAATGACCTATTTCATGCTCCATAGGCCCTGTGTGTTAAGCAAAATGACGCTGCATCGAAGCCACATGCAATTTTTCAACCAAGTTTTTCGACGTGATGCCGACGTCGTATGAAAAAATGGAGGGCACACTTCCGATAGCTCAAAGTCTCAGCTACAACATACTAAAATCTGGGAAAAATTCACCGAAGCATAAGTGAGCTAGTGCTCGAAAAAGATAGTCATGTCAATTTTCTCTGCCAGAAAAACTGCTCTCCCATAGAGATAACACGTAAACTGGTCAAATTTTACAAGGATACTTTCAATCCATTTTTACGAGGTGATGACGTTATCCAATCAAAATGTTGTAATTATATTAATGAAAGAACATTTCATAAGCTACAACATACTGAAATCTGGGTGAAACTTGGCGAAATTTAAGTGAGATACGCTCGAGTGAATTTGAAATTTGATGACGTCATTTTGAAAATTTACTTTGTTTACTTTATTAAGAAATTTGATATCTTGTAATCATTTTTTCAGTATCGCCAACCTATGAAATGACATGTACAACTCATCAGCTTTTAGAATATATCAAGAAAATGGGGGGTCACCGTCCATCCTGACGAGTAAAATCCGATTTAAATTTGGCGGTTTTTTGGCATAGTTGCACTGTGTATCCCCATTGACGCACGCGCGGAATTTTGAATTTGACGGGCCCGTATGACGTCATATTGAGTCGGATCGACTTGAAACTTGATAGAAATATTCCTTGACATTTCGGACATCCGATCCATGTGAAAAAACTGAAAATTTCTATTGCATATGAGCTGTGCGTGCGTATATGTGCGCGCGCGTACGCGTCCGTCCGATTTTATCAATTTTTCAAAAAATGCTCCAAATGGTCTGAAACGTATGCAAAAAAAATTTGAGCTCGATTTGAGCATACAAATATTTCAACGCGCGCGTACGCGCACGTATCAAGAGAAAATGTGAATTTTGAGAATATGAGTAGAATGCGCATAACTTGAAATAAATGTGACGTGAATTTCATTGAAAAACTTCATTCCATTAATGAGATATGATTGAGAATGTGTTTTCATATAATGACGTCATAGTGACGTCACGGGCAACTGATCACAATGATTTTACTAAATTTGTCGTCTTTGGGACACAATACATATATGATATAAGTATGACATTGATAGGCATTGCACTTTCTGAGCTAACCTCTGCACAACTTTTGAGGAGAAATAAAGAAGAACTAGAGATTGTAATTTGTCATCACTGACAAATTAAGGTGATCCGATCTTTTTTTTAATCAATCATTCGAGTCCTGATACTGCAAAGTCTCAGCTACAACATATTAAAATCTGAGAGAAATTCACCGAAGCATAAGTAAGATAGTGCTCGATATAAAGAGTCATGTCAATTTTCACATCTAAAAAATTCCCTCCCATAGAGACAACACGTCATAGCAGAGATAGAAAAAGAAGTACATATGACCTTTGACCCCACTTTGCACAAACAAGATGGCATCTGAGCAAAAAGTGGTTATTTTATGAAATGATCCCTGTAACATGGTCTTGACGTGTGCAAAATATGGGAAGGATAGGACATGTATTCACCAAGATACAGGATGAAACATCTATGACCTTTGACCCTAATTTACATACCCAAGATGGCGTCTGATCAAGTAGTTGTAATTTTATGAAATAATTTTCATGACATGAACTAAACATGTGCAAAATATGAAGGTGATAGGGGCTGTTTTTCTTGAGTTATTGCAAAGAAAGTTGCAAAAAGAAAGAAATATTTCAATACATCTAAGATAAACTTCAATTTCAACCACGTTTTTTCACGTGATTCCGACAGCGTATGAAAAAACGAAGGGCACACTTACGATAGCCGTACATCTCAGCTACAACATATTAAAATCTTAGAGAAATTCACCGAAGCATAAGTGAGCTAGTGCTCGATAAAGATAGTCATGTCAATTTTCATTTCCATAAAAATTGCACTCCCATAGAGATTACACGTAAGCTGGTCAAATTTGACAAGGTTACCTTCAATCCATTTTTTCGAGGTAATGTCGTCATCAAATCAAAATTGTTTAATTACATTTATGAAAGAGAATTTCATAAGCTACAACATATTGAAATTTGGGTGAAAATTGGCAAAGGATTAGTGAGATAAGCTCGAATGAACTTGAAATTTGATGACGTCATTTTGAAAATTTACTTTTTTTACTTTATTACGAAATTTGATATCTTTTAATCATTTTGTCAGCATAGCCAACCCATGAAATAACATGTACAACTCATCAGCTTTCAGAATATGTCAAGAAAATGGGGGGTCACCGTCCATCCTGACGAGTAAAATCCGATTTAAAATTGGCGGTTGTTTGGCATAGTTGCACTGTGTATCCCCATTGACGCACGCGCGGAATTTTGAGTTTGACGGGCCCGTATGACGTCATATTGAGTCGGATCGACTTGAAACTTGGTAGAAATATTCCTTGACATTTTGGACATCCCATCCGTGTAAAAAAACTGAAAATTTCTATTGCATACTAGCTGTGCGTGCGAATATGTGCGCGCGCGTACGCGTCCGTCCAATTTTTTCAATTTTTCAAAAAATGCTCCAAATGATCTGAAACGTGTGCAAAAAAATTTTGAGCTCGATTTGAGCATACAAATATTTCAACGCGCGCGTACGCGCGCGTGTTAAGATAAATATGAATTTTTGAGAAAATGAGTAGAACCCGCTTGACTTGAAATATATGTGACGTAATTTACATTAAAAAATTCCATTCCATTTATGAGATATGCATGAAAATGTGTTTTCATATAATGACGTCATAGTGACGTCACGGTCGACTGATCACTACGATTTTACTTGACCCGTCGTCTTTGGGACATGATACATATATGGTATAAGTTTGACATTGATAGGCAATGCACTTTCTGAGCTAACTCTTGCACAACTTTTGCGGAGAAATAAAGAAATAAAGAAAGAAGAATAAAGAATCAGTACAGATACAGAAGGTGATCCGAGAGGATACTCGGATCACCTAACTAGAACCGGAATTTGTCAACACTGACAAATTAGGTGATCCGATCTCTTCGAAAATCAATGATTTGAGTCCTGATCCAAATATTCATGATCATACAGGTTTCATCTGTGTTGACGGAACATTGGCCGTGTGATGTTTGGATTCTCATTTAGAAAAGGGAGTGAGACCTGCCATCTTTGGTACCGAATTCCGTATACACTAATGGAAATACAGAATGCAGTATATTTGACCTTTGACCGCACTTTGCACACCCAAGATGGCGTCTAAGCAAAAAGTGATTATTTCATGAAATGATTCTTGTAACATGGTCTTTGCGTGTGTAAAATATGGGAAAGATAGGACATGTATTCACCAAGATACAGGATGAAACATTTATGACCTTTGACCCTAATTTACATACCCAAGATGGTGTCCGATCAAGTAGTTGTTATTTTATGAAATAATGTACGTGACATGTACTAGACATGTGCAAAATATGGGATTGATAGCCATTGTTGTTGTTCATCTATTGCACAGAAAGTAGTAGAAAGAAAGAAAAATAAAGAAAAAATTATGTTATTTTATAGAAATTTGAAGGAGAAGCATAAAAAAATCAGAAAAAGATAAAGTAAGGAAAGCGAGATTAAGATTAACTAAAGAAAAAGAAGAAAAAAAGTGTTTAAAAAAATTTTAAAAAAATATTGGCAGGAGTGAGCCTCGAACCAGGGACCTTAGGATTACGAGTCGGATGCGCTACGCAATGACCTATTTCATTCTCCATAGGCCCTGTGTATTAAGCAAAATGACGCTGCATCGAAGCCTCGTGCCATTTTCAACCAAGTTTTTCGAATTGATGCCGACATCGTATGAAAAAATGGAGGGCACACTTACGATAGCCCAAAGTCTCAGCTACAACATACTAAAATCTGGGAGAAATTCACCGAAGCATAAGTGAGCTAATGCTCGAAAAAGAGAGTCATGTCAATTTTCACTGCCAGAAAAACTGCTCTCCAATAGAGATAACATGTAAACTGGTCAAATTTGACAAGATGACTTTCAATCCATTTTTACGAGGTGATGCCGTCCTCCAATCAAAATGTTGTAATTATATTGATGAAAGATCATTTAATAAGCTACAACATACTGAAATCTGGGTGTAAATTGGCAAAGGATAAGTGAGATACGCTCGAGTGAACTTGAAATTTGATGACGTCATTTTGAAAATGTACTTTTTTTACTTTATCAAGAAATTTGATATCTTTTAATCATTTTGCCAGCATCGTCAACCCATGAAATAACATGTACAACTCACCAGCTTTTAGAATATGTAAGAAAAATGGGGGGTCACCGTCTATCCTGACGAGTAAAATCGGATTTAAAATTGGCGTTTTTTTGGCATAGTTGCACTGTATATCGCCATTGACGCGCGCGCGGAATTTCAACTTTGACGGGCCCGTATGACGTCATAATGAGTCGAATTGACTTGAAACTTGGTAGAAATATTCTTTGACATTTTAGGCATCCGAGAAGTGTAAAAAAACAGGAAATTTTCATTGCATATGAGCTGTGTGTGCGAATATGTGCGCGCGCGTACGCGTCCGTCCAATTTTTTCAATTTTTCAAAAAATGCTCCAAATGGTCTGAAACGTGTGCAAAAAAAATGTGAGCTCGATTTGAGCATACAAATATTTCAACGCGCGCGTACGCGCACGTTTTAAGAGAAAATATGAATTTTGAGAATATGAGTAAAATGCGCATAATTTGAAATGTATGTGACGTAAATTTTATTGCAAAATTCTATTCCATTAATGAGATATGAATGAAAATGTGTTTTCATATAATGACGTCATAGTGACGTCACGGTCGACTGATCACTATGATTTTACTTGATCTGTCGTCTTTGGGACATGATACATATATGGTATGAGTTTGACATTGAAAGGCAGTGCACTTTCTGAGCTAACCGCTGCACAAATTTTGGTTAGAAATAAAGGAAAATAAAAAGAAGAACAAAGAATCAGTACAGATACAGAAGGTGATCCGAGAGGATACTCGGATCACCTAACTAGAACCGGAATTTGTCAAGACTGACAAATTAGGTGATCCGATTTTTTTTGTTAATCAATGATTCGAGTCCTGATCGCAATAGGCATGACCATATAGGTTTTATCTGTGTTTACAGACATTGGCCGTGTGATATTTGGATTCTCATTTAGAAAAGAGAGTCAGGTCTGCCATCTTTGGTACCAAATTCGGTGTACACTATAACGAAGATACAGAATGAAGTATATTTGACCATTGACCCAACTTTGCACAGCCAAGATGGCATCACATTCTGAGCAAAAAGTGGTTATTTTGTGAAATGATTCTTGTAACATGGTCTTTGCGTGTGCAAAATATGGGAAAGATAGGACATGTATTCACCAAGATACAGGTTGAAACATGTATGACCTTTGACCCTAATTTACATACCCAAGATGGTGTCTGGTCAAGTAGTTGTTATTTTATGAAATAATGTACGTGACATGAACTAAACATGTGCAAAATATGGGGATGATAGGGGCTGTTTTTCTTGAGTTATTGCAAAGAAAGTAGCAGAACGAAAGAAATATCTCAATACATCGAAGAACCAAGTTTTTTAACGTGGTCCAGACATCGTATGAAAAAAATGAAGAGGAACATTATCGATAGCGTAAAGTCTCAGCTACAACATATGAAAATCTGGGAAAAATTCACCGAAGGGTATAGTGAGCTATAGTGCTCGATAAAGACAATTATATCAATTTTCACATCTAGAAAAATTCCCTCCCATAGAGATAACACGTCATAGCAAAGATACAGAAAGAACTACATATGACCTTTGACCCCACTTTGCACAAACAAGACGGCATCTGAGTAAAAAGTGGCTATTTTGTGAAATAATTCTTGTAACATGGTCTTTGCGTGTGCAAAATATGGGAAAGATAGGACATGCATTTATCAAGATACAGGATAAAACATTTATGACCTTTGACTGTAATTTACATACACAAGATGGTGTCCAATTCAAGTAGTTACAGTGTATTTTATGAAATAATGTACGTGACATGAACTAAACATGTGCAAAATATGGGGGTGATAGGGGCTATTTTATTTGAGTTGTTGCGAAGAAAGTTGTAGAAAGAAAGAAATATCTTGATATTACACATCGAAGATAAGCCTTAATTTCAGCCAAAATTTTTAACGTGATCCTGACATTGCATGAAAAAACGGAGGACACTCACAAGATAGCGCAGTCTCAGCTACAAAATATTAAAATGTGGGAGAAATTTTGTTTATTTCCATCATTCCACAAGGATAAAAAAAAAAACACATGACATATAAAAAACAAAACAACGTTAACACAAGGTTTTGTTACATTCATATGCTACATGTATACAAATCAGCACAAAGTACACAACTGTAATGATGAAAAATGGAATGCACATAAGAAAGCCTTTAAATGGCTTGTAAGACTGTGCATACATGTACCTAATAATGTATAGAAACAGATTTGAATTGAGAAAACAAACAAGCAAAAACATACAGAAACAAACAAACAAACAAATTAACATGGTCAAAATACATAAGGATATCACCCAAAATCTAAAAACGATACTTTCACATAGAACTTCAGTATAAACTCAGAAGAATCTTTTTATACTGTTTTTAAAAAATATTATGAAATTGTACATTAAAAACATGGTTCACGTTCAAATCCTTCCACAATACAGGTCCAGTATACCTTAATGAATATTTGGACCTATCATTTGAGAAAGACCATCGGTGAATCTGGTAACATGATCTAGTATAATGAGTGTGAAGATGTAGTTGATTCTTCCTGAAAAACAGATGTTAAGGGAGAAACCCTCACATCATCATGCACTATTAATGGAGTATCTGTATATAAAGTATCTGAGGTTCCGTTGTCTTCGACCACTTGAGTAATCAAACTATTACAAGGCTCAAACATTTGGGGAAAAAAAAAGAAAAAAGAAAAGAAGTGCAGAAGTTATACAGAAAATCAGAGATATACAAGTGTGTACATATAATTCAAAAAGAAAAAAAAATACAATGTATACAAAATTCAACAAGTTACCCAATATCTGAGTGCCTATTTGGGATCAATTTAGGCCCATGTCAAAGCTTTCCAAGTCACATTTACTAAGGATGGTCTTCTTTATTGTCTTTCTGTTTGTTGCTGGCAACAAAGTTTGACGGCTGGGATGTCGCGATGTCGTTGCGGGGGGCAACACGATGCGATCTGTCAAGATCATTGAGAGTAATGGGCACATCGAGCTGGTCGGAACAGAGCTGGCGGATGAGTTGGTCTGTGTCTTCTAGTCTGCTCTCTTTAACACCATGGAACTTCAGGGAATTGCGGCGGGAATATTGCTCTGCTTCATTCATCGTCAGTTTGAGATTGTTGACAGCTGTTGCTTGATCATCAAGAGCGGTGGTGAGACGTTTTATTTCAGCATCTTTTGCTTTGAGGGATGCTTCCAGGTCAAAGATGCAGCCATCATGTTGATCGGACTTCTCCTTGAGACTGGTGCACTTTTGCTCCACTACAGTAGGTCAAGGCGCTGGACAAACTTTGTCGTTTGTTTATTCATGGCTTTCTCAACAGCTTCTTCGATGGCTTTAAGGAAATCAGGACTCTGGATATACTCTCCAAAAGCCTGAATGATTACTTCAGTACTTGTGGCTTTCCCTTTGCGGGTCTCCATATTGGGGTATCAGGTGCGACAGACAGTGTGACAGTAGTACTGGAATCTGGAGTGATGGCTATTACGGTGCTTATGATACTCAGTGACGAACAGAAATGGCGAGGTCAGGCATACTGACTGCAGAGAAGCAGCCAGTGGACTGTAGCTGTAATCCACATTGGCACTCTGAGACTATGATTGTAGAGCATAAGTCAATTCATCTTCACTTCGAGGTAGGTCTAATACTCTTATATACCGTCACGTGAAGAACACTTGTGATAGTCATTTGGTGATAATCACGGGAGGTTTTGAGTTCTGAGAAGATGAGGCTTAACTTCAGATGTCACATGAGATACTCAGTAGTCTACAAGCAGTACACTGTGTAGCTAGGCGACTGAAGTACGTACAACTTGCTTGCACATAGCATTCAGCACCGCTACAGATACACGTATGCACAGTACACAGTTCAGTAGCCGTAGGACATGTATAACTAACAGTAACACTCAGTATCAGTTTATCCAAGCACACTGTGCATTGACATTAAGTTCAGGGTTTCCACGGATATAAGGCTGAGAGACACAGGTCACTGTAGCAAGAGGGCATGTAATATTGGTCCTGTGGTGTATGCAATATCAGAAAAAAACTTACAGCAGATCGTCATTGTCACTGCAATTTCTGCATGATGAACTGGTGGTCCATGACACGAAGATGAATGTGTGGGACTATAGCGCGAAAGACTGTTGTTTGCAGCGGTGTTTGCAGCAGGGACAGAACCACAAAATTCATGTTCAGCAGGTCCAGATGCATGAAATCACAGATAAATCAGTTGCATTATGTCTTTAGCTCTCAGAATGTGAGGCAGAGGCACAGCGATATGGCATGTCCATCCGTGAGATTTCTTGTGATTTTCTGGCATACATAGGCATACACAGGCATACATAGGCACACATACGGTTAATATGGTGATACGGTGAAATTCACCGAGAAGGTATATGTACGGACGTGAGCTACTGCTCGATAAAGACAATCTGTCCTCCGTAGACAGACGGAAGGTACCAGTACCCATTGCTGTGTGGATATTCTTAACCACTGTCTCTATGGAAAATTGGGTGAGGTACCTCACCCTTCTCGATAGCGTCTCATTCACTGCCCTAGGTCGGCAAATTTAAGCTTGTACAGTTAAATCAACTATTCAAGAATAGACTTCACACACCACATTAATGAATAATCCAACATTTCGGTCGAATTTTCAACGTAAAACACACATCAACCGCATCAACCAGCCTGTTGCGTCGTCACGTTCAAACTTGTTTGAATGTAAAAAAGCTGTCAGAAATTTGGTTTACAACGACGTTTGATCTGTGCGCAATGCTCCACACAGGAGCCGGGATCATTGACTTCGGTCTGTATACGGAGGGGATCCGTGATACAGACCGATCTTTCGGTCAAGTATTCACCAAGATACAGGATGAAACACTAATTTACATACCCAAGACGGTGTCCGATCAAGTAGTTGTTTTTTTATGAAATAATGTACGTGACATGAACTAAACATGTGCAAAATATGGGGGCGATAGGAGCTGTGTTTTTTTAGTTATTGCAAAGAAAGTTCCAGAAAGAAAGAAATATCTCAATACATCAAAGATAAGATTTAATTTCAACCAAGTTTTTTGACGTGATCCCGACATCGTATGAAAAAACAAAGGACACATTACGATAGCCCAAAGTCTCAGCTACAACATATTAAAATTTGGGAGAAATTCACCGAAGTATAAGTGAGCTAGTGCTCGATAAAGATAGTCATATCAATTTTCATTTCCAGAAAAACTGCACTCCCATAGAGATAATACGTAAACTGGTCAAATTTGACAAGGTGACTTTCAATCCATTTTTACGAGGTGATGCCGTCATCCAATCAAAATGTTGTTATTATATTAATGAAAGATCATTTAATAAGCTACAACATACTGAAATCTGGGTGTAAATTGGCAAAGGATAAGTGAGATAGGCTCGAGTAAACTTGAAATTTGATGACGTCATTTTGAAAATTTACTTTTTCTACTTTATTAAGAAATTTGATATCTTTTAATCATTTTGCCAGCATCACCAACCCATGAAATAACATGTCCAACTCATCAGCTTTCAGAATATGTAAAGAAAATGGGGGGTTACCGTCCATCCTGACGAGTAAAATCGGATTTAAAATTGGCGGTTTTTTGGCATAGTTGCACTGTATATCGCCATTGACGCGCGCGCAGAATTTCAACTTTGACGGGCCCGTGTGACGTCATATTGAGTCGGATTGACTTGAAACTTGGTAGAAATATTTCTTGACATTTCGGACATCCGATGAAAGTGAAAAAACTGGAAATTTCTATTGCGTATGAGCTGTGCGTGCGTATATGCGCGCGCGCGTACGCGTCCGTCCGAATTTTTCAATTTTTCAAGAAATGCTCTAAATGGTCTGAAACGTGTGCAAAAAAAATTTGAGCTCGATTTGAGCATACAAATATTTCAACGCGCACGTACGCGCACGTTTTAAGGGTATAGAAGAATTTTGAAAACACAAGTAGAATTAACTTGATTTGAACTATATGTGACGTAAATTTCATTGAAAAATTCCATTCCATTAATGAGATATGAATGAGAATGTGATTTCATATAATGACGTCATAGTGACGTCACGGTCGACTGATCACTATGATTTTATAAAATCTGTCGTCTTTGGGACATGATACATATATGGTATGATTTTGAAATTGATAGGATGAGCACTTTCTGAGCTAATCGATGCACAACTTTTGAGGAGAAATAAAGAAGAAGAAGAAGAAGAAGAACCAAAGAATCCGTACAGATACAGAAGGTGATCCGAGAGGATTCTCGGATCACCTAACAACTAGAGATTGTAATTTGTCATCACTGACAAATTAAGGTGATCCGATTTTTTTTTAATCAATGATTCGAGTCCTGATCGTAATAGGCATGACAATACAAGTTTCATCTGTGTTTAGAGACATTGGCCGTGTGAGGTTTGGATTCTCATTTAGAAAAGGGAGTCATATCTGCCATCTTTGGTACCAATTCTGTATACACTGAATAACGAAGATACAGCAACGAATACATATGACCTTTGACCCACCTTTACACTCCCAAGATGGCATCTGAGGAAAAAGTGGTTATTTTGTGAAATGATTCTTGCGACATCGTCTATATTCGTGTGCAAAATATGGCAAAGATAGGACAGGTATTCACCAAGATGCAAAATGCAAAGTCTTAGGTACAACATAAAATCTGGGAGAAATTCACCGAAGGGTAAGTGAGAGCTAGTGCTCGATAAAGAAAAGCATGTCGATTTTCACATTAAAAAAAAATCCCTCCCATAGAGATAACACGTCATAACGAAAATACAGAAAGAAGTACATATGACCTTTGACCTCACTTTGCACACCCAAGATGGCGTCTGAGCAAAAAGTGGTTATTTTGTGAAATGATCCTTGTTACATGGTCTTTGTGTGTGCAAAATATGGGAAAGATAGGACATGTATTCACCAAGATACAGGATGAAACATTTATGACCTTTGACCCTAATTTACATACCCAAGATGGTGTCTGATCAAGTAGTTGTTATTTTATGAAATAATGTACGTGACATGAACTAAACATGTGCAAAATATGGGATTGATAGCCATTGTTGTTCATCTATTGCACAGAAAGTAGTAGAAAGAAAGAAAAATAAAGAAACAAATATGTTATTTTATAGAAATTTGAAGGAGAAGCATAAAAAAATCAGAAAAAGATAAAGTTAGGAAGGGAGATTAAGAATAACTAAAGAAAAAGAAGAAAAAAAGTGTTTAAAAAAATGAAAAAAAAAATTGGCAGGGGTGAGCCTCGAACCAGGGACCTTAGGATTACGAGTCGGATGCGCTATGCAATGACCTATTTCATGCTCCATAGGCCCTGTGTATTAAGCAAAATGACGCTGCATCGAAGCCACGTGCCATTTTCAACCAAGTTTTTCGACGTGATGCCGACGTCGTATGAAAAAATGAAGGGCACACTTACGATAGCCCAAAATCTCAGCTACAACATACTAAAATCTGGGAAAAATTCACCGAAGCAAAAGTGAGCTAGTGCTCGAAAAAGAGAGTCATGTCAATTTTCACTGCCAGAAAAACTGCTCTCCCATAGAGATAACACGTAAACTGGTCAAATTCTACAAGGATACATTCAATCCATTTTTACGAGGCGATGACGTCATCCAATCAAAATGTTGTTTTTACATTAATGAAAGAACATTTCATAAGCTACAACATACTGAAATATGGGAGAAAATTGGCAGAGGATAAGTGAGATACGCTCGAGTAAACTTGTAATTTGATGACGTCATTTTGAAAATTTACTTTTTTTACTTTATTAAGAAATTTGATATCTTTTAATCATTTTGTCAGCATTGCCTACCCATGAAATGACATGTACAACTCATCAGCTTTCAATATATGTAAAGAAAATGGGGGGTCACCGTCCATCCTGACGAGTAAAATCGGATTTAAAATTGGCAGTTTTTTGGCATAGTTGCACTGTATATCGCCATTGACGCGCGCGCGGAATTTCAACTTTGACGGCCCCGTATGACGTCATATTGAGTCGGATTGACTTGAAACGTGGTATAAATATTCCTTGACATTTCAGACATGCGATCAAAGTGAAAAAACTGGAAATTTCAATTGCATATGAGCTGTGCGTGCGTATATGCGCGCGCGCGTACGCGTCCGTCCGATTTTTTCAATTTTTCAAAAAATGCTCCAAATGGTCTGAAACGTGTGCAAAAAAATTTTGAGCTCGATTGGAGCATACAAATATTTCAACGCGCGCGTACGCGCACGTTTTAAGAGAAAATATGAATTTTGAGAACATGAGTAGAATGCGCATAACTTTAAATATATGTGACGTAAATTTCATTGAAAAACTTCATTTCATTAATGAGATATGATTGAGAATGTGTTTTCATATAATGACGTCATAGTGACGTCACGGTCGACTGATCACAATGATACATTAGATTTGCCGTCTTTGGGACATGATGCATACATGATATAATTTTGAAATTGACAGGCAGCGGACTTTCTGAGCTAACCTCTGCACAACTTTTGCGGAGAAATAAAGAAGAAAAAAGAATCCGTACAGATACAGAAGGTGATCCGAGAGGATACTCGGATCACCTAAAAAGAAGAAAAACAAAGAATCCGTACAGATACAGAAGGTGATCCGAGAGGATACTCGGATCACCTAATTAAATTGTGAAGGTTTTTAAGGTACAGTCTGTAAGTGCAGACTAGAAGTACCTTTGGCTGGAGGTCCCTGTAATAATGAGCCTTTCTTTAGACAGAGATGACACCTTGGTATAAAACCTCCCAACTCACACCAAGGACAGCTTCCCACTTACCTGTCAATTGTTTGCCGCGTTTCACTTTTCCCATCTTTGCAAACGTGTTTCTGTTTGGAAAGGTGGTACTTTTATGAAAAGAACTGCCTTTTACGTGGTTTCCTTTGGCCCGCTAGTCCAAATACCTCAGACTTGGTTTGTAAAGAGATGGAGTGAATAGTAGATCCTGCGGATTAACTCTTGGCTAAGGCTAAAAAAGTAGAAGGGGAAAAAATGTGTGACTGCAGATTTTTTTCCTTAAGAAGTTCAAAATGCATGCAAATTTATCTAAATATCTACCTATAAAGACATTGTATTAGAATTATAAGAATAAGAAATGTCTTTGGGAACCTGTGAAATTTTAATTTTCTTGAAGATGATTTCAGATATTTACCAAAAAGAGATGTTTTGGAGAGATTTGCACAGCCTTCCAGACAGAATTGATACACAGTTTTCTTTGCTGTCAGTCTGTCCTCGCTTTCACACTATTGATTATGGTAAGCCATTGTTTTGTAAGTGTATCTAGAGACTCTTTTCATTTCATTGGGTTCCAAATGATTATTTAATTATTTCATTATTTCATGTGTTCATTGTATATAGCGTATTATGATGATGACAGCATGACGCTCTCAGTCATACCTTGTCAGAAAGGATTCTTTGATTTGACACAATTTTTTTTTTTCCACCTGCATAATCATGCTGGTCCATCTTCATGGCATAACTATGTTATATCCTTCCTTTGAATTATAATCTAATCTTCTATGGCTAAGTCTTCTTTAGGATACAGATGACCCTGTTTTCTGTCAATGAATTGTTGCCATGATTACCATTATTTGTCAGTAGTCTTATTTGCAGACACTCTTCTGTAACTGGAAGTGAAACTGTATAAATCCCAAATACTATACACTGCTTTTAATGCTCTTTCAAATATTCCACTTTATTTAGTGTCCTTTGTTAAGCTTTGCTTCTTATCTTATCTGCATGATTTGCTACATTGATAAAGCATCTAAAGCCATGATAGCTAGGATTATGTGAATTTTTGATTGTGAATTTTATGTTCTGTATTTATCTGTATTTTGTTTTTAAGTCATGTTCTTTTGTATCTTTTGTCTGGCACCGTGGAAAGGATTATTTTAACCCTTGACACACTTTATTCAATCTATTGAGCATATCAACCATATTGAAATATTTCGTATTGATAGAGTCTGAGGTAGAGACTACAAATCTTGTCAATGCTCCTTCCCTTCCACCCCCCCCCCCATGTCTGATCTCCTCACCCCACCTCCTGCTTCCACTTTTGCTTTTGTTGCTTCCATTTTGCACCCATCCATGCCGAATCCTCCCCCCAGTTTGCCCCTGGCTTGTTGAGTGCTGTTGGTATCTTTACCCCTCCCATACAGTTGTAACTCTGCGTCACTCTCTACAGGTCTCCCAAAAGTCATGCACCCGTAAATACCGACAGACAATTACCGCCTGTTGGGCAATCGTATCTATAAGGAGATAAACAAACACTATTTGGTTTTCACCTCACCCCTTGTTGCTACATCAACTTCTTCTGTCAAGTCTGTTTGCATCCAGCACGGGGATCAGCCAGGTATCCACTACCTGTACCTGTGTACTGATACCGGCTCTTCGGAAGAACTCAAACGGGGAAAGATCTTCCCCCTCTTAATCACAATTAGAATATCTAAATGGACACCTTTCTACTCAAGAGAGTTTTGACAATGAATTCCTTCTTTCTGTGTTTGTGCCACTGGAAGAAAAACCCTTTGCCGAGCCTCTTGCATTAGTGTTGCTCTCGGTTTGTGAACTCCTTACTCTTTTATTGTTGGTTTCACTTATCGAGTAAATTCCAAGGGGGTGCCGTCCTGTGTGTTTGAGAGGCCCTCCTCCGTGTTTCGTGGGACTCCGGCGGTGAGACATGAAATGATTGCATTCTTTTGGATTTTCATCATGGCTGCTAGGGTGTTGCAAGCTCTCGTGAGGTCCATCGTCGATCTGGTTCCAAGGAGACGAAGACAGGAGACCAATGATGAGGTTAGTGACTGGTTGGTGGTAGAAGGTTGATGGAGTGGAAGACTCTCAACCAAGACAAAAGGGGAAAGGATTGACACGAGAAAGTGTTTAGCTGTGATTGCTTGGTGTAAGGATTTTTGTGTGTGCCAGTAGAAATGCATTTAATCTCCATGATGAAGATCTTTTCTGTACATGTAACATACTGTGACATAGATGCAAAATTTTCTCTTTTTGAGGGACATCCATGTACGACATGAATTTTATGTGTTAATTGCAGTTATTAGTGGTTTCATATCATTAACCTTATTACTACTGTATAACTTGTGTGATTATGATGATGATTCATAATTTTCTCATGGGATTGCTGAATAAAAGTAATCAGCCAGTTGTTTGTCACTTATCATCCATAGCATAGCTGGGATGCACATCTTCCATAAAACAGAAATCTCTCCATGTTCAAGTTCAAGAATGAAATCAAACGAAATTAGCATTTTAAGTTTTTATCAATATTTGATATGAAACAAACCAGGAATGAAATGTCAAAATTTGCTGTGTTAACGGTGTGAATATCCCTCTTGAGTTAGATAAATGCAGCCTTAGGTCAGAGAGTAGAGTCTTTTCCATGTATTGCAGGCAACTTTCCATGACCTTTGACCCCAGTTTGAAGGAGAAGAGGCTAGTTTATGTATTCTTCTGCCAATCATTCATCAGAAGACGATAAAATGAACTCACCTCCAGTTTTTACCTATAAGATGGTTGATTTGCTTACATAGGATCCTCTCCCACCGTCTGTTTGTCAGTATGTTTGTCAGTCTGTTTGTTGGCTGGAGAGTCTCTCACAGTGCTCTCCCACCCAGAGAATTCTGGGTATTTCAGCTATCCCAACTAGCATTTTGTGGCTATAATCGTAGGGTCCCATGGATCAAAAAGGGTATTTTCATGCCTTCTCGGGGATGTATATGATAAAAAACTCTGAAAGAGAAGCTATTAATTGTTTGAAAAATAACCCCTTGATCCAAAGAAAATGTTAAAGATTAACACTTCATACAATGTGTGTATGTTTTTTATGGTTTGATATGCTGTTGGGACTGAGTGAAACAGGAATGATTCAACTATCATTTGCATGTAAAATGGAAAGGTACTTTTCATTTTCTACTGGAGAAATATTTATCAGCATGCAAACCCCCCCCCCCAAAAAAAAAAACAGTTGTATGTGTGTGTGTGTGTGTATGTGTGTCTGTATAGTATGTGTGTATGATACATATACACTTTATTCATACACAAGTTTAGCCGCTGCTACATTACAGAGTATGTGTGAACATCTCAAATACGAAATTTGTAGATGAAGCATAACCTTGACAACCAGCAAAATTGGTGAAATAGGTCTATCTACAGCTGATCCGATGCGGCAACTTATGGTATGGACACAGGGAACTAAGGAATTCAATCAAAATGGATCAATATGGATTTGGATGTATAGGACCCCTAAAAAATTATGGGATATGGCTATTTCCTAAATGTTACATCCATACTGTTAAGGATGAATTGAAAGTGTAAGAAAGGTCAACAGGAAAGAATTACATACAATACAATTAAGATGATTCAATGAGACTTTGAAATGAAAATGAAATTGTATCATCTAATATGACAGTGAAAAAAGACCCATAGAAGTTATATGTTGATTGAATTCGACGTTCAAACTACAAAGTTGTGTTTCTATAAATGAAATTGAAACTGGTATTTGGCAAGAATTTGAACGTCTATCCAGCTTGTGCGAAATTGAATACCAACTTTGAGTCGTTAAACTGTATGAATTTCTCTCTAAAGTGAATGAAATAAAATCTAAAAGAAATGACATGGAATAAAATTGAATACTCAAAGAACTAGAAAAGCACTTTGAGAGCGCAGATCTCCGCTAAGCAGCTACTTTCCACTGATGATCTTGTTCTTCCGGCCATAGAGATCAGTGATTTGTCGTTGAGGCGTATTTATCTGCAAAAGCAATTATGGATTGAAGTGTAATTGTGTGTGGTGTTATTTATTACTATCATTTTTTTTTTTACAATGTTATGAGCTCTGCCTCTTATATCATAAAATACATGTAGGCCTACATTTATAATATTACATTGTGTGCTAGAATTATTTTCTGACATTTTTATCCCATATCACATTAAGTAGGGCATGGCACATGAGTGGTTGGATGAAAACTACAGTGACAAAAAGCATGTGGTAATAGATTCCTTGTCTTGGCATGAATAAAAGTTCCAATATCTCAGCACCAAGCAAGAAAACATTCCTTAGCAACAGCTGTGGAATCACATCAGATTTTCTTTCTTCTTTTGATGATAACATCTGCAGACAGTCTGAATCAATAATTGAGTCCAGACATTGACCTCAAAATGTCTTTGATTTACCCATTTTTACAATTTAAAGGACAAGTTCACCTTCATAGACATGTGGGTTGTGTGAATGCAGCAACATTAGTAGAGCACATCATTGAGAGTTTGAGGGAAATCGGACAATCCGTTCAAAAGTTATGAATTTTTGAAGTTTCTGCTCACTCAAGGCTGGATGAGAAGACTACTATAGCTTGTGATGTCACATGAGTACAACGATATAAAGAAAGAATAAAGAAAATTCAACATATTTTCACTTTTCTCACATAACAAAAGAACACTTCACTTCTCTCTTTCAGAAGGCAGGGGGAATAATATTACCCTTAACATATGTCAGTAACAAGTCGAAGATATGTGCACTTTATTCAAAAAGTAAAGTTTTGTGAAATTCTCTTTTTATTTTCTTTATATGGTTGTACGCATATGACATCATACACTGTAGTAGTCTTCTCATCCAGCAGTGACTATGCAGATACTTTAAAAATTCATAACTTTTGAACAGATTGTCCGATTTTCCCCAAACTTTCACTGATGTGTTCTACTAATATTGCTGCATTCACTCAATCCACATGTATATAAAGGTGGACTTGTCCTTTAAGCCAACTTCTGTTTGTCGGTGTTCTTGTCCTCATCTGTACCTCTGCACACTTTTGAGTCTGAATTCCAAGACTAAGGCTGCACTAGTCTAGACCTGTGAGAAGTCAGCTCTATGTTTGAGACCATCCAATATCCAGCAACTCTAGTGGCTCAGGGCAAAACATATTTGGACTATATTGCTAAGGTATCAAATTTTGTTTGAACAGGCTCCATGGGTTCGAAATTTCTCTACATCTTGGCCCATCTATTTCAATTCTTCCCAGTAATTCGACAGGAGCACAATAAATACAACCCCGTGAAATGGTAATAGCGTGCTTTTGGAGCTAAAATTTGATAAGCTGGGTCTACCTAACCAGAAAAGTCACACATGTATTCCTGTTTAACAGACAGCGAGATAATGGCAAGTGGGTTAGAATTTCACCTGCCTGATTTTCCCAAAGCTCAGGGATATTTTCACAGAGAGGAAGGTGTTTTTATAAGATGAAGAGGTCTGGCTGCACATATATTTGTGAGAATTATTTTGGGTTTGTTGCAATAACTTTCTGACTAATAATAGGTAAACCGGTCTCAGAAAAGAAAATGTAACACTAAGTAAATTGCCTTTCAGGCTTAGAATACCGACCTTAAGTTTTGATTGAAAAGAAGTGTTCATGGTAGCCTTTATGGTGTAGCTGCTTGCCCTTTATGCAGATTAAAGTATCAAAGGAAAAGCTACCTTGTGGATATCCTCTTTGCCTTAGTGATATAATCCTCATTTGGCACCTAGCATCAGGATTAGTCATCAGCTTTTGATGAATTATCGTCTAGTTAGAGATCAGCCATCAAAATGTGTAGCGTTTGAGGAATCCTTCATTTACTGCAAGGTTAGAATTGTGATTACTTATGAATATTTGTCACTAATACTTAATAAAAAGTTCAATTTAATAAGATTTTAATTGACATTGTGATATGTTTGTATCTGCCAATGAGAAAATGGGTGTATATGCTATATATTACAGAAGAAGCAAATTTAAGAAATTGAAAACACTTTGATATAAGAAATATGAGATACATCGCCATTCCAGTGAAAATCTGAAAATCAAACTTCATAACCATTTCGGTAAGTTTGATAAGTAAAATCAATTCTAAATAATCTCTTTAAGACTAAGTATCAATTTTATTCTTTTTCACTTTTATACCAGTTTTAAACTGATATAAAAGTGAAAAGAATGAAATTGATCGTCTTCAAGAGATTATTTTCAACATTTATTTTCAAAGAATGAGTAAAACTGGAAAGATATGCCATGTTGTGTCGCAATACAGGTTATGATATCACATGGCAGTCTTTCCCATGGAATGTAAGGATGATGACTTATCACATGTGGGACTACATAAGGGCTTTTTACACTTGTGTTTCTTAACCCCGGACTTTCTCTGACCCAGGACTATCGTTAGTCCCGTACCAATTTTTTCAGCTTTTTACACTCGGCAATTAGTCCCGTACTATCTCTTGTCCGGGGCTAAGGAGAAAACTGACCTGTTTACACTCGTATTTCTTAGCCCCGGACTTTCCAAACCACATGAATATTCATAATTACGCTGTGTACTGTACACGTACACGCACGCACCGGCAGCACTTGATTACCTCGTTTCTGATTGGTCAGTGAGGGTCGGACTTCGTCTCCATCGCTTAGCCCAGGATTATTTTTTCGTTCTGTTTACACTCACTTGCTTGGCACCGCAATTGCGGTGCTAACCCCTGCTATTTTGCAGGGCCAGATAGTACCGTACTATCGGTGGGGCTAGCCCACTTTGGCAAAAACGAGTGTAAACAGAAAGTGGGCTAAGGATAGTCCCGTACCAACGGTGGGGCTAAGGCCCCCCCTTAGCCCTACCGTTGGTCCGGGGCTAAGCAAAATTTTACAAGTGTAAAAAGCCCTATAGAGTCTTGGCCCAAAGGAAGAAAGAAAACAAAAGTGAAAACATTGATGCGCCACTGGTGAAACCACCACTCCCAGTAGATTCTCTCCTCCGGTGCCCTACAAAGAGCCTTTCTCCTTCTTTCTATCCTAGTGAGGATTATACAGGTGTATTGTGATGTATCCTCTTCATTTTGTAGGCTCCACTGATTTTTCTTTGACTTCATAAGGACACCAGGTATTGAATGTGTGCCATAAAATGCTGGCACCTTCAAGAAAAGCCATTTACTCTCTATTTGTCGGATCTTTCCGTCAGTTGTCAAAAGTTTGTATGGACATAATCTGATGCCAGAATGCGTCTTCAAGTAGGTTGACCTCCAGGGTGAGACCGGAGGATTCAATTGTAATCATGTGATCACAAAAGGTATACCACCTCCACCAAAGTATAAATGGTCCCAGCTGGAAACCGCCATGGATGCTAGGATGTGACAGGAAAAGTCAACCACTTTTTCACCCTAAAAAAAAATGTCTTTGATGATTGATACAAAAGATGATCCCAAATTGTGCAAGTGTTAAAAGCATTATTTACCATTTGCAGATGAAACAAAAACCCAGTGTTAGTGCCTCAAAATAGTGCTAAAATGTGAGTTAGGGATAGAAACAACCAATGTAAAAATGCTAATCAGCATAGTCAATGTTAGGTATTGCTGAATATGCAAAATGTGAACAATAGTTATAATAAGATTGTTTTCTAACTCACTAGTCTGCATGTTTCCTTCTTTGATTACTTGCATTTTCTAATTAATTTCTGTGAATGTAATGATGCAGAATATTTGGCGGCAATAAGAAGAATCTCTGATAATGCATACCACTCATGTAATGGATTTCTTAATAAACCCATATAATTTGGTGACTTTGAGACAATTCTTAATAGGCAAATTGATGGAGTGATGTCCAAATACTATCCTTATGAATTGCCCTTGAAGGCCAGAAAGAGGAAATGTCAAGGGATGTTTTCACTTGGCTGGCCAGATCTCCATCTTCGGTTTAACCTCCCAGAGAAGATGGACTCCTGAGGTCCTCTCCTCACTCTTCGAATAAATTCACAGCCTCTGGCATCGAAGTTTAAATTTCAGACTCCGTGTGGAAGTGCTGTGTATCTGAGGATCGTGGGATAGTCAGCAGTGGATGAATCCTCTGAGGGTGGATCTCCCAGAGGGGGGTCAAAGCTGTGGCTCCATCGTCGTGGAGACCAGACCGAGCTTCCAGTTCGGTGGTTCCCAAAATTTGATTCCAGTCATAATTATTTGAGCATGTGTGTATTCAGTCATGGTCTAGTTTGGATAACTCTCAAGATTCAAAATTCTCTACAAAAATTCATTCAAGGTCTTATGTGTCGGTTCTGGATAATCGTGTATCTTCCAAGCTTACGTACTTGTAATGTCAGTATACTTTTATTAGGAGATTTTTTTTTTTTTTTAAAATTTCATAGATTTCTTCGCATACCATTATTTCATTCATCTTCAACCCAAAGCTCTATCGGAACTGACTTTGAACCAGTTTATATTTGTCATTTTTGTTACCTAGGTTTTCATTCATTCCTTAACACCCTGTATCTGCAACAGAGATTGCCAGAGTTTGGCAACCTAGACTACTGCCATTGTAAGGGTCAATAACTTGTGTAGGCAAAAAGAGAGAAAAAAGGCTGCCTCATGAGAAAAAGTGAAATATGATATTCTTGAAGTCTAGCGGTATCTAGTGAGTCTGTTTTGAGTTTTTCAAACATATCTATTTTTTTCCCCTTCCTCCATGGGTCATTGTCTTATGGACTGTTATTTGAACTTGGATCATTTGCAGTCAGAATATGAAAGAAGATCTCTACAGCACATATCTTTTGTGCAATATACTGGTTGTGGTATGATAGATTACACCAATTTTATATGAGAACAAAGTAATAATGCTTGCCTGTCTGTAATGATAACTTGCTAGGAACATGAAACCAGATGATTACTGATTCAATAAGAAACTTCATTACCAAATTTGTGGACATGTTCACCACCGTGACAAATAACTTTGATATCGAGGATTATCACTTTACTTCATAAATCATGACATCTTTTTATCAATCTTTCACTAAGAGGGCAAAGTGCACCATTTATAATACTGAATCATTTGAATCATTTAGGGTCTACCAGTACTTGAACAGACACCGACCTTAAAAAGTTTTAAATGATCAATTACACAAAGTTGCATGAATCTCTTAAATGTCTAGAGTTTGATATCTATAAAAAGAATACTGAAGGCTACATATACTGACACACATGTGTTCACAGACTGGGTTTGTAGATATGGGACAAAAAATATCATTTAATCTGAGAAAAGTATGAATTCAGTGAAATCTTGCCCCATAAATAAAGTCTTGTCCAGGCTTCATGGACAGGTACCTATCATTAGGCCTCCCTATAGAGTCTGAAATCCTTAAATTTGATTGCCTTCCTCCCCCAAGGACTTTCTTAATTCAATTCAAACCAAATATAGCTTTAGTATGATATTGTATATGTCACAAATGTGCTGTAAATGTTTTTTATAGTGTCCTTCTATACAAAATTTTGATGACAGAGGATGAAGCTTAAAATGTTATATGGATTTGTGCAAAAGAGTCAGGTTAGAGGTTATGAACAGAACTGTATGAATGACCGACATGTGTCTTGAGAGTGGTCAACATCAAATTGAAGAGACTTCAGTCATGCTAAGTATGTGAAGGTATTTAAAGTGGGCCCACAGGTGGCTGCCAAAGGGTGTAATAGTGTATCATGCTGTGAGGACCTACACTGAATGAAGGACAGTTATATCTTTCAAGAGTAGATAATGTCAAAGCAAGAAGGTGTACTGATATTTATGCACTGGATATGGTACAGAGTTGGTGCTCTGTGTTCTGTGTAGTGTGGGTGCTCTGTGTTCTGTGTAGTGTGTTCTAAAAACTGTCTGTGCATTATTTTAGTATATTCTGTTTTGGGTGTACTGAATGCTGTGTTCTGTGTACTGAGACACTTTACAGACATGGAAGTTGCACCACCAGGAATACTAAAAAACAATTTTGTTTACATACTGCACATTAGCTAGACACATATACATTCAAAACTTCATTTTATATATGGCATATTTTTTTTTTCTGTTTATTTTTTCCCACCTCATCTCTCATCAAAGTAAGCATGACACTTCCTGTCATGGTGCTGGCAGACGATAAATGAGCGGAAATCATGCAATATGGCACCTTATTACTCTCAGTTTCGCAAGATTAAGGTTGAGAATTTCCCAGAGGAGCCAAGTGGTTGATTTAGGTCTTTGCTTGCTCCAATCCCCCCTGCTCCTCTGGGCTACTCACCCTTGCCTCTCTGATCGCTCTACCTGTGTTGTCGACGATAGCTGAGCATCATGTGTTTATACTAAATTCTCCAAATAAGCCCCACTTTTGTTGGCTGAGAATGTCTCTCATGAAGACCAATATAAAAAGAGTATTACATTCATACACGTGTGTGTGTGTGTGTGTGTGTGTGTGTGTGTGTGTATAATAGTATTTGGCACTTTTGTAAAACAATCAAATGTATTAAAAAAAAAATCCTGTCAGGATATTGTCATCACAAGTTCACAGCTCCTCTATTACATTTTGTTTGTTTATTTCGTTAAGCACATTTATGTTTGTTGGAACAACAGTAATCAGTGAAAATGAAAATATTACAGACCACAGGGATATCATTAGAAAGACACATGGGTCTGCACTTGTGTAGGTAGATCTTTCGTATTAGTTTTATCATTCAAGAATAGAATGCCTATCTGTATTTGTGTTTTCCTTCATACAAAACTAATATGCCTTTGATCAGAACTCTTGGCAGAAGTCTGTGACAGTTCAAAATATTTATCTCATCACATGAGTTACGATGGAGATGGAGACCTCTCCGGAGTGAGATAGATTTTGAGGAGTAAGATATACCGTGAGGAGTTTCGATAGCTACAGGTGTCTCACTCTGGACCTCCCAAACACCTGTTTGTCTCTGTCTCATCGAAAGTTAGAAAACTTCCTCCCCCACATCCTCATCACTCAGAGCTAAAACTTTGGCTGGATTCCCAGCTTGTCCTTCCTCTTTCTCACAATGTCACTTAAAGGACAAGTTCACCTTCACAGACATGTGGGTTGAGTGAATGCAGCAGTATTAGTAGAAGACATCAGTGAGAGTTTAAGGAAAATCAGACAATCCGTTCAAAAGTTATGATTTTTTGAAGTTTCTGCTCAATCACGGCTGGATGAGAAGACTACTATAGCTTGTGATGTCACATGTGTACAACGATATAAAGAAATTATAAAGAAAATTCAACTTATTTTCACCTTTTTTCACATAACAAAAGAACACCCGACTTCACTCTTTCGGAAGGCAAGGGGAATGATATTACCCTTAACATATGTCAGAAACAAGTCGATGAAATATGCACTTTATTCGAAAAGTAAAGTTTTGTAAAATTCTCTTTTTATTTTCCATATATCGTTCTATGCATGTGACATTATACACTGTAGTAGTCTTCTCATCCAGCAGTGATTGCGCAGATACTTTAAAAATTCATAATTTTTGACCGGATTGTCGGATTTTCCCCAAACTTTCACTGATGTATTCTACTATTATTGCTGCATTCACTCAACCCCCATGTATATGAAGGTGGACTTGTCCTTTAACTCCTTCTGCGCCATGGACTTTGGACTTTGTGTACAATGCCATGGAGTTGTCCTACATGTATGTCAATTGACAATCAATGCACGCAAGGGGTTAAATGTTCAATGGAAGAGAAAGGTAATATTTTCCTCCCGATATGCTATGAAGCATTATGGGGTTTTATGAGAGTGATTGTAATTTATGACACAGCAAAGAGAAATATTAGTGGAATCATAGCACTAGTGGAAGTTATAGTGATGGTAATACTGGCACCAACAAAAATAATGATACTGTAAATAATGATAGGCCAAATGATGTCAGTTATGATAAAGAAGTAATGGATGACACTTTAAAAAAGGTAGATAGTAAGATTTTACAACTTTTTACATGGTTTTTTAAAATAATTTTGTAAACTTTGTTTGAGCCACAGACTATTTTCATGGTGACATGGACAATCTTGATACATGATAAGCACAGGAAACTGAAAGATTGTCATCCTAGACGTAAGGGGAGAATTCAGTATATTGATATTGGCAAAACATTAACTCACCATGTGTAGCTTTAGTAAAATGTGCCAGTTTAAGTAACTTGAAGTGCCACATATTTTCAGTGTGGCCTATTTTTAGACAAATCTATTATCTATAGAATAAACTATTTGATATGTGATAGAAATCTAATTTCATTTCACTTTGCTGGAGTTGTTGGGGGTATTTGCCAAGTAGAGCAAGGACGATGACATGGAGATTTCATTAGAAAAATGATTTATAAATATTCATACAAATAAATTCTTAAGGACTTCATGTCAAAGGTCATGACCTCTCAATTCACCACCAGTAAATTCTAAGTAATCAACAAAAATATATATATATTCGGTGTGTGGCCAGCCATTTTGAAGCCATTCAAGACTGATCTGGAACTTTTCATCATCAACCTCAATCAAAATGAAGGATGTAAAGTGTTTGGATATAGATCCACATTCAAAATTCCAATGGAAGATTGACAAACCCCAAAAGCTTCATTAGATATATGAGTTATGACTTTGATAGTGATATTTTCTGTCTTACAGACATTTTTCATGCCATCATATACCAGTTAATTTCAACTGGTTTTCATTTGGACCTCCAATCACATCATATCAGGAATTCAACAGGGGACTTTGAAGGAATGTAAGTTCGGAATCTGGAGGCATAAGATTAGAAATGTATGAATCAGTATTGCAATTCGTCAGGGAAGATATGGTATATATATATGAATTTGCAAGTTCCATGGTCTGGTAGAATTGGATGAAGGATGACGATGAAGACATCTTGACAGTCACTGGGGAGACTGGTTGCTGACGCCATGGAAACCAAGTCAGTCATTGGTTGTTTCTTCAGTGACCCACAGTTTGCCCTTTGGGGCTAGTCTTGGTTCAAGCTGTTCAGATTAATTACTAGGCTGTCTCCCTCTGTGTCGCTGGTGCTTGCACTATGCAAGTCGTTTGTTGCACTTCTGACAAATTCTACTCTCTGACATGGTCTAATCAAGAAATATCTCTGAAATTGAAAGCAGTGCAAAGACATTATATGTCATCACTGTAGTTGAAAATTTCATTTTTCTTCAGTTCTGGAAGTCTGCATTAAAAAGAGCATAAGCTAGAGAACAATATTTAACATAATGATATTTTCAAAGTGAGTGTACTCGGGACTCGTCTTCAATGGGTTTATTATGTTTGAGCTATTTAAAATGAAGATTTTTTCATGCCAGGTGTGAACAGCCCACCTTTCTGATTCTTGGTTTGTGTCCTTTCCCAGTACTAATCAGAATCTGAGTTGTGCTTCCACCAGATGTAACAATGTTTTTACTAGCCTCTTATCGAGACCATGAGGTGTCTCCTGAGGTCGTTTGACATTACCTGATTACTGAGGTCAGCTATGTGATAATAAATACATCATACATGTGTGAGGAAAGAAGGGTGTCATTCTCTTGGGGGTGGGGATAGTGAGTCAGGAATACATCCCATTAGATCAGTACTACATCATGTTTCATGATGACCACATAGCACAAGGTATTAATTTTGGAATTTTGAGGGTTGTTCAGAATTTTTATTTGTGTCTGTGTTTTGTAATGAACAAAGAAGGAGCTACATGTTCCCTTTCCATTCTTTTCATGCACATGGTTATTGTGCAAATGAAATCTGTAAGATACTCTCTAAATTCCTTAGGTTGGAAATCAACCTATAGGATTGTGGTGAGGGACCAATCCAAAATTAGATTGAGAAAAGGTTGACCTCTAAATCTACTAGATTGAGGTTTTCAGTCCTAATTTAAATTGGCCCCTCATCTCATTCTAAACAGTTTTATAGATTTTACACCCCTTCATAATAAAATATATAAGATTTTTCAATAAGGATGTTGAAAACTGCTTAAATGCTCCATAACATCATCAACTTTCAATGAAAATAAGTTGAGATCTACTTTGATATTGCAGAGCAATGTCTTTGTAAAAAAAAAATGCAAACAAAGAACACAATACAGAAATATGTATTCATGCCAAGTTGGGGAGAATGTCATAGCAGTGTTGTTGTAGGTACTGCAACAGTAGTAGAATTCAGAATTTTGTATTCTATATCCATGCTACTTACAATACATATGAATCAGTAATTAACACTATACAGACAAACACCTAAGGGCTGGAATCACTTTTAGATTACCTAGAAGTGATCAGTCATTTGAAGAAGGATGTGTATTCCATATTTTGTGCTTTCCTCACCTCTAAAGGAGTAGAGAAGTTTTAAGGGCTTTTTACACTTGTGTTTCTTAACCCCGGACTTTCTCTGACCCAGGACTATCGTTAGTCCCGTACTAATATTTACAGCTTTTTACACTCGCCAATTAGTCCCGTACTATCTCTTGTCCGGGGCTAAGGAGAAAACTGACCTTTTTACACTTGTATTTCTTAGCCCCGGACTTTCCAAACCACATGAATATTCATAATTACGCTGTGTACTGTACACGTACACGCACGCACCGGCAGCACTTGATTACCTCGTTTCTGATTGGTCAGTGAGGGTCGGACTTCGTCTCCGTCGCTTAGCCCAGGATTATTTTTTCGTTCTGTTTACACTCACTTGCTTGGCACCTTAATTGCGGTGCTAACCCCTGCTATTTTGCAGGGCCAGATAGTACCGTACTATCGGTGGGGCTAGCCCACTTTGGCAAAAACGAGTGTAAACAGAAAGTGGGCTAAGGATAGTCCCGTACCAACGGTGGGGCTAAGGCCCCCCCCCCCCCCCCCCCCCCCCCCTTAGCCCCACCGTTGGTCCGGGGCTAAGCAAAAATTTACAAGTGTAAAAAGCCCTTTAGTCTTGAAGAGAGACTAGATGACCTCCACTAATCACCCCTTCTTTTTTTAAACCCTCATGCCCTTCTAGGTATGAATGTAAGATAACTGTCCTGCAGGATGCTGATGATAAAATACCTGTATACTGATATCATGGTTGCATTTGTCATTGATAGAGAAGTACCTATCTAACCAGTAGTTTAATTTGGTATTCAATATAGAAAAAATAAGGACTTTGTACACCTGTCAGCATACTTTGTCACTGGGGGGACAGGACCTCGTATCTACAAAATGTCAAATGTTCAGGAGAGCAAAAAAACATGGCAGCCAAAGCACTATATCAAATGGGATAGCCTTTCTTTTGACATGTCGTGGTGGCTTCATTTTTGGGGTAAGACTGCTAGGATTTGGACAGGACATCACTTATCTGATTATCTGACCATCACTCCAAAAAACTCATTTTCACCAAGTTTCAAATACGAGGTCTTGTTGCCCCAGCGACGATATAACAATTAACACAGCATGTGTGGATTATATGACCAGTTATGAAAATGTAGGAACTGTGGTTTAACTTCAAAGAGTTTAGCTAGTGCCACAGGAAAGCTATAAAACAAATATCTCTTTACTAGAGCTCAGTACAAGACATGGGTAAGCAAGAGATTATCTTTATTGCTATCCAGAAAGCAGTAGACGGCAGGTTCGAATCCTGCCGGTTCCTTTTTTCCAACATGTTTATCAAATTACAGTTCAGCAGTTACGCTCTTACAAATACATTATTTGTACAGAGGGAAACAAGTGTTGAATTCTTCATAGCACAATATATGGGTAGCAACCCATTTTAACTCTGTCTAATGAAGCAAATATGCATTTTGGGGATTTTAACCCGTTGGAAGACGAGTCCCGAGTATACTCAGGCAAGCGTCTATGGAAAATGTGTGTAGTAGCAAGATCAGTCCATCCTCAACGGGTTAATGATATCTTCCAAGAAGAAATATATGATTTCCTTATCTCTTTGTTTTCTTGAAAAAGTCAAAATCAGCCTTACCCCAAATTCTGGGTAATGCCAATTTTGGGGATAAAGGGGTATCAAAATTTTGTAGGTAATAAATAGTGTTTGATGGAGAAGAATAATCAGAATAGTGTGCTAATCAGTCTGTTTCGAGTTACAGAGGGGCAAGCATTGCACAAAGTGTTGTGGATATTTAGATGGAGACAGCTTTTCGTGTATGACTGGATAATGTTCCCAACAATTGCCTTTTCCTATTATTTCTTTGGTCTCAAGAGCTCACTTATTTGATAAAACAGAAGACTGAGCGGGAACTCAGGAATATTACTATTCTTTTTATTGCAGCCATTTTAATCAGTAATTTTTGAGAATCCAGTGTGTATGTGTGTGTATGCCTTCCAGCTCTGATGTTTAGTCCATATGCATCAAAGGAACTTCGAAAACCTATCACAGACTTTTAGTAACTGAAGAGATCACAAATATCAAATATTGAAGAAAATCAACAAATTTGAGATTTCTGTAAAGGTCTGACTTTGTAGACTATTTCAGAACAATCTCCATCTCCTTCTGCTCCATACTGTTATCTGCTTTGGCTTCATCATCCCATTCAGGCACTGGTGATGGATAGGCTTGTCAATAATGTAACCACCAGACTGCATAAACCATGTAATGTCACTACCAAAGACAAATCATCCCAGTATCTGTTTACTTAGTCTCTGTTTTAAGACCTAACTTTTCTCCTCATTATGTGTTTATTGGCACTGTATACTGTATCATATCCATCTCTTCTACTCTTATGTCTTTCTTATGTCATCAATCTATACTCAAAAGCAAACAAGACTCCTATTGAAATTATTCTCTTTATCGCTACCTTATGTATATATATATATATATGTATATATATATATATATATATATATATATATATATACACATATATATATTATATTGTCGCTGGGGTGACAAGACCTCGTATCTACAAAATGTCAAATGTTCAGGAGAGCAAAAAAACATGGCAGCCAAAGCACTGTATCCAATAGGATAGACATTCCTTTGACATGCCATGGTGGCTTCATTTTTGGGGTAAGACATCTAAGATTTGGACAGGACATCACTTAACTGATTATCTGACCATTAACCCAAAAAAGTCATTTTCACCAAAATTGCAGATACAAGGTCTTGTCACCCCAGCGACACAAACGCACACACACACATACATGCACAGTGCACTCACATACAGATAACTCAATATTCTATACACTCTACTTTTAGTAGAATTTCAAAAGGGAAAAAAAGTGATTTATCCTTCAATACTAGTAAGTGACAGCTAGAATCCTAAGGGACACACCAACAGGATTTGAGAGCTGAAGTGTATTTTTCACTATTTTCCTTCAGAGTATGAGAGTCAAAAACAGCTCTGAGTATTGATGTTATTTCCCTCTATGACCCAGGGATAGGAGTTCAGAGAGAAAGGGGTAACTCGGTTGTCACCCATAAGTCTTGGTGACCTTCTTTGGAGGATGCCTGGGTGAGATCGAGGGGAAAGATGCCAGGAGTTGAACTTGATGTGGATCACAGAGGATTTGAAATACGGTACGCTGGGATGTCACATGGTTTCCTGCTTCGGCTAGGAGCAGGGAGAGCTGCCGGTATCTTGTCATGTGATCTGCACGCCAAGACTGACAGATGGCTCGTCCGATAATCTCCTTGGTGAGATTGCGTGACCTTGAGAGGGAGTCTTGGGCGGATGATAGGAGGAAGGCTCTGAATCCTGATGACCATCACCTTATTCCTCCTTTCACTGTAGCTGCATTCACACACAGAAGTTATTGGTTTTATTGCATTGCCATACAAGAATCGATTTTTATTTGCCACTGTTTACAAATGGCTAAAAAAAAGAAAAAAAAATCACTCGGCTACAAATGAAATGCTTCAAGTCTCCAGACTAAACAATGACCAGAACATAAACCTGGGCTACGAGTGTGTGGGCCTAGTGTGGCAAATTGCATTACGGGATTAAAAATAGAATTGTTTCTTCATTTACACATGCTGCGCAGACAAATTATTGGGAGTTTTAAAAAAGATGTCAAGCTGGACCAATTTTGCATCGCAATACACATTGTGAGAGTTAGTGGTTTTTTTGTGTCCAAGCACAAAAAGTGAGAGTTTTTGCATCATGTCGCAAAGACCAGTTTTGCAAAAAGCGTTGATTTCAGGAGTGTGTGAATGGGCATAATCTGTGTGAAAAGAATCCTTTGGCAGCATTTGGCAGACTGCCATAAACTGGTTGGATGTGAGTTACATTTTTGCCTCCAAGCCGCTTTAACCCATAGCTTACTGAGGCCAAGTTTGCCATACTTTAATCCCATAGGGAATTACTATTTTTTGAAAGCAATGGGGCAACTCCCTCTAGTGCATTTTTGAGTAAAGCCATTGACATGTCACGTGACACAGTTGTCACAGGTAATTAGAAAGTTTGGTTGTAAGGAAAGTGGCAGATTTCCAACTTTCATGGTCAACAGCCATGTGCATCATTCTGGTGCCATTTAGTACTCCTCATCATGGTGAACAACAAGGTGCTGGAAATAGAGCAGCATTTTAGTTGTCCCTCTCAGCTTGTACAGACTGTACCTCGTTGTAGGGTGCTGGTATCCACCAGCAACAGGAAACAACTTCTCTGAAATTCAAGACTATCCCGAGTGATTCTATTGCCTTTCTTCTTCTACATCATGGAGGAGGCATGCTGGCTGAAAGCGAAGATTCGTCTGCGAGATCTTCATTACTTCCCCTCGTCAGCTACGCTATTCCTCTCTTCGAGCAGGTTGTGATTGTTTGGGCTGGAAACCGAAATCTCAGAACAGCAATTGTTTTTGTGGGTGGATTAGATTACTCGTCTTCTTCGGGGGCTGATCTGTCCCCGAGTCGAGTCGGTGGAGCTATGGAATGGCTGCTTATGTTCAAATTCCCAGCTGCCTTGCCCTTCCTCGATTCGCTTGGGAAGGGATGGATGGCTGTATAGCTGTATGAAATACGGCATTGCAGCGATTACTATTCCAACAAGGATTGCACTGCCATAAACTCATCCAGGCTTGGATTCCAAACTGAGATGAGCTAAACAAGCAGGGTACCCTCATTCCATCTTGGGAAATTTATGTGCGCTGGTGGATATAATGAAGAGAGACCCCGTTGGCCTTTTACAGCTTTGTCTTTCAAGACAAGTATTTTCATCTTGTGTCTCGTAGAGGTGTGACACATACAGACATTTCAATTTGCCAATGAGCTGACAATGAACTTTTCCTGGATAAGACGTGACTGCACATTTTAGTGCTCAGCAGTGACAACTTATTTCCACACATCTGAGACTTAAAGGGATGGTACAGTATTGGTGGAGATGAGAATTGGGCTTTTAACTTTTTGCGAGATACCAAGAAAACACTTATGATATAGTCCAGAGCATACCATTTTAAGAGGAATTCAAAGTTTATTTGATGAAAATCGGGTTTGGAATGACTGAAACGTCCAAAAACAAAGTAAAACAAAAGTGATCGTAACAAAGTGTGGGTCCCACACTTTATCAGAATCGCTCTGTTTTGGATATCTCAGTCATTTCAAAACCAATTTTCATCAAATAAACGTTGAATTCCTCTTAGAATTACATGCTTTTTCATATTTCATAAGAGGTTTCTCATTATTTCACCAAAAAATGTTAGAAACCTGAAATTAGGTCTCAACAAAAACTGTACGACCCCTTTAACCATAGATATAAGATTTTTGGCTTTTTTCATTTTTTGCGCTGCAAAAAAATTTGTAATTCACTAATTGTTTGTAGTGAGTGAAGGAAATAATCATTCATTAACAAAATTACCCTAGATAGAACATTATTCATTTCTTTCCCTGCCCGGCACAAGTCATCTGGTGCACTTCCCAGCAGCTCTCATTCACGCCTTTCTTCCTGTCTGTATCTAGTAACACACTCACCCTACTGAAGCAGCCCTGTGTGACTGTACGAATACTTATTACCCATGCAATATTCTCTACAAGCAGACCTAGTTTGGCCAGGTGCAATGATTAATCATGTATCATGTGTCCCATTTTCTTGACTGCCCCTCGAAATCAGGACTCTTATGATCATCACTGTCCTTCGATGACCATCCACTGAATGCTGTGTGATAGTTCTGGGAGTCGTGGTGTCATACAGGACTTCGCAAGTCACAGAGTGACTGGACAGTGAGACTATGAACATCATTATAGAGTTGCTAACTAGATTATATTCATGGAAGCGTATTCAGGAGGAAAAAGGAGATAGTGCATTCCTGCAGTCCGTACCCTGGTGAATTTCTACATTCCATGGCAGGTCTGATTGCACTGTGTAAACTTCAGTCTGTTTTCATAGACTAGTCTCCTCCTCTGGGCTCGGATGGCACATGTCCGCTCTGCGATACAGACTGCAAACAGCAGCCAGCACATCACAGCTACTGGTCGGTCCTTTCAGGCAGCAACCGCGCTGCCCCAGCCCCCTTCTCTCTCTCCTGTCTTCATTCTTACCCTCTCATCTCTACATCAGGATATATATCTAGCTCATGGATTATGTTTCTAAAGAGGAGAGCTGTCACAGATTCAGTAGTATTTGGTTATTTCATGAAGAGTGTGATATTGGCCACCTTCTTTGTGTCTGTGAATGTGATATATGGTTTCAGCCAGAAGGAAGGAAGCAAGCTTTATTCTGCCTCCATGCATGAGTTGGGAAGAAAGGAAAGATACAACCTTGATCTCCTCCTCACTTCTACCAGAGGGAATCCTTCAGGATGTGTGGATCTGAGTTAATGATGCCATGTCGGAAATTCATCCCTGGTGATGTGGAGTTTGGGAGTCATTCTTCTCACAACTGAGCAAATGCGATTTGGCAGCACCAAACTGGATCATATCATGGAGTAAAAGCCTGATTGATTGTCCGAAAAATTGAGAATATCCTATTTACATTCAAAATGAAAAGTTTACCTAAAAGACAAGAGGAAAACCAGGCTATCTCTCTGTAGTCCCTGCTGCAAAAGGTTTTATTCCGTGCCTGGAACATATAAAGCAGGATATAACATCCTACCCTGGATTATCTCTCTCACTTGTTAAACTCTTACGTGTATCTTTCTGCTTCTTTGTCAAAACCTTGTGATGTACCTCAAGGGGAAAAAAAGTTTGAAGTAAAGTTTGAGGAGAGATTTCTCCTTCGTGATGACCACACAGACTCTTAGCTGTGACAAGGAATTTGACAGACCATTCTGAAACTCAAAGTTTGCTGATGTATGTAGTAGTTTACTGACTGTAATTGGGGGAGAGGTGTTATTGTTCAGTGCTGCATTAGGCTGCATTTAGCAAGCAGGTTAGGATGTTTCAGAAAGGGATGTGAAAACAGGTAAAAGTTCAGCTGTTTACTGACAGGTGTCTTTGATTCATGCAGGGGGGAAAAATGACTACCGCTCCCAGTCATGGTGGGATGGGATTGACAGAGTCAACTTCTTCGTCATCATCATCACCATCATCATCATCATCACTACAATCATCTTCGTAATCACCATTTAGTTCTGTCATCTAAGGAGTGTTACCATGGTGATGGAATTCATTGGAATGCATATGCAAGCTGTGTTAGGTAACAAGGAGACGATCAAACCCTGAGGAGGGCTTAAGGAGAGAGAGAGGAAAAAAAGAGAAAAAAAAATGGATGGCTTTCAGGGATTGCCCCAAATCTTGGCCTACCTGTGCCGAGATGTTGGCTCCACCCTATTGGTATTGTCATGTTGTGGAGCTGTGCTCCTCAAGTTTGTGGAATGGTTGCTAGGGGCGACATGGACCGGATTCTCCCCAATACAGGTGAGATTGAAAGGGTTACGTCAATTTCGGAGAGAGCTTTTCTTTCATCAGTCATAGACTTAATTGGTAGTTACACCAGGTTCTAGACTGTGCCTTTGGTTCAGAACTGATGGTTTGTTAGTTCTTTATATATCAATGAAAAATTGAGTTACCGTCTAGTATCTAAGAGTATTGTTTTATAGACAATTGACTTAATACCCCCAAAATATGATTGTGTGAACTTACTCCAGCTTGTTAAATGTCAGTGATAAGCTAAGTTATCAGGCTTTATTTCGTCTGTTGAGAATGAGAAGGGCTTTAAGTTGTCTCGAACACTATGGGTTTTGTGATCACTTAACGCCCTTATCATTCTCAAGCGACGATTTATAGTTTGAGCAATAATGTAAGACAGACAAAATAACCGTCATTACATCTGTTAGGCCTTACTGTGTTCTTCATGCTTTTTTCATAACTTTTTTTTAAAGAACAGGTATGTGAATGAACTTTTGCAGCTTTACTGCAGAGGGGCGTAGTGTCTTTTCATTTTGCTGTTGGTGTCCTTTTGCTGCTCAGCTGATCTTCATTACACACATTACTGCTGTGAGTGTGTCATTCCTACTGTCCAAGACACAAGTAAATTCTCCACCAAAGAGAAATAATTTGTAGAAAATGTTTTTCAAGAATTACTTGGCACAGTAATAGCCATCTCTAGATGAAAGTAGAAATAAATGACAGTTATAAATATTTCAATCAGTAGAGGTAAGTGAGAAGGCACTTAAAATGACCTTTTGAAAATGACACATGTATGCAGGCACTACAATAACTGTCAAGCAGTTGTGACTTAAATGCTCCACATCCTATGTGCAAATTAAAGTTGAAGAAAGGGACATTATTATGGAAAACCAAGCATAAGGAATCATTGCCTTAGATCGTGTGTTTAAAAATATTTAAAAGTGAAGCTCATAGTCTCTTGAGAAAGATAAACCTTTTGGTGTTTATTTGTAGAACATTATTATTTTGCATTTGAACAGATGACCAAAAAAAAAAATTCTTCTTGAAAACCTCTAAACTTTGTGAGAAATCTCACACATTTGCTGTCCCCTCAAAAGTGATATACATGATCTATTTCCTTCTAACTTATCTCAATGGTCCTTTGAAGTGCTGGAGGGTGATTATAAGAAAATGTGTCTGATTTCCTGTTTTGCCTGGTATGATACACATCCGCTATTATTGAAATGCATGTGTCAGATGATGTTTTTACAGGACCTATTAGATTGCAGCGTAGTGGAACAGGGAACCTATTTTATGGTTGATTGAATACCTATAAAGCTCACCCAATTCCATCCTACAAAGATGTATCTTATTCGGAGGTAATTTCACATTAAACCAAAATAGGGATTCATTAATAACTGACTCCCATGAATTCCAAAAATGAGACAAACATGGTTTTGAGGCTCTGCATTGAACTATTTCAGGAATTGGAGACTTAGGCTGCGTTCATGCGAAACTAGAATTGCGTTTCTAAACACGTTTAGTCGCTAAACGTGTTTAGTTGCGTTGCGTTCATGCGATTTTTCCATTTAAACGCGTTTCAAAACGCCGATCTGAAACGCGGAAAATAGGGCGTTTTGAATCATGATTCAGCCAGAATCACGATCGCAGAAACCGCATGAACGCAACCGTGATTTCAATCATGATTCTATGACGTCATTGTGCGTTGTGCGCATGCGTGTCTCGAGGGGTATCCCACAGCTTCTTGCTCTGTTCGCGTGCTTGTGTACGTCTTATGAATCGTGTGTTTCGGTACCATACTTGCACTTATTTATTTACATCAACGCCATACACCGATTCTATGCTAGTATCTAACGTTAGCTGTTTAATATGATAATACATGTAATTACTCTCCGATTGAGTTGATAAAAGTAATGCCTGCAGCGCTGTGTCTACCTAGGGAAACGATTGGAGAGACGAAGAATTAGGATTATTCCCTTCTGTGGGCAGAGCCTGAATGCCACACCTTAGTATCGGAAAGTATTCACTGAAATTAAAACGTAAAGGCCTATAATAACTGACTGATCAGTTGGCATAAGGAGGTCTGGCTCGAGTTGCAGAAACTGCGCAGTGCGCTGCGCAATGGCAAAGGATGAGCAGAGCCAGAATCAGCATTGCGAAAGCCCGCATGAACGCTCTTCCGCTGAGACCGTGATTTGAAACGCCGTTTTGAATCATGATTCATGTTTGTGATTCTGGCTACGAAATTCGCATGAACGCGGCCTTAATAGAGCAAGCAGTGCTGCCCTGATGTTGATTGAGAGGCTTCGGAACTGGAAATTTTAATGAGGAGGGATCGGGAACTCCCTCCTCTGCACAGGCTTAATGAGCGATTACGATTCTATTTTGTCGGCAATCTGGTTGGTATGGTTTTGCCATACATTTCCAGGCCGCCGAGCTGAACGGTTTGGATATGTGAGTGATAATGAATATTGCAGGATTTCAGCCTCAGTACAGAAAGCCGCCATGGTATCCACTTTCTGTTCCCTTACAAATGTTCATTACTGTTCTGGTAAAAAGCAGCATCTGAAAGAAAGTATCTTTAAAATTCTTTTCTTTTCCTCAAAAAGAGTAAATGTGACATATCTTTTATAGCAGATAACTATCCTAGCTTTTGTTTGAATCAGTTCTTAATCACTACCAATCAGACAAATGTATGATATAATTTCTTGAAAGTTGAAATCAAAGTAACATTTGTATAGCCATTTATGAAGTATGCAAGATAAAGTTGTGTATTAACAATAACACAGGTCTAGCTGATTTAGTTTTCTTCAGAACAAATGAAGTGAAGAATGAAGTAATGCGAATAATAAAAAAGTCCTCATTGACACATAGGGGGTTGTTTATGATTCAAAGCTGTATCTACTTCCACTAGAGCAATAGTCTACTGATAGGGATATTTATTTTCAATTATTCTCCTTTCCCTGTATTTTTCCATCAGTATTGATATGAATTGAGACACATATGGTTTATAGGTTGTGATTTTCCCTTCATGCTGTGAGTGAAGTGCTCAGTGGACAAAACTGAGCAAAAGCTATTGGCTATCATCAGTGTACTGTAAAACGAGGAATGTTCGTGTGCGCTTTAATTTCGCGGATTTCGCAAGCGCCAGGATTCGCGAAATTAAAATGCACGCGAAAGTTCTTGTCTACACTCTATGCATTGAACGCCAGTGGCACTTCGCGAAAATTTCATGCCACAAAAAGGCCGTCGGCTCCAATTCATGAAAATTTCATGCTGCGAATATATCATGTTTTACAGTATTAGAATCTTGCCTGCATGCCTAAGAAGAGGCCACATCATCCAGTGTATAGCCAGGGACCTCCCTGGTATAGCACAGTAACCTCATACTCTCAGTGTATAGTCTCAGTAGGTGCTACTAATTAGCTTTTCAAAGAATTCCTCACTTTCTGTAATTGTCAGAAAAATCATTTCTCTTTAAATGGAACACCCTAACACTAGACGTGTCAAACTGTTTGAAGAGAAAGTAGGTTGTGTCAAGTACTCTCCCTGCTATCTTGCTATAAAATCACTCCATTAGAGGTCAGGGGTCATGGGCCCAGATGGAAACCCTCACAACTCACCTTATAAAAATCATAAAAAGACACTCTTTTGTCTCATATTATTTGCAGTGTCACAAGTAGATATTCAGTGAGGTGATTACCTGTAAATTGGTTTTGGTTATCATGCTATTTATCTTCATTTTTTCAACTGCCCTAGTTCTCCTTTCTTTTTCCTATATTTGTGTCATCACTTCTGTGTCCTATTTCTGTAATCTTTAGAAACACCACTGATTGATGGGACTTGTCATAAAAGCTTTGCTTTTATGTGTAGGCCCTTTCATATTTTATCTTATTTCATTAGACATCCAAGCATTACAGTGTCATTTAATATTTGTTCTTTTGTATTTAGATATACATTAAACAATATTGTGTATTGCTTTGTTTTGATGTATCTTCTGTCAAGAAATATGCAATTTACAGGAAATAAAGATATAAAGTGCTGCATACTTTTGATGCAAGCTTCTAATCAAACATCACAGATATAAACATCTTACCATAACCTTGACATCTGAATGATCTTTAAATTTCAAATATCATTTGTTATCATTTGTAGACCTTATATTTGGTGTCCTGTTGGGTCTGTAAAATGAAATATGCTATTGTATGTGGAGCAGAAAAAAAAATTGCTCGACACAGTTCACTACATTGTGACTTGTTTATTCAGGAGACACACAGCATGTCAGTACTTATATTTCTTGCTCTTGTCATGAAAATATGTTTTGGGTATGTTTGAGAAAATGACAATTTCTGTTGCTACTTGATAAATATTGAGCAATGATATAGCATTAGTCAAAACAGTTTGACATACCAAGATGTCAAATTTAAAGGTATGTTATTATGAAACACAAATATAAGTTGTGATATCTTACTCTGGGGAAAAGAGAAACATATTAGTATTTATATAATAATGTGTTGACAAGGCATTTTGTGAAATATCTTCAGATTTCACAGTGTTGAGTGTTATAAAGGAATATGATTGCATTCTTACACCATGGATTGGATTAGACCAATATGTATAATTTAACTGTTTGTTATTATGAAAACAGAAAAATGAGTTGTGATATCTTGCTCTGGGGAAAAGAAAAATACATAAGTATTTGTTTAATATGTGTTAACAAAGCATCTTATAAAGTATGGTCAGATATCACAGTGTTGAGGGAAAACCTGTTATCATGGAATATGATGCCATTCTTACGCCATGGATTAGATTAGACTTTACCCTTGAGAAATAATGATTGCGGAAATAAGACATATAAATGAATCAATTTTCCGGTGCCCTGGATGAAATTTGATAACCACATATTTTTTTTTTCTGTTACGCTGTTTGGTGAGAGTGAAGACAGATCTATGTCCTGTTGGGTATTCTTGTCCTATTCCGTATTCTCATGTCTGTTGATAGGAGGATTTTTTTTTTTTAACTTTCTTAATTTGTGACGATATCCTGGGCTGAGTGTATAATGACTAGTTGGCAGGACCACCCTTTGAGTGTGTCACTTCTCAAAGACAACAGAGCAATTACTTTCTTACTCATCAGCAATTACTGATGAATACTCCTCTCCTCCAACCCCCCCCCCCCAAAAAAAAAAATGACTAGATTAAAGTATGCTGAGATACTGTGAAACATCAAAGGATCCCAAGATATGCTAAGAAACTCTAGGAGACTCTAGGATGTGTTTATACTTAACCTTTTTGGACCATAATCAGTGTTTTGAAACATGATTACTGGAAAACATGATTGCATCCTGGCTGAATTTAGTATAAATACCATTTCAAAATGCTGATTCAAAATGCACAAAAAAAGTGCATTTATGATCTGCAATTCTCTCCAGTCAAGTTTACTTGGGAAGCACTGAATGTAAATCAAATATTGTATGCTGAATACTGTATAATGAGGAATGTTTGCGTGCATTTTAATTTTGCAAATTTCGCAAGCGCTAAGATTCGCGAAATTAAAATGTACGCGAAAGTTCTTGTTTACACTATAGGCCTCTGCATTGAATGCCAGTGGCAATTCACGAAAATTTCATGCCACAAACAGGACCGTCGGCTCCAATTCGCGAAAATTTCATGCCGCAAATATATTATGTTTTACAGTAGCTTGCTTCAACAGGAGTTTATGGTTTTTCAACAATGCGGAGTGCATTTTCTTGAAATAAGCTCTTTCTCAAGCTTGAAAAAACTTGAGCATAAACAGCATCACCATGGAAATAATTTGTGATCAACACTTTGGATCAGTGTTTCAAACCGCTGATTCTGCCTTCGCAAATTGAACATAAATACATCCTGAGAAGCAAGATTAAATGGATGGCGGTGTGAAAGATTCTTGAGAATTTTGCCAAGGATTTTTTTTTTTTTTTTTTTGGGGGGGGGGAGGGTATTTGTAGTGGGTGGAGCCAAGATTTCTAGACTCTGACCTGAGATTTTGGGTAGAAAACTTCTGCTCTTTGCTTATTGCTGTAATTTTATCTCTGTTTATTGCTGTTTTTACTAATAATGTATATTGCAAAGTCACCAGGGATTCAAGGAAGGACCTTGTGGAAATGGACTCTCAGATATCTGAGCCAATCAGGAAGAAGTCAAACATATCTTGAGCTAAACATTTGGCTCACTAATACATTTGGGAAGATAAGGGGAAGTCTGAGCTATTACTTGCATTTTTATGTGAACTTGGTAGTTCCTAGTGCATCACTTGATATCTTAAATGCTGGAGTAGTACTTCTGTGCAGGTCATGCTGTGGCTAACATACAGTTTCTAGGTGTAGAATCAAGTTCATAATTCTTCCTATTATGGTAGAGACAGTAGTTGATGTATATGATTGTTCAAGCAAACAATCCAGAACAAAACAAAACCAAAATAGGAAATTCACACATGGCAGAATGGATTAAAAGAAACAGCATTCACAAGGATTTTTCTTCAGACATATGGAATTGGAATCCACTATTAAATATGAATTGAAGGGCATACTTTGATGTCTTGGAACATATTGGATCATATATATATTTATGACTGTAATATGAACTTTCATGAAATATTTGTTATAACTGAGAGTGAATGCCATTGTACAAGTCAGCCTTGTGACCAGCAATGCCTCTGTGACTTGGATATTCTATTCAGATAGACAGAAATTATGAGAAAGTTATTAAGATTTATTGACAGCTCATTGAAAAATGGAAATGACACAGTTTATGAAAACGTATTGAACCTATTTGCGCAGGTGAAATTATCTAACTCGATGCCATAAGATTATTTAACCTACGTGTACTGACATTTAGTCATCATTTTTTTTCTAGTTTCATTCAAAATGTTCAATATGCTGTCGTACTTGCTTCATATATATTGGAATTAAATCCTAATAAAATCCTCTAAATCTGATGTCAGTTGAAGGATAATTCTGATAAAAGAGTGTCCACTCTCATTTGGTATTATGCTATACTTTCAGCATGTATACCATTTTCTTTGTCAATTTTACCCCAGTACCGTAACTTTGTATTCTATATCATTGTGATTGTAGAGTCCCAGCCCATGCATTGCAAATAGAGTTACCTCAAATTGGGCTGATAATTGTGAAGTCCCATGCATAGGAAATGAGGTTAGTTATCCCCTCTCTCGCCTTCAAATGAGCCGCACACAGTGCAATACTGATAATTGTGTTATTTCAGCCTAGGAGAGACAAGAGCCAGATTACCTGGAAGTTAGTGGACATGCTTGTTGATTGAAGGTGTGAGTCACAATTTACTCAGGATGGATTTGCCCAAAAGATGCTGCGGATGTAGACCTGGTATTTAAAGTGATTAATGGAGAATGTAATTCAAATCTTTTTTTGTCTTTGCAAAGTTCAGAAATAACATCTACCAGTACATTTTGAAGCATCATCTTACATGTTGTTCAAGGTGAAATAATAATTTCTCTTTAACCCGTTGAAGACGAGTCCCGAGTATACTCGGGCAGATGTCTATGGAAAATGCTTGTAGCAAAATCAGCCCGTCCTCAACAGGTTAAGTTGTTTATTCCTTGTCAATGTCTTCTTTTATTTCCCTTCCTCTTTTCTTCCATCTCTTCTTTTCCAATTCTTCTCTATTTTTTTTTTCATTTTCCTGTTTTGAAGAAATATTCTTGCCAAGGAAGAAGTAGATACATATTAATTTTCTCGATGCATTTATTTGTAACAACATCAGTTAATTTTACTAGATGTGTTCTGTGTGGACTTGTGTTTACATGAGATATGTTGATGTTTTGTGTGTGTGCGCGCGCATGTGTGTGTGTGCATGTGTGTGAATATTTTCTGTTGACAATCTTCACCTGTTTATGTCAGCTTCCAGTAATCAACAATTACCCATATTTAGCTCATAGTTTCAGTTTTGTGATGTAAATGGTACGACCTGATCTTCTTGTCCCCTACGTGATGCTTAATCTGAGAGTCAAGCGAAAGCAATTTGGGCCCCCGGAATGCACTTCTGAGATGTACGTGATTGGGGAGATTGTGTATGTGTGTGTGTGTGTGTGTGAGTGTGAGAGAGAGTGAGAGAGAGAGAGAGTCAGATTGACGGATTTACATATACGTAGAAGCCAAGACTGTGTGGCCAATTTGATGAATTTGATAGATGGTCGCACAAATATTTAAAAAAAAAAGTTTTCAATTAGGGCCTATTTCTTCGATTTGAAAAATCAGATTATTGTGCCGTGAAATGGGCATTATAAGGCATCTGTATTAGATAAGAAAAAAATGAACCCATTAATTGTGATGATATGTCATTTTGACCAATCAAGTGAATTCAGTAATTATTGTTGAAGCATAACCTCTATATCATTATTTAATTCATTGAATTGTTGGCTTGGTTTTACGTTAAATGCCTTGTGACTCATTAAATATCAAGAAGGCATGCAACTCATTGCTTGCAGCTGTACAATACACTGGTAGTTCATGAATTCAGAGTGTTTGATATGACACATAAGCTGTAACAGAAATTCTCACCTAAATATGATGGAAGACTTGACATGGTTTTGCATTCTTCTTTAGTGACAAAGACTGTACCAAGCTCTAGCAAAACAAAATTCACTGGGATCTTTACTTCTGCATACCACGTAGTTCATGAAGTACGGCAATATTGACTTTGGGCATGTTTGTAGAGAATGTAGAGAGGGTGAATTGGGCAAGACACACACTCTTGTGAAGAACTTGTAGGAGCTGGATGGTTTGCCGTCACACTTGGGGTTCTACCCCATTACAAGCTTCAAGTTGAGCGTGAAATGAGAAGCGCAGAGACCCGGTGCTATTTTGGTGAGGAGATTAGGAAAATTTAGTTCTGGTTTCCAGCCCTTGGCGTCTCAAAGGGACATCTCACGAAGTCAACCTGAAGCGGACGAGAGAGAAGAGAAGTGGAAGTACAAAACCTTGTGAATAGAGAAAGATTGGCAGTAATTGTTGCAAACTTTATATCAGAAATTTAATAGGTCAAATATGATGCATGATTGGATGATGCATTTTAAAATGTTAAGCAGGCTGTAGTGATGCACGGATGATCGCTGAGGTTACAGTATGAGATTAATGCAGTATGCAGTGCATGCCACGTGGGCCATTAAAGATGAGCAGCACTGCAATCAATAGTTAAAGGTGATGTTCAGAGTAGGACTGCTTTGTGCAGGAGAATGAGTAAAGGGATGGAGAGACGAAATCCCCAAAGGGAAAGATCAAAGATTGTAGGAGAGACTCGATCATGAAGATACATCGCAAGCCATCTTTAATCCGAAGCACCTGGAGAGTGGAGTATGCCAGGCATGGTCAAGCATGGGTTGAAGTGGAATGAATGGACATAAGCTGCCTGTGAAAAATTTCATCACACTTAATTTTTTTCTGTTCTTAGCCAAGTTGGTATGCAGATGCTGGCATTTCTGAGAAAATGCTATGCACAGTAACAAGCACCAGTTTATGTTTCAGTGTAGTGAAGTGTTTGGTTTGTTATGACACAGGAGTAAATACTGGATTTCATTACACAGGAATGAACACTTGGCTTGTTAGGACAGTGGAGTAAACTCTGGGTTTTGTTACACAGGAGTAAACACTTGGCTTGTTAGTAATATTATTGCACCGAATAAACACTGGATTTTGTTACACAGGAGTTAGCAGCAATTTGTCATTTCCCTGAAAGTCAGCACAGGGAGTTATCTGTCTGGTTCTGTAGAAAAGATTTCAGAACTAATAATGGTTTGAAAGAAAGATGTTATTCAGAGGGGTGAGGGTTCAGTTGTGAGTTTCTTCAGTTTGTCTCCTTCTACAAATTAAATTTGTTAAGATTGCAACGGCTGATCTGTAAATTAACAAACATGTCGGAAAAAAGGAACCAAACTGGTGAGACTCGAACTGTCATCTACTGCTGATAATGGGTTGCCTGTCGCACTGGACCCGTCTTCACCATGGAAGACTCGCATGGCTGATTAGAATAACAAGCTCCACTATGCTGTATGCATCTTTGTAGGACGTCTTTCAGTCAAAGGGGAAATTATGTTATTTATCTCATAATATTATTTTTGTTTTGACATTTATCAGCTGTACGTATAGTTTTATCAATCATTCTGTGACGAAGGAGGTTATGGATGCTACTTATAGAAAGGTGTAATGATTTGACATTGTATGTCAGTCACATTAATGTTAGCTAAAAATAGTGTATTTAGAATAGTATAACTTATGGCACGTGATAGAAATAACTGATTACCTTGTGGAGGTAAAGAATCTCTGATGTAATGCATTTTAATTTGGTTAGCTTACTTGCATTGCATGTACGCATTTCTTTTTGCATCATTGAGTAAACGTGGTCTTTCCTGTTTTAATTGCTCTGTGCTACAGAGGTCACTAGTGGACTTATTAATTCATGATGAACGTGATATGAGGCTGATGGAGGTTTATATGAACGTAATGAAAGTTCATTATGCAACCACCCACTGAGGCACCCCTGGCCCTGTGGTCCCTGAGATGTCACTTGAAGTCATTCTTGATGAGACTTACCTTGTTAAAATATATTGTGTCATCAGCTAAACTGGAATGAAATAACTCTCAGCTTGATCACAATATATCAGCTAAGAGCTTGTAGAGGAGTCTTAATTGCACTTGGGACTTTCTGTCGCTCAGCCTGCAATATGCCAGAGAAAGTAACTGTAAAACGAGGAATGTTCGCATGCATTTTAATTTCGCGAATTTCGCGAGCACCAAGATTCGCGAAATTAAAATGCACCCGAAATTTCTTGTCTACACTATATGCATTGAATGCCAGTAGCAATTCGCGAAAATTTAATGCCACGAAAAAGGCTGTCGGTTCCAATTTGCGAAAATTTCGTGCCGCGAATATATCATGTTTTACAGTAGTTACCTGAATATACAAGCCTATTCTATATGGAGCTATCCATTCAGGCCCAGTGGAGAAATGTATTACAACTTATAAAAAAATTTCTTATGTGGGATGACTTTCATCTGTAGATGACAAAGCATATCTTTATATTAATCCAAGTTCATCATTCCTTTCTTTCCAATTTGAAGAATTTCGATCTAGTATGAAATGAAAGGTCAAATTGTCCAGCAGTTCAGACATAATTTTTCCCAAAATAGCCCCACCTTCCAAGGTACCCTTATATTGATATAAACACAAACAAACTCCCCAAACAAATGACATTTTTTATTTAAATGAACATTCCGTCCACGAAATGATAATTTTGTTAATGAAACGGTCATTTTGTCGACAAAATGACCTATTTCGTAACGAAATATTCCGTGCGATACTTGGCACTCCATGGTTTTTATCAATGGTTTAAACCATGGTTTTATTTGTACCACCTTCGTGAATTCTGGCCTTTATGTCCAGACATCCTTATCTATAATCTTTGGAATTATTACACAAGGACATTCCCAGAATTGTTCTGAATGTTAAACTCAATGATATCACACATTACTCATTGACGACATGAAGTGGGGGACAAATTGAATGTCTGCCGAACTAATTAGAATATTAACAGTTTGACTGTAGGTAGCAAGATTTCCTGGTTGGGTGAGGGGAATGGGTGATTCAACCGGTTTGCCGGCAGTGTGAAAATTTGCACATTTTGTTTCTTGCAGATAAAGCTCGCCAAATGAAGTGTATCTCTTTGACACCTAATGCTGTGAGCAAGATTCCGTGGGCACTAGTGGTACAGTCAGTATAATGTGATTGACTTTTAATTTGTTCTGGCAATTAGCAGCTTATGTGTGATGTACAACCTGCTGTGATCTTCAGTCACAAGTGTGTGTGTCACATGACTTTTAATTTGCTGAGATTGGATTTAACAAGACTGCTAATTATTTCCTTGAGGGGAGGAAAGATTTTGATGATGTTACTTTGGAACCTTTCCAGCAACCTGGGAAGTTAGACGTCGAGTTTGCTGAAAATTAATTATCCCAAAAGATTATCTGCTGTCATCTTGCCTGGATCTTTCCTCCTTTAAGCCCCATTAGGGATGTGTCATCCATTCGATGAAGAATAGTGAATGTCACTTAGCATTCCTCTAGATGTCTCATTTATCAGAGGGGATACAATTGTATGCATGAGACAAACCATCGAACAGAACAGAACCCTCAGTTTTCTCTTCTTATCAAAATACACTCTTTTTTATACACAATTTCACTGCATGTAGGGAGAAATATCAATGGCTGTATCGATTCACGTTATCATACTATTCATCCACAACAATGAGCCACGGTCAATGTGGCATGCTGGAATAATTGTCACCAGTCAGAATTTCTCGGCCTTTTCAAGGGCAGCCTAGACAACAGCTGCAGAGATGTACAAAGGGTATAAAACAAGTGCAACAACTTCACACTGCTGGAGTTTGGTTCTCATGTTGTTATGCTGTGAATCAATATACTGAAATAAGGAATGTTATATTCTACAGCTTGTACATCTCTTCACTGACACTGTGAAATTTAAATGTCAAAAAACATTAAAAATTAAGTAAGTGAAACACAAAATTATTTGCTTCACTTCTCTGAAATGTGTGTTTTTACAATGGTAACAAAAGGCCAGTTTTATGAATACTGGAAGAACTTGAGAAGGAGGAGTGATGACATTTTAATGGAAATCATAACGATGAGAAGAAGGAACACTGTAAGAATATTCTCTTCATATATTTTGCTGCCACTCAATTAAAATCGAGGAAGTAATGCTGAAAGTATTCTGATGAGACACATGAAAAATTGTTTTCCAAGCAGATGTGCATATATATTGTATAGCCTACATAATTATAGTCAGGTGTCATAGATTGTAAATTGCATGATAATTTTTAAACTCTCTTTCATCAGCTGTGTTGATCCTGAGTGGATGCACAAAACGAGCTGTTCAGAAGTATACTGAGGCCTATGTGCCAAATATTTTGTGATTGAGGTGTCATTTGCGAATTTAAAGAAGCACGAAAATATTGACTCTGCTATGATCCCGTTATGAATGAGAAGTCCATGTACACTTGTATACAGTTCTCCATTCATTATTATACTCCACGATCGTGAATTTAACCACTTCATGAAAATTTAGACTCGCTGAATATAATATGGCGTATGTATACAGTAGTTACATTAGGTGAGTTGTGAAGTTTCTTCTTGCTGTGAGGTGTTTGATCTGTGTGTAGTGGGCATCTCCTTTTGGTACAGTCAACACCTTTTTGTTGGGACTTGTCTGAATGGGAACACCCCTCAATTGGACAATATCACAGCAGCATACCATTTCCAAGGCAAATTATTGCACCTCAAAGGAAGCAAGTGTTAGTCCAATGAACTACAATGTTCATCAAATCTTCATACAAGAGAGAAACTTTCTTCTAGTACTGAGGGATGAAAGCTGAATGGAATGATTCTTTTGTGAATTGTCACTGGCATTCAATGCATTGTTTAAACAAATACTTTCATGTGCATCTGACTTTCACGAATCTTGGCTCCTCGTGAAATTCTCAGAGGTTTCATGCATGCAAAAATGTGTGGTTTTACAGAGTGTTGAAGCTTATTCCATGGTTGTCCCAAGTAAGTGGTGGTGATTGTACTACCTCGACTGTTCCTAGCTCCTCACATACAAGGCTTTTTTCAGTCTCTATAGGCATGTAATGTTAGGTGTGGTCACATTCTTAGCAAAACAAAGTCTTCTCCATCACTTTGCCACCTCGTGAGACATGACCGTCTTGTGTATCACAGCTACCAGTGTCAGTCTCTCTTCTCTCCACACCAAATTTCTTCTCTGTCCCTTGACAGCTCCACATGCAAAGGACAAACCCTGTGTCATAAGAGACCTTGTGCACTGTATTATACCAGGTACAAAGGGACTTGTGGTCCTTCACAACATTTGTCACCTCAAAATAAAACATTTGAAGTCTCATGAGTCTTTTGCTCTGCATTTTTTTTTTTTTTTTTGGGGGGGGGTGGGGGTGGGGGTTGGGTTGTTAGGTCAGAAATGCCTCAGAATCAAATGATCCAGCCTTTGTAACTATGAATCATCTTTTTTGTTTATGTCATAGAGATGCATCTCTAACTTCAATGACTTTTTACTTGTCACTTTTTAGGTTAAGAAAAATGGTACTGAAATGATCACGTATGTTTGCTTGAAGTTCTTTATTTGGAAGTTTGTGTGTTTCAGTTATATGTCATAATTTGATAAAGACATGTGCTGCATTGGGTACTGCATCGTTCATCAAAAATCCTGAATTATGCCAGTCAGCTGGTTTAGGTCTGTGGTGACTTCTGCACACTGGCAATTTACATTATGCTTTATGAATCTCCAGTGGCCTTCCTCTTACTTTACTTCTTATATAATACTCTCAAACTGAAGCTGTTTATTACCTCCACCAAGGGGGGAGGTTATGTTTTCGTTACCGTTGGTTTGTTTGTTAGTTAGTTAGTTCATTCGTTCATTTGTCCGTGTGCAAAATAACTCAAAAAGTGGTGAACGGATTGGGATGAAACTTGCAGCAAAGGTTGAGAATGACATAAGTAAAAAACGATTAACTTTTGGTTGTGATCCGAGAATTTTGGGGGAATTTATGACGGATTTTAAATATTTTTGCAGGTAGGGTCAATGAACTTGGGAGTTCAGGCGGCGCATATTTGAGGTTTGCATGCTCGCACTAAAGTGCGTGCTCTAGTTTCTGCTAGAGCAAGGCGCGCCGTGCAGCTGAGGGTTTATGACGTAACAAAGGCTTCTATAATTGGGAAATTGGGTGACTTTCAGCACACAATGCTATAAAGTAAGTATGGGTGGAAATCACTGATATCTCTATGGAAGAACAAGATCAGTGGTGGAAATGAGCTTGGCGGAGGTCTGTGCTCTCGGAGTGCTTTTCTAGTTATTAAAGATAATAAAAAGTTTTGGTACCTCAAAAGCTTCCCTGAATACCCTTGTCTTGGTTTGTGTTTCAGGTTAAAGTACGTTGTCTGTGAGAATTACTCGCCCCAAAGTGCTCTCATGTCTTAGTAATCATGCAATAATGGTTTCGTACCAGAGCCAACGCTGTACAGCGTCGATAAATATTGTACGAAACCGCTGACTGCGACCAGCAGCGTGCAGCCCATTGTACGCATAGCTAATTGCGACCAGCAGCCCCATACGCATAGCGTAATGGGGCTTCGCGTTGTAGCATTCAGGATCATGACAGAATTAGTATCGCGGGTAAATGTCAACTTAAAATCCAAAAATTTCTTCGATTTGACGACTTACCAATTAAGTTGAAGTATTGAAAACAGGCTTCAAACAACGTTTGGTTCTGTCAATAGTGCCTTTCTGTTCGAATTGATGACTGAATGTGACTCGGTCGAGAGGACCTTGGGAGAGCTACATACACTGGATACCATGGCCAGCGCATGCGCACACAAACATCTTATCCGTTCATGGATTTGAAATTTGTGTGTGGGCTGCATGTGATGTGTTCGCATGCACTGGCTGTAGTATTCAGTGTACTGTATGTAGCTCTCCTAAGGTCCTGTCGACCGAGTCACATTCAGTCGTCAATTCGAACAGAAAGGGACTATAGGCAGAACCAAACGTTGCCCGAAGCCTGTTTTCAATACTTCAACTTAATTGGTAAGTCTTCAAATTGAAGAATTTATGGGATTTTAAGTTGACATTTACCCTGCGATACTAAATCTGTCATGATCCTGAATGCTACATTGCGAAGCCCGATTACGCTATGTGTATGGGACTGCTGGTCGCTATGCGTATGGAGCTGCTGGTCGCAGTTAATTGCATGATTACTAAGACATGAAAGCACTTTGGGGCGAGTAAGTCTCACAGTGTTAGTTATATGAAAGGTACTTTAACCTGAAACACAAACTAAGACAAGGAAATTCAAGGACACTTTTGAGGTACCAAAACTTTTTATTATCTTTAATGTATCAAAGGGTTAGTCAACAAAATAGAAGATCTTGTCATGTGACATCATGTGGCATAGCACCCCTTACTCTTGTCTTTAACTGACACTTAACTATTGTACATTTTTGGAAGGACATATATGAATGGCTATTCCCTGATGTGTCAAATCAGTTACTGTATACGCCGAATATTTCGCGAGGTTTTTATTTTCACGAATTTCGCAAGTCAGGTGCTATTTGCGAAGTTAAAGGACAAGTTCACCTTCATAAACATAAGGATTGAGAGAATGCAGCAATATTAGTAGAACACATCAGTGAAAGTTTGAGGAAAATTGGACAATCGATGCAAAAGTTATGAATTTTTACAATTTTTGTGTTGGAACCGCTGGATGAGGAGACTACTACAGCTTGTGAGTCATATGCGTACAACAGTATAAAGAAAATGTAAAGAAAATTCAACATATTTTCACTTTTTTCGCATAATACAAGAGCACTTGACTTGCCTCTTTCTAAAGGCAGGGGGAATAATATTACCCATAACATTTGTCGGTAACGAGTCGGGGGAATGTGTACTTTTTTCAAAAGATGAAATTTTGTGAAATTCTCTTTATATTTTCCTTACATTGTTGTACGCATGTGACATCTAAGTTATTCACACACTGCAGTAGTCTTCTCATCCAGCGGTTACTGCACAAAAACTTCAAAAATTCATAACTTTTGAACGGATTGCCCGATTTTCGTCAAACTTTCAATGATGTGTTCTACTAATATTGCTACATTCTCTCAATCCTTATGTTAATGAAGGTGAACTTGTCCTTTAAAGACACGCGAAAATATCGACTCTGATCCCGATATGGATGTGACGAACGCATGTACATTTCTCCGTTCAGTACAGGACTCCACGATCGCGAATTTAACCACTCACGAAATCGTTGGGAATTCCCGATTCGTGAAAATTTAGACTCGCGAAATATATGGCGTATACAGTATGCTGCGACACAGCTTCTCTCAAACGAACTAATTCTTCCGTAATATTATATTTCAGTGTAGAAATTTGGGTCTGTTATTGTAAACTAGCCCTTTCCTCATCTTCTGATTGGTGTGGTGGACATAGATAGCTTGGAAGATTGATGGACTCACAGGTTATGGAATGCCAAGCGTGACTGAGATGTTGAGGACACAATTCATTTGATGTTGTTCAAGGGACTAATCCAGTAGTTGAGAAAAATCACCAGAAAAATATAATTGGAAATATTGTTACTGTTCATGTAGAGAAGTTCATTTACAAATATCATGAATGTAAGGGTGGAAAAAATGTCAAAAGACAAAATATGTTTTCAATCCTACTTTTAGAAGATTTTTTTTAGTGATATTTTTAGTGATATGTAATTACTTCAATATCATGTAAGTATCTCACAACATGCAACTTATTTGATAGTACTTATTGGTGTGCATTGCACAAGTAATAATTTGATAGTGACAGTCTGATTGAAACTACATGATATTTAGGAAAATTAACCAGTATTTATCAGAGATTGCTAGATGGAAAGCTAATGTCGCTACAAATAAGAAATATATGGTTGAGTTCAACTTAACCCGTTGAGGATGAGCTGATTTTGCGATATTACACATTTCCCATAGACACCTGCCCAAGTAAACTTGGAACTAGTGTTCAGTGGGTTAAATAAGGTGAAAAATGTCTTCTGCTCTCTCTGTGTCTCAAAAAAAAAAGAAGATAACTATGCAATCAATGAAATGACTATATATCACATACCAATAGATGTAAAGCATTTGTATGATATAATTGGTGTAATGCATTATATAAGATAAAAAACTTCATGAGAAAAGTCTGAATGTGGTGACATAATATCGCACATCTCATACCATCCATCCAAATGTGTAAGGATTTGAACTCAGTTATATTCATGCATACTTTATGAGATGAGAAATAAGTCCCTTTAAGCTCAGCTGAAAATTGATCAATTTGTAAACTGAGATGCGGCACTGTAGCAGGAGGATCAGGAAGCTGTTAAGCTGTTTGAATGTAGTCACAATGATGTATTCTTCAGATGTGCCCTTTGATGTATCCCTCGGCAGAAAAGCCGTTTTCCCGCCTGTCTAATTTGTCATGCTTTGCTCATCAAGGCATTGTCCAGGTAGCATGAAATGCTGTCAAACATTGTCAGAGATCATTATCATGTACAAAAAGAAGCTTTTTAAACCCAAACCCTTTTGAGAAAGAGTTGAGATCCTTATCTACACTCACATGTAAACTCAACCCATGTGCTTGGAATGTTTTTGTTGTTGTTTCTATTTCTTGGTATGCTTGGATGGGTATGTTTTGCCAACAAAGAGGACTGACCAAGTTAATTGTAATTCTTGCATTTTCGTCTCCTGCCTCAACTATTCCCAGCAGTTTTCTTCCCGTTCTTTAATATTGAATGTCATAATCCACATTGTCTTCTAATCAGAGGGAGCATTTTCATATCTTGCCTCCGGGCATGTGCACTTTATTCCAAAAGTGCAGGTGAACTTTCGTGAACATGAGGTAGAGGGATTTTGGGGGGTTGAACGTGACATGCTTTTTGTGTGATGATGACATGAAGAGCCGAACAAGTTCATGCCTTTTTTCTACTCTCTCCAAGGAGCATAAAATGCCCTGTAGGACTCTGAATTACCACCAGCTCCCTTTTTTTCCTATCAGTTGATTTCATGATTGTGAATACTCGTGGTAGCTAGAGAGACTTGTCATTTTGTATGTAATGACTTACATAGAGCCTGAGCCTTAGCCAGAGTTAACGGCAAATCTGAATGGACCAGGTCTGAACTTTAGACTAGAAATGATCCTCATTTTTCACTCTCCCGTCTCCTGATGCTAGGGGAGATGCAAGATGATTAAAATGAGATTCAGATTTGGAAGAGACGGTTCGTAGAGAGTTCAGAAATACTCTTTTCTCTCCATCTCTTTCTCTCTCTCTCTCTCTCTCTCTCTCTCTTGTTTCATTTGTATGTCTGGCATTTTTTTTTTTCTATGAAGGATATTTGCTATCTTTGTAAGAGTGGTAGAAATGGCAAATATTGTATGTTGCTTCATTTGTAACATTACATATTGCAATGCTTGTGACTTTGGTTTTTGTAGATTGCACATATTGAAGTGTTTTGTTACAAGCCCTCTCCCGACACAATGTTTCCATGCTTTGGAAGTTCAGAGATTTTTGTTCTATGCGACAATCAAATATTCATTGTTCTGGAGATATTCTTTATCTAGTGGGAGGGGACATTTTTAATATGAAGATACGTGGAGTAGAGTAGTGTGGAGTGCGTGATATTTATTGAATTTGCTGTGATAATTCTCAGCAAAAGAAGATACTTTTGTGCTTCAACCCTTTTGGGTTTGCTAAATTGTAAAATACCTTTGACATCTATAGCTAGTTATCTGTAGCGTACTGGTTCGTAGTGCACATTGCTGCGTGTGCTAATAAAGCACGAATGAGAATAATTGGATAAGTAAGTCAATATATCCGTACTCTGGATATTCAATTAAGCATTAAATTCTGTGCCACGGAGCAAAAATTTCAATCGAGTTGTCACTGTCAAGGTAGCCTCTTTCCACTCAGGCTCCGACGCTAAGTGATAGTATCAATATTACGTTGCGTGCAAGCTTTTTGACTTGGGAACTGGGCAGTGGAGACTATGATCAATGAGCAAAGACATACCAGTCTGCCAGCAAACTGTGAGATAGGAAAGTGTCTGGATTTAAAGGGATCATATAGTTTTGGTTGAGACCTAATTTCAGGTTTCTAACATTTTTTAGTGAGATAATGAGAAACCTCTTATGAAATATGAAAGAACATGTAATTCCATGTGGAATTCAACGTTTATTTGATGAAAATTAGTTTTGAAATGGCTGAGTTACCCAAAACAGAGCAATTCTAATAAGTGTGGGACCCACACTTTATTATGATCACTTTGTTTTACTTTGTTTTTGGATGTTTCAGTCATTCCAAACCCGATTTTCATCAAATAAACTTTGAATTCCTCTTAAAATGGTATGCTCTGTACTATTTCATTTTAAGTGTTTTCTTGGTATCTCACAAAAAGTGAAAAGCCCAATTCTTATCTCCACCAATACTGTACTATCCCTTTATTAATGTAATAAAGGGATGATGTGGGGATGTAGGAAGGAGAAAGCTACAGCAGGCGTCAGAAACATTTCTAAGAAATGTGCCCCATTCATGATTTTGTAGATGCATACTGATGAAGCACCTCGTGAGTTAAGAAATGAAGGCACTTACCATAATGTGCCTTGGAAAGATATGGATAACTGCAGAATGTATAGTTTTAACCACCTTTCTGAAAATCTCAGGTGTGAATATAGCTCCGTCATTACTCCCAAACTATTTCCGTTTTCTGTTTGTTTCAGTAGGCCTATACCATACATTATATGTTCCATTTGTTCAAATCAATGTCTCTTTTCTTGATATGATTATATGCCACTCAGAATAATTTTTTTTTTTTATACCTGTCCTCCATTGAGATCTTTTGCCTTTTAAAAAAATTTTGCTACAACATTTAATGACGAGGCCTATAAACATGTAGCTGGCATTGGACTTTATACTTTTGTTCAATTTCACCTCCCCCCCCCCCCCCCCCCCTCCGGCATTTCTAATGATTTGTAGTAGTCCCAAGCTCCTGAGTAACAGCAAATCACAACCCTTCACTAATACTCACCATTATCTTTCAGTATGATAATATAACATTGTAATTGATGATAATACCCTGAAAAGTACTGACACATTTTTGTTTACATTATTCCTAATAGCCCTCTATTCTCAGCAATTAAATAAGACATTCTTTTGTAGGTTTGGTGATGAGATATTCACTTATCATCAGGCACAGGTTTTCATGGAAATCTATTTGCATCTGTGTGTTCAGTGATAATATACTTGAGTGAACTTGCCCTGAGCGTGAATATGTTACATCCGTATCCATGGAGTGTGAACAAAGTTTCCAAGAGATACGTGACTGAGAATGAGGGATCATGGATCAGTGGCGAATGATGTGACAATTGGGCATTTACAGCTTGACAAAAACTTCCTGTATTTTGAGAGAGATCTAATACCGGGAGCCAATTTTCCACTCCAAATAACTCTGATGAGGCAAATGTGACAGTGCAGAGGGTCAGAAGCTATTTTGAATAAGTTCTTCTCTTAAATTTGATTGCTCCCTAATCACAGAGAATTATTAATTCAAAGAAGTTATAAAAACTTCATAGAAACTAAAACTAGTGGCACATGAAGTGGCAAAGGAAAAGTAAAGTCCTGTATTTAAAGAGATAAATGTATTTTTTCTTGTAATCTGCAATGCCTGTCTACCTCTCAGTGCTGCAAAATATTTCCTAATCACTGAGAATCATTAATTTTAAGAAATTTTAAAAACGCCATAAAAACTGAAACTAGTGGTACAGAAAGCTGCAAAGGAAAAGCAACTGTATTTAAAGAGATAAATGCATTTTTCTTGTAATCTATAATGACTGATTTACCTTCTCCTCAGTGCCAGTGCAGTATTATTTTTCTACCTGTCCATGGGATGCTACATGTAACTTTAAAATCTTGTCCTCTTTGATATATTGTCCAGCTATCTATGTGTGATTTATTGACTATTTATGCTTCCACAGATGGATGGAGCCAGCGTGAAGGCAATGCTAAGAAAACAAAACCACTCTTAGAGTGACACCAGCTGTATCTGTCTTCTTGATGTGACCTCTGCTATAAATTGGTTGATTGGCAGTCAGTACTGGCCATGGTGTAAAACTTTGAACCAATAAACAGCCTCCTGGGATGTGACCAGACACACTGACCATTCTGTGATTGCCATCTAGAGACAGTATTGTCCTTGCTGTTCATCCTTTCATTATCTGGTCTGCTACCAGCTTTGGACATGAAAGGGAAAATACTGCATAAAATGAAGTTGGGTTTTCTTTGGAAGACTTGCGCTAAGTGAAATAGTCAAAGTTTTATTGAAATTGAACAAAAGTAAGAAGGTAATGGGGGGTATACTCTTATGTAGTGGATAAGATTTTGACTTTCAAACAGACGCCCTGAGTTTGGGTCCTGCCACGTGATCGTGTTGTTGGATAAGATGTTTTTACCAATGGGGTCCCCCTCGACCAAGGTGTAAACTGGGTACCCACACAGCAATGTTGGGTAACGTTTCTAGCAAGTCCTTCTGAAAGAGTAGGGCTAAAACTAAAGAGACTGCCCTGGATACATAAGACATGATTATTATTATTATTCAATAATTAATATGAACTTTAAAATTTATATCTTTTTTGGAGAACTGTAACACTGCTCATAATTCTGTATGAAAACAGGCAAGACAAGGTATTTTTTGAAAATGTCAAGTGTTTTGAATCTGTGCACCAGTAAATTCATTTCTCTATGGTCATTTAGCACACCAGCAGGAACACATGGATAGTAAACTATATGAGAATATTGCCTATTACTGCAATCTGTTCGACATACAGTACTGTAAAACGAGGAATTTTCGCGTGCATTTTAATTTCGCGAATTTCGCGAGCGCCAAGATTTGCGAAATTAAAATGCACGCGAAAGCTCTTGTCTACACTATATGCATTGAATGCCAATGGCAGTTCGCGAAAATTTCATGCCGCAAAAAAGGCCGTCGGCTCCAATTCGCGAAAAATTCATGCCGCGAATATATCATGTTTTACAGTATTCGGAAAGCATGCACTTTCTGTGCAACATCCGATACAAGAATATAAAAAATATTAGAATATAGTGCTTGTGTTTGAGTGATATACTATTTCTATTCCTTTACTGTGTGATCAGGACCTAACTGCATAATGTAGAGATATTCTTCCTAGGTTTCTTTTCTGTAGAGATTGGCTGGTGTAGAAGCTGGTCCTGCTGAAAAGAAATCTTTATAGACGTAGAAGGCTAAACATTTCACCTACTATCAATGATGATAATGTCCATGAATTTTGACCGTGTATCACTCAAACTGAGGTTGTAATTATTACTGCACTGGGCATCACTTTAAAGCCTAGACACAAAAATAATTCCATCATCAACAAAACATGTTTTCTCTCATGAAATAGGTGCATATTCTGTGTCATTTACTATGTTTTGAAAACTCATTAACACTACCATGTTTTGAAAACTCATTAACACTACCATTACCAGCAGCGATCTGTTATACACAATAAGGGGGTTGACTGAACACGAGAGGGCGGTCTAGTAAGTGACTTTTTGTGTCTGTCTCTTTCCTCCCCTCTGCCATGTCAGGATACTACCCATGTTCAAGAGGAAGATGAAGACACGACAATGCCCTCCCTGGAGGACGTGCTCACAGATATCTACCATCCCTTCGAGGATGTCGCCCCATATGTCACTGCACAGGTCATTGACCTCATCGACAAGAGGTTCAAAGGTGATGGGTCAAGGTTCATGAGGGACTACCTTCTGCCATGCAGGACACTCCTGTTACAGCTCAAGGAGCAGAGTTGGGTAAGTGTCAAACCAAGTTTGGTGAACTGTGACTCTAGAGGTGAAGGGTCATGGGGTCATGGGTCAACTGACTACAGACAGACAGCCAGCAATCAAAGTCAATGTGTGTATAGAAATATGTGGTTGAGAATTTGCAGCATAGTTTTAACATAGGATTTTTAAATAAGAAATAGGATAAAATATGATACAGCTAAGAAACTTTCCATCCCAATTAAAAAACTCCTGATTGAGTATCTTAAACTAATTTTTCAAACAACTCTCAAGCCTGCTTCATGAATATCACCTTAGACAGCACATTCAAAGGAATAATTTGAAATAAAACATCACAAAATGAATAGATATGATTATAACATGAAGAAAAGCATAATTTTCTGAACAAGACATTCTGGACAAAAACCAAACCAAACCAAACCAATAAACTCAATGATACTTCAGACTTAATTCAAACTAGAGATTGTAATTTGTCATTACTGACAAATTAAGGTGATTCGATTTTTTTTTAAAATCAATGATTCGACTCCTGATCGAAATAGGCATGACCATACAGGTTTCATCTGTGTTTAGAGACATTGGCCGTGTGATGTTTGGATTCTCATTTAGAAAAGGGAGTCATATCCGCCATCTTTGGTACCAAATTCTGTATACACTAGATAACGAAGATACAGCAACAAATACATATGACCTTTGACCCACCTTTACACTCCCAAGATGGCATCTGAGGAAAAAGTGGTTATTTTGTGAAATGATTCTTGCGACATCGTCTATACTTGTGCAAAATATGGGAAAGATAGGACAGGTATTCGCCAAGATACAAGATGAAACATTTATGATCTTTGACCCTAATTTACATACCCAAGATGTTGTCCGATCAAGTAGTTGTTATTTTATGAAATAATGTACGTGACATGAACTAAACATGTGCAAAATATGGTGTTGATAGGGTATGTTTTTCTTGAGTTATTGCAAAGAAAGTTGCAAAAAGAAAGAAATATTTCCAATACATCGAAGATAAGTTTTAATTTCAACCAAGTTTTTTGACGTGATCCCGGCATGGTATGAAAAAATGAAGGGCACACTTACGATAGCCCAAAGTCTCAGCTACAACATATTAAAATCTGGGAGAAATTCACCGAAGCATAAGTGAGCTAGTGCTCGATAGAAATAGTCATGTCAATTTTCATTTCCAGAAAAACTGCACTCCCACAGAGATAACACGTAAACTGGTCAAATTCGACAAGGTTACTTTCAATCCATTTTTACGAGGTCATGCTGTCATTCAATCAAAATTGTATTATTACATAACTGATAAAGCATTAAATTAACTACAGCATACTGAAATCTGGGTGAAAATTGGCCAAGGATAAGTGAGATACGCTCGAGTAAACTTGAAATTTGATGTCATTTTGAAAATTTACTTTTTTTACTTTATTAAGAAATTTGATATCTTTTAATCAGTTTTTCAGCATTGCCAACCCATGAAATGACATGTACAACTTATCAGCTTTCAAAATATGTAAAGAAAATGGGGGGTCATCGTCCATCCTGACGAGTAAAATCGGATTGAAAATTGGCGTTTTTTTGGCATAGTTGCACTGTATATCGCCATTGACGCGCGCGCGGAATTTCAACTTTGACGGGCCCGTATGACGTCATATAGAGCCGGATTGACTTAAAACTTGGTAGAAATATTCCTTGACATTTCAGGCATCCGATCAAAGTAAGAAACCGGGAAATTTCTATTGCATATGAGCTGTGCGTGCGTATATGTGCGATTTTTTCAATTTTTCAAAAAATGCTCCAAATGGTCTGAAACGTGTGCAAAAAGAATTTGAGCTCGATTGGAGCATACAAATATTTCAATGCGCGCGTACGCGCACGTTTTAAGGGTATAGATGAATTTTGAAAACATGAGTAGAATCAGCTTGATTTGAACTACATGTGACGTAAATTCATTGAAAAATTCCATTCCATTATTGAGATATGAATGAGAATGTGTTTTCATATAATGACGTCATAGTGACGTCACGGTCGACTGATCACTATGATTTTATTAGATCTGTCGTCTTTGGCACATGATACATATATGGTATAAGTTTGACATTGATAGGTAATGCACTTTCTGAGCTAACCTCTGCACAACTTTTGAGGAGAAATAAAGAAAGAATCAGTGCAGATACAGAAGGTGATCCGAAGGATGCTCGGATCACCTAATTACAGCTGCGCATATGTTAATAGTGAACTCTTTCATGCAATTAGTTTTTCACATCAAGTCATTTCCGTGTATACTTCTCTTGTTTATGAGAGTATTTCTCTACATGTTTTGATATTTCTAAATCAATATTTGCATGGTCTATTTTCATGCTAGTTCAGTCGAGTGAAAAACCTGCCAACATTTATATACAACAAAATATTCTGTGTTTACAGTCACTTTCCTTTTCTCTGTAGATTCTTTGTCTGTTTAGTTTTCAAGTTCTGTAATATTTTGATGAAGGATTCCTCTGGAGATCACAGAACAACCTGTATTGCTGATCGTGCTAAACCATAATCTGAGAAGTGATATTATTTCTTTCATATCAACATCCCAGTTAACAGTAAACTGTGTTGACACATGAAGGAATTCACTCCTATCATTTGCTTTCTTATAGAAGTGTGTGATTTATATATATCAGGAATTTTATTTTTTCTTCCAATCAGTCTTGAAGTTAGGTCATAGGTTTGACATTTCAATGGAGCACTAGGTCAAATTATGCTGAGGTCAAACTTAGGGGTCAGAGTGTGAATATTTATATCTATACTTGTCATTTATGTATGTCTGTCTGTCAGCCATAATGCTAGTTAGTGAGGCATCATTGGAAGTGATTTATTTGTGTTGTGGAAGGCGACAAGCAACATGAATTTCTCCAATATGGCAAAAATTCATGCTCATAAATGATAGATCTTTGAATAGTCTCTAGTCTCTATGAGGTGTTTGTTTAAAAAAAAAGACTGATTTTGTGTGTCATTAAGCAAGTATAAATATTTATCAGAATGCAGCTATGCAGATTGATTTTTCTACTTTCATTCTAATATTGTTTTGTTTGTTTGTTTGTTGTTGTTGTAATGTTTTGGTTTTTTTTGCTATCAGTTTTGGGCATTTTGCTAGCAGTGTGCTATTATGCACATTAGCCAATATTTGATGCAGAGTGTTTTCTGTACAGCAGTCTCCGGATGTTAGACATTCCATGGTCTTGACTCGTGTGATTTGACAAATAATGATAGCTGTCTCGGAAATTTGTTGTTCATTACTATGAAACTTGATTGTTCTCTTGAGCAATGGAGGATTTTTTGCCCCAATGCTGAAGACACTGTAGATGTACTGTTGCTTCATCTTTCCTACAACATACACAACAACAACACTGAGACAACACGTGAGCGGATAGTCGTGTGTTTCTGAGTAGAAAAGAAGCAAGTAGGTCATGCAGCTAGGTGATCAGGGCAAGGATGTGGTTTTGTGGATCCAGGGTTGTTGTGAGAAGGTGGAGAAAACCAACAAGTGGTTCCTGATTTTCCATGCTCAAACAGAATGGGGAGGGCACGGAAGATTAGCTGCACATTGTCTGTAGAGGGCTCAGGACCGCCGATCACCCGGCTTCAGTGCTCTTCACTGCTGCTGTTGTCAAACAGTGTGATTGTGCCCGCTTGTGGTTGCTGTGTGAGGTTCACCTAAAATCGTTGCACTTTGCAGGTCTTTTTTTTTTTTTCCGGTAACCCTGCTTGAGGCGTTGATGTCTGACATTAGATGTATCCCGCCTGACACTTGCAGGCTTGTACAATCTCAGTTTGATAAGTAGCGAAGAAGGCAAGAAAACAGAGAATGATGATTGGACTCCTTTCCTTCTCTTCCCCTTCCCTCTATTTTCTTCCTCTCTCCCTCTCTTCTCTTTCCTTTTCCTTCTCTCTATCTCCCTCTTTTTCTCTATCTCTCACTTTCTAATCCTCGCATCCTTCTCAGTTTCTACCTTGCACGAAGATTCTGTCTTTGTTGATGATGATATCCCAGAGGTGTGAAGAAACCTGTTCCAGTTTTAGCATGTGATCTGTAGTAATCTCATTATCATTACCTTCCCCACCCCACCCCCTTTCTCTCCTTCTGTGTCTGTTAAATTTCTCCTTTACTACTGTGAAACAAGGAATGTTCGCATGCATTTTGATTTCGCGAATTTCGCAAGAACCAAAATTCACGAAATTAAAATGCATGAGAAAGTTCTCGTCTACACTATTATATGCATTGAATGTTAGAGGCAACTCGCAAAAATTTCATGTTTTAGGTTTCAGGTTTTATGCCAAATTTTTAAAACAGTACCAATAAATGCTTGACGCTGAAAGAAATGTGTCTTTTGATGCAGTAAGTGCAAGCATGGCCTGTTTTAACATCTGTTATATTTAATGTATTTATATACGGCCAGGATTCATTTCCTGTACCACTGGGATATCAATATAACCCTCTCAGAGGTTTCATCCAGGAGGAAAGGTGTCATCCAGGCAGTGTTAGGCACTTTCAATCGATGGAAGCTTCTGCCTCAGTACTCACCTCATGTTTTACTCCTGATTTTATGCTCTCCTTCACTGCTTGAATTGCTCCCTACCTTTCTTTTATTCATGTCCTCTGCAAGCGGAGTCTCTGTTCACAGTAATAGGTAAATTGCAGTGGGTAGATGGATTGTGAGAGTCACTGGTAGGCAGTGACTGGAGGGGGCAGTGAACTCACAGAAAGGTTCATATGCAAGGTTACTCTCTTGAGCTCTGTATGCTCATACACAGACTCATACACAGACTTATACACAGACTCATACACAGACTTATACACAGGCTCATATACAGGTTTGACATAGCACTGACACAACTCAAACATAGCTTTAAGTCAAAAAACAAAAAATGTTAAAAGTGTTAAATAATCAAGAAATTGATTTGTAGTGATGTCTAGCTGTTCACTATGTTGATTGATACTTGACTGTGAAAGATCATGTCAAAGGTTGAAATATTTGGCAATTGATTAATTTAGAATTTATCCAGGGGATATTCAAACAAATAAACAATCAAAGTAATTAAAAAATATGTAAATAGAGATTTATACAACAGCAGCAGCAGCAACAACAACAACAACAACAAAACCTAACTAATAACAAACAACTACAAAATATAAATCAAAATGAAACAGAAACTACATGGCAGATGTACATATTTATCTAGACTATGACAAGTAAGACAGGTAACCATGCCAAAATGAGTGAAATACAATGTGAAAGTAAAATGCATAATAATACGCCATATATTTAGTGAGTCTAAATTTTCATGAATCGGGACTTTTTGATGATTTCGCGAGTGGTTAGATTCGCAATCATGGAGTATTGTGCTGAATGGAGAAATGTATATGTGCACGTCACATTCATGTCGGGATCAGAGTCAATATTTTTGCATGTATTTATTTTTGTGAATAGCACCAGACTCGCAAAATTCACGAAAATTAAAACCTTGCAAAATATCTGGCGTATACAGTAACTGGTTCAATTAAAGAAAGACTGAATATACAATGAGAGTAATGTAGTCTGCCCATCCTAGGACGTTTGAAAAAGGCTAAAAGATAGATGAATGCTCCTAGGTACTGTCAATAAGGGCAAGCAAGAAAAAGCAGGAAAACAAGTAAATAGTAGCTGGTAACTGAAGGACAGAATTAGAAATGGATGCATTGAGGTAATGCTTGAAAAGAGATGGAGAAAGTAATGATGGATGAGGTAAATAATGAGGGAGGGTGGAGATGAAGGAAGGGAAAGAGAAAGTCACTTCGTTTCGTGTTGGCTGCACTGACTTGCATGCAATTGTCCGTATTCTCCCGGAGGACGACAAATAATCTAATCCCTCCCTCTCTTGCCCAAGTTTTGTTTGAAAAGTAACCATCTGAAGTGAAGAGAAACAAATATAGCATCCTGCTTAAGTCAGATGTAAACAGGGAAATGAATGCAAATCTTTCCTCTTTCTTTATGTGTGTGAAAATTCTGACCCACAGCCAGCAGCAAGGTTCTGTGTGTTTTATTTTCAAAGGCTTCGTATACACAGGAAGGACAAGGGGAGCTTTTGTCGCAGGAAAGCTATCGTTAGTTTTAGATCTCTCGTTATCTTGATGGTGATTCCTTGTTGCCATGTTTCCACAGCAGTCAATAAATGGCTGAAAGAATAATGGTTTGTGGACTTTGCTAACTTCTGTGCCAAATCCCTAGCATTTTGGTCAGAATCTGGTAGGAATCAATCAGAAACTGACACTGTATATTATGTGCATAATTACATACCCCGTACCCTAATTTGTGGATCGATATCACACTGACAAAGAAAAAAATGAAGACAGAGAAAGGATGGACCGAAAAGTAGGATATGTATTTGGATAGATGAAAAGAAAGAGGGGTGGGGGTGGGGGGGGGGGGGGTGGCAGAGGAAGGGAAGAAAAAAAACAGAGATAGGAACTTGGTAGGTATACCTTGGGAAAGAAAATGCATATGATGAAATAAGTTGTCCTTCCTTATGTGAAGTTATTACCCTAAGAACTTTTTTTTGGAAGGTAGAATTGAAAAGAAGCTTACTTCCTACGTGTCCCATGCTAAGTACACAGTTGAAGACTGAATAAAATCACTTGAAAACCCTCATAAATCTGTTCTTGTTTGCTGCACATACAGAATTATTGAATAGAGAGAAAGAAGTGAACAAGTTTGGGAGTGAGGAGTGTCCAAGAGGAGAATTCTCCAAAGTACTTTGTTTTGGATTTTATTCGGCAATAATCCATGCTTAAATTGCTGTGCGGCCACTTCATGCATTACTAATGCCAAGTGTACCATCAACATTTCTTGTGACTGCTTAATAACCATTACAATGCAAAACCTTATTGAACCGAGGATTTATGGCCGGATATCAGTGTTTGATTTCACTGGCATGGAAAAGAGTGATTACAACTGAAATTCTTTCATGCTGGAAAACTACACAAAGAATTTAGCCCCCCCTTTTTTTTTCAATCACAAAGTGGGAGGAGAAATTCATGCGAGTAAACCAGTTAGTTATACTTGAATCAATTTGATGGCTTAGGGAGTAAATGTACTTTGAGAGAAGAGGAATTCAAATGGGCTAAATTTGTCAATCACTCAGTTGCAATAAAAACAACTTGATGCTAGAATTTCATTAATTTGGGTAGATTTGTGTTGTGTCATGACCAAGGTTGAAACTTACTTAGTTCAAAGTTGACTAAATATTGGGACAGGATGGACAGATAAAGGTAATGCTAAAGATTCAATGCCATGAATCAATGATCACATACAATGAACTGATGCAGTTTAATTTATGATAGACAGTTTAAATGCCTTTTTGAAACCTGCAAATATCACATGCATTATCATCTATATTATTTTCAGGAAGTTAGGAGGACTTCTTCCCATTTCATTTCATTTGAGTAAACTTTTGAAGTATAAAAGCCAAAGATTTGTGGGGGTTATATCATTGCACCCCTTCCATTAGGACTGTAGAAATTACGTACAATACAAGAGCTGTAGTATGAAATGGGAATGGTACTTTTCAGTAGAACATGTTACTACAGACCAAAATATTTCAGTTTTGGTCCATGAATTTTACATTTCATGTCTGCCTCATGTCAGGTCATGACAGACAAAAAAAAGAAGGATTATTACTTGAAAGTGGTCAAGGTTAGTAGGTCCAGCTGTCCCCCAATTTGTTGAACATATCCTTATGTTTTATTGCCACATAATTGACTCTGCTTTTTTTCTCTTTCTCTTAGAAGCACCATGAAGCGTAATTAGTAGATTCTTTCAATTTCAACCCTTGTTTATCCATTTTATTGAATTAATTCTTTACTTACCTATGTGAAATATATAGATATTATAAAATATAAGGGTGTAACATTTGAAGAGTTTGTTCGCAAAAACCGATAAGTCCATTTTTGAAGATTTTGAAGTACGGTCTCTGTCATAAAGTACAAAATAATACCTTTTATATGATATATTGGTCACTACATATAAAGGTACATTTTTGAAGTTAGGGTCAAAAGAAGCAAAAATTTTATTATTATTCTCTTTTTTTTTCTTTACCTTTAATCGCAAATATCTCCATTTGGCGAATATGGACTTATCGGTTTTTGCGAACAAACTCTTCATTTCATTGTAATAAATCCTGTATATTTGGTATAATACTGTCATGATGATGTGATGCTATAAAAGTCATAAAATACTTAATAAACAGAAATTTTAGTGCAAGTGATTTTTCACTCCATAAAGAAGTATTACATATGACAAGTAACAAAAAATTGCATGCTCTTATTTTTGTGCTAGTGCCATGCCACACAAAATGCACGAAACTTTCTACACCATGAAAATGTCCGCTTTTACAGTATCTACAGTATAATATATATAAGTAGTAATAAATGAGTTTATAGGGCTCTTGGCTGTTTGATTGTTTGTACTGTTGTGATCATCACATGTATGTACCCTGCCTAAGTCAGAATGCAATATTGCGTGTTGATATCTCTACCCTGGACTTTGTATTAAGTAAATGACTTCATTGATATCATAGCTTAGAAATAAAGGCATGTGCTTAATAACATATTATGAGCGATTTAAAAGCTAACAAGATATAGGGCTCAACTCCATTGTCTCATTTTGTCGTCCCTATGCCAGCCCCTTTCCTAGGGTCAAGAGTTGTCTGACCGGCCCGAGGTCTACAGCCAAGGGTCAGCAGTGGTGTTCCTTTGTTACATAACATCTTGTCCCTGTGCCCCTTGTCAACCAAAACTCATCCAGGGTAGCAGAGTTGTCCAGGATAGCAGAATTGTAGCAGAACAAGAAGGGTGAACTTCATTGACTGTAGTTTTCATTTCTGACAGGGGTACCATTCGATGATCTTATGTAACATCCTAGGTTTAGTGCTTAAGATTTTCTGCCTATCAATTTCCCTTTTAGTAAGGGAAATATATGTCATAAAAAGTTTTAGAGTGACCCCTTGCAATTGATTTGTATCAATTTACTCATTAAGTAATTCTAATAGTGGATTTAACTAGGACATTGAATAGATGTGCCTTAATAGGTATTAATTTTGAAAGAATGTTGCGATGATATTAATGATTGTGTCCAATGTTGTTCGACGAGAAGCTTATTAATTATCATGGGAACTGCAGCACTCTCATTTAGTCTTTGTTGTGATGGACATTAACCCATTGAAGACTATCCTGAGTATACTCAGGCAGGTGTCTATGGGAAATGCATGTTATAGCAAAATCAGTCTGTCCTCAACAGGTTAAGTGAGAAGTAAAGCTTAGGAAGCTCTTATGTAACCTTATATTATCTTCTGATCTATGCAGCTCAAAGCAAGGGGAATTTATTGTTTTCCTTCCCCAAATGTGAGGTAGATTTCCTTTAAGAATCTCAGTGAATCATTTCTGGTTAGGGAAGACGGTACCCCCTACCTGTCATACCATTCTCCCCATCCCTCTCTCAGTTATTCCAAGGAGGTACGATCCTTGGTCATTCTCATCATAGTCACTGAAAGCCATTTCATTTGACAAAGACATATCTTGACACGATAACATGGTGGCTGTGAACAAATGCCCTGATTTTACAGGAAGAGATTTATTGGAGGAGTTTCTCCTCTTTTTGTTGTTGTTTTGATGTCACACTAAGTGTAGGTGTGATACTCGCTGCTTGCCAAATGTTTCACCGATGTGAAGTTCACCTAAAAGTAGATCTCTTCAAATCTGGAAGGGATCTATTTTCTGATCCGTGTGAGTATGACGTTGTGACTAATCCTCCATGTTTGCCATGTGCGTCTAATGAACTCCCCCGTCGTCGTGATCTCCTAGTGTTCTTGGACAAGTTTGGGGAATGAGAGACACTTTGTTTGTTTTTTCTCTATGTGTTTGTTGTCAAGAGACAACAGGCGTTTCCTCTGATGGGGGGTGGGAGGGGGTGAGGGATGAAATGGAGTTGCAAGCAACATACTTCAGCTTTCGACGAAACAGCCATGCTGTCTAAATCGGGTTGCACGAAGGACTACACCTATGGTAGTAAGCGGAAGCTGATAATGTCATCCCTCACCACTAGTTTTCTGTTGTCTGCGTGAAGATAAAACAAAAAGACACAGGATGTGAGTATGATGCTATGGAGCTGGGGTTTTCGTTGCTGGTATGTTCATGAAATCATGGTTCTAGTGTTATTTTAGAGAGTTCATGTCATACCTGGCACTTGCTACCTGATACACAAATGACATTAACATGTGTCAGTCCAGATCTTGTTGTCTTGGATATAACATTATATGTGGACAAAGCACAAGGCTCCTTAAAGGACAAAGGTAGTGATAGCAATGAATTCAGACAATGAACATGCCATCAGAAATGAATCATGAAAAGTGTACATGCACCTTACCTTTTTAACTTTCTTGATTTGGTAATCTTGGAGATAGATTAACAATCTATGTGATGTTAAGATGGACACAATAAGAATATTTTATCAAAATTCCAGTAAGAATTTGTAATATGAAAACTTATGCTGTTCCAAACATATTCTATATAACAAATTTGTGATATATCTGATATTAAAGGACTATTGCATTTTCAGAATTTATCTTCTGTTTTATTCTCATTTGAGGGGGGAAGGTAGAGTATTTTTCAAGTCTGTGAGCCTCAATGTATCAAGTGGACATCTGGTCAGCAGGATGGTCAGGAGCAGGTGGTGGACTGTTCCTCTGAATGATTGAAGTTGGTTCAAAGATGGACAGAGTGAGGGAGATGTGTCTGGTGGCCGCAGCAGGAGTGCAGTCTTGAGAGATGACCCAAACAGACCCTGCTGACCAGGGTCACCAACAGACCTTTTGCCCTTCTCAGCTTTGATTCAGCTTTTCTTTGTAAAAATCTGTTCATATGTTTTTGTTTTTAATGATACCAGAAATTATCCCCATTGTATTTTCAGGTTTGATGTATGAACCGCCCATGCAAATGGAACCCATACATCATAGCTTTGTAGGTTGAAATCATTATGTATTCGCCTTCATATGGTAATGTGGATAAGTTTACTGGAGTTCTGAAAAGATAGAAGCTTCTGCCACATAGATGATGGATTCCTAGCCCCCCCCCCCCCCCCCACCATCCCCTCCCACTCCCCCATGATACACCTTGGATGACTGTTTGCGAATGGATATGACAAATCATAATCCAAATTTATACTTTAGGCAGACACAGGATGCCAAACTGATCACCATTCCTGGAAAAAAAAAAACACAAATGTGCACATCAGCTTAAAGTACAGAGAGTTATACCAACAGTGTCTGACGGGAGGACGTTAGGGGTTGGGTTGTACCTGTTGTCTTCATGTTGACTGACAGAAGCTAAACCGGACAGCTTGCCTTGAGAGTAGTAGGGGGAGCAGGTCTCTCAAAGGGGTTTCCAACTCAATAGTCTCTGTCTCATCTTGTCCTTGGATGTACCGCAGAAACAATTAAAGACTGTCCCATCAGTCTGCCCTGGCTGGCCAGGAGCATAAGTAGACATCTGGAGGACATGAGTGGACATATAGAGGACATTTACCATTTGAATGAGGTGACCACACCTGGGAGGTTTTTGTCGGCAAGTGAATTAAGGATTAGCCTTCCCTAGTGAAAGGTAGCTTCTTGTTTCGAGAGGTGGGGATGTTTAGAGATTTGGTGCCTGGTTAGGGTGTGTTGATGCTGCAAAACTTTCCTCAGGAATTTAATGACACATGTGTTCCAAGGAGATGGATAAATTGCTTATCAGGTGAGGACTAAAAAACTGCTCTTTGGGTGAGTACATATGAAAATACTTTTCTTTTCTCATTTGTGAAGTCATGTTTCATTTATATTGTATTCGAAATGTGTTGCATTTTCTCTTCGTTAAGAGGCGTATATCTGCTGCTCAATGAAGGACAGGGGCTTTTACGCTCAAGCTATCAATAGAAGTCACTTGCTAGGCCAGTTAAAGATTGCCAACTACATGTGTACCTTATGAGTTCGACAGACTGTGCTCATGTCATTAGGTTAGCTATCTCGTGGGGGTAAATGGAGTAGACTAATTTCAGCAAGATTTAAATAATCTGTTAATTCACTTATTTGCTTTCCAAAATGTGTTGGTGTAAGGAATTGACTAAGGGAGGTTGGATGTGGTACATGCTGTGATATTTGAGATTTTGTCGCTGGTTTTCCTTGTCTTGTACTATTCTTAGCTCCAGCTATTCTTAACCCCGGATTTTCCTTAACCTGCCTTCTCACTGGTGTGCTTAGCACTGAATTTGATGGCTTAGCACCACATTTGTGGTGCTAACACCACCGAATAGTCCCGGACTACCGGTAGGGTTAGCCCATTTTCCAGAATATCAGTAAGAACAGAAAAGGGGCTGAGCTAAAGCCCAGGATATTGGTGGGGAAGTGAGTGGGGGTGAGCCCCAGTAATCATTAGGGCTCTTGCACATTTTTGCCTGATGAGAAAAAGCCTTAAAGTGCAACAAATGTGGAGATTGAGAAGGTAAACCAAGATAATATGAATATAGGGAAGGAATGGATAAAAAACCAATCACTTTTCTTCCTAACTGCTTTTTGGGTAAGGTATCACATTTCAGGTAGGCCCTATGTTTTTATCTTTCAACTTTTGAGAGAGGAAAGTAGAGTTAAGAACTTTGCATCTGCAGAGGTGCCATCTCTCTGTCAGTAATGACCTACTAGTGAAGAAACTCTGTGTGATTATGAGCAGTCCATAGTGATGAGACTATTAAGGCATGAAAACTCAGATGAGAAGTCTTCAGTGCTCATCAGAGGAGACGACACATTTTAAATGATGAATTGCTACATTAGATAAATCTTTGACATTACCGTTTGCCAAAAGCCATCTGCATCATTCCCATAAAATTGAACAATTTTGCAAATTTTGCATGAATTTTGCAGTTGATGATTTGCAGTATGATCCCCTCTGCAGAAAACTTGAGTTACTGTAAAACGAGGAATTTTTGCGTGCATTTTGATTTCGCGAATTTCGCGAGCGCCAAGATTCGCGAAATTAAAATGCACGCGAAAGTTCTTGTCTACACTTTATGCATTGAATGCCAGTGGCAGTTCGCGAAAATTTCATGCCGCAAAAAAGGCTGTCGGCTCCAATTCGCGAAAAATTCATGCCGCGAATATATCATGTTTTACAGTAATAATAATAATAAATTTCATTTATAAAGCGCTTATTACAACGTTTCTAAGCGCTGAAGAAAAAATTGGAAAAATAGATTCAATTATGGAATATATACAAATTGTGATACGATGAAACGCAATACAAGATACAAAATACATAAAATGAACATTGTAAGTTATAACTTATAGAACGAACTTAACATATATACAGACTGCATATAATAAATCAATACAAATTACATGGCATGAGAGAACAGATGAGTTTTCAGTGATGATTTGAAGGAGTCTACTGTTGGAGCTTCACGGACGTGGATGGGCAAGTTGTTCCATAGTGTAGGTGCAATAACACTGAAGGCGCGGTTGCCATAACGGGTACGGGTGCGCGGTGCCGATGTGAGTTGAAGGTGTGCAGTGGAGTGAGAACGAAGGCGTCTGGTTGTTGAGGAAGTAGATATAGTCCGGAGGGAAACCAGATGATGAAGATAGGATGGTGCTAAGTTGTGGACAATCTTGTAGGTGAGGAGTAGAACTTTGAAGATGATGCGGTCATGAATTTGTAGCCAGTGCAGAGATCTGATGACAGGTGTGATATGTTCATGCTTCTTCGTGCGTGAGATGAGACGTGCAGCGGTGTTCTGGATGCGTTGTAGCGGAGCAAGACAGGAGCGAGGAAGACAGTAGTCACATGACTTCACTCAATGTTCAGATATGTTGCCTACTCCTCTGGCCACCCCCAACAATATAGGGCCTATCTAATTGGTAGGGCTGTTGTTACATCACAGCCATATGCATCTACAGACTGTTGTCCCAATAGCCAAGGCACCTTATGATGGTAAATGCTCATATTTGTGTGTGTGTGTGATGTTAAATGTTCTGGTCAAACATTGGATTAAAAAAATAATTAACTTAAGCATTTTGTCACATTTTGTCTCCCACAGACAAATCAAACAGACCACACAGGTATATCTTAATAAATGCTCTGCTTTTAGTGGTATCATTTTGGTTTGCTGAACACTGACACAGCAGTCCTGCAGAATACATATTGATGTTTACATCCATTCTGTAGACAGTATTCAAGATGATGATAGTTAGGCAGGAGAAACAATGGATTGCTGTTCTTACTGAAATGGGAAAAGGAAGATCAAGAAAGAAGCCGAAGGGGTGTGTTCTGTTGTCTGTGATCATTCAGCATGCTCCATTTTCCAAACCAGAGCATAGGGGGCGGCGTGCCTTTGATCTGCTCTGGAAATAAAAGAAAGATTGTTGGGTTCAGTTATATGCATGGATATTGCATGGCTAGCTCCGATGGGAAAACAATTCGCATCCGTGATTTCCAGCCGTAGCTATTAAATGTGATATTGGAAATCCACACAGATCCAGTTTGTGCTGGGAGACAAAACTCTTTTGTTGGACCAACCTCACAGTACAATCCTTTCACCTTTCATTGGTATGGGTTGAAACGTTAAAGCTGGATTAATTAATGCAAAGCCTTTAGTATTATGTATCAATAATGCATGTAGCCAAGAAGTTCAGCTTTATTCAACTTCTTGATATAATTGCACTCTTCAGTAGTCATGAGGCAGAGTTGTAATCATTTTTTCCCCTGCTGTAGGCTGCAATAACAAGTAAGATTTTTTCTTGTATTTGCACCATACTCCATACCACAATTACTCTACTAATTGTCACGAAATGACCAACTATTTACTTGCTGCAAGGTGAAATATAATAGGATAAAGACAAAGATATCTGATTACAGTAGTAGTAGAGTGAGATATGTCTAGTCTACCCTTTCTTTTCTTTTGTTTTATTGTTTAGGGGCAGAATATGGGTAGACACTAGTTTTCACACATATGACAAAATAAGGTTTGCCCAGGGCAATTATCCTCCATTGAATTTGCTTACCAGTACAATCCCAAATCTGGAAAATATTTATTTTGCTCCCTGATGGTCTGTTGAGAGATCTAGTCTGATTTCCAGCCTGTGGTATATGTATTTTTCTTTGCAGATTAAAAAACAAACACAGCTTTAATGCCTCAAAATAGTTCGTAAATGTGAGTTAGGGATAAAGATAACCAACATGAAAATGTTAATCAGTATAATCAATGTTAAGTATTGTTGAATATACAAAATGTGAACAATAGCTTAATTAAAAACTGTTTCTTGAATAAACTGTCACCATGATGGTTTATTGGCCCGTAGACTAACCATTTTGGTTTACCTTGCTGGTTTAGAACAATCAGGAGCGATAATGGATGAGGCGCCGATGAAGATCACCCCAATTCCAAAAGGGCAAATATCTCTGAAATGGTTATTATTCCCCACCCCCCACCCATGATGCTTGAAGGCCAGCGTAATAACGAGTTGTGTAGCAAAAACTGAATAAGTTTGTGTGTATAAAAGCCATCAAAAACATTACCAGCTTTATCATCATCATCATTAATATCAATTACAATGCATTGTGATGTCACAAGTAATGTCATCCAGATATTGTTTTATCAAGATCTATTCTGTATCAATAGATGCAATATTTGTCCAGCATTTATGGTATATTAGAGTCTGAAATTTTAGACTCTGTTGTATGGATTTACAGAAATTGTCCAGTTTATGTTGGCTCTAACTTCATAAGGCTCAAAATTTGATGTTTTCTCCCATATTTTGCTACTTTGGCATGGCAATTATGATGACAGAGGCTAGAGGCAAACACTGACACCAGATAGAATAGATGTTTTTTTTTTCATTTTGTAGAATGGTTAACATGGTTGTCACCATGGTTATAAATGGTTATATTTATTCTACATTTGTATCAGACATAATCTCCAGCATGTAGGCCTATTTAGAATCAAGTGTAATCCTGCTGGTTTATGTGGTGTCACCTGTATGGCGTAGGTTATATAGCCTTAAGAACAATATCACTCAGCCAGTTGCTCTAAAATTTGTTTTCTGGAACCCTTCGTGGATGTTAAGTGCTCCTGGCTTTGGTGATTTTAAGTACTTTCTTTCTCTCTGATAATGGGCCTATTGTAGTTATTTGAATATTCATTCGTTTTTCGCCTCTGTAGGGATTAATCCTGGACCAATTGAAATGTGATATAATGTTAAGTGTAAATTAATCCGTTGGCTATTAGCTGACTTTTATTCACTAGTGGTGAGTTTCAGAAGTATCCAGTATCAATTGTAAAACCAGTCCGACATTCAACGGTTCAATAGGGGGTCAGCTTGTGATTAGGGGGAACTGACCAGAAGGCTTTTGTTGTGATAGGGCAGGAGGTCAAATGCTTATAACTCTTTGGCTGTATTTACCATGATTGATCGTTCAATTAATGTTCCTTTTTTTTTTCTCGTTGTGAAACTATTGGCGGACTACCAATGATGTGTGGCAAGAGTGGAGGGTTGGAGGAGGTTAACAAACTTGACTGATGGCTTTTAGTGACATCATGCTTTGAAGTTTGTAAAAATAGACTTGCCAAGTGCGATTTCAATTAAAGCTTATGGCTGTGGCATGGAACTTCATTGTATAATATGGCTTCTACGACATGTAATTTCACACTGTAGAAAGGAAAAAAAAAATGTGTTTTGGAGAGTGCGCATGTGTGATCGGATAAAGAGAGCCAGCCACACAGATAGGAAAGAGGAGGTTTTCTGAGAGGTAAAGGCGTAGACATTTTACAGGCTAACTATTAGGCACCAAGTTAACACCTCCTGTCTAAATCATTTTAGTTTGCAGATTTGGAGTCACTTAGTGAAGTTTGGGGGTTTTGAAATGGATATTTAGAGAGGAAGGCTCAAGTATGATTGTTATTGTGATGTCTTTTGGAATCAAATATCCTTCAAATTTGACCTACTAACCTTGAGCATGAACAGAACTGGGCCATGGTAGAATTGGCTTTCAGCTTTCACTTACAGCAGTGTGATGTCCTCTTAAAGAGAGCAGTCATATTTTGCAAAAGTCCAGGTTTTCTATAGATTACAAGAGATGAATACAAGTCAAGGTAGATGTCAAACCACCTCTAATCATAATAGCATCTTAAATTCGTGTAGTTTGAAGATTTGGTGAGAGTTGCAATTATATGGCAGACACAAATGATTTGTGAAGACTCCTGAATTTGAAACTAGGTAGGCCTACTAGAATCATTGCTCGTGTAGCACCTCAAAATCTGAAACCATTACAAAATGACATTGTGGTGTCCAATCTGGTTATTGATGATGAAATCATTAGGTCTATACTGCCCTACTTTGGCAAAAGGAAGCAAGTGACATACCATCCGAATTTGAGTTATTGATGTTTTCATAATTCACGTAATGAGCTCTTCTTCCAGGCCAAATTTCATGCAGAAACACTCATCCTACTAAGAGATATGTTAGATAAGACATCATGATAGTCCATTGAAGTCGATGTAAATGACAGACACATTTTGCTCTTTTACGAGAAATGTCACTTTTGTCACTTGCTTCCTTTTGCCAAAGTAGGGCAGTATAGCTTTTCCTCCTACTTTCAAGTGACATATACACATATATTCATATTCCTTTTGAGCCCACCCTCCCCCTCCTGAAACAAGTGAATAGACAGAGCTTATGAAACCCAACAATATTTCACTGTTTTATAACCCAGGAGTAGTAAAGGTTGATTTCAAAGTAGTATTGAGTGATATGAAACGTGTTTGGTGTTTTCCTGTAATTTTGACTGCTGCGTGAGTGTGTAAGATTTTGCCTTTGTGGCTGACTGGTGTATGATCTCACTGCATAAGTATGCACCTTCTGTTTCATTTCAGGGTCTGTCTATTTACACTCGGCTTCAAGTTCAGGCAATTTCCTCACATTCTGATAGTCTACCTTTCACAGACTTCATTACAAACTTTATTGCATTCAAAGTGATAAGTGATGTGCATTTATCCATTTTATGGAGTTTATAATTGGTCACGGAATAAGCAAATACATAAGTGGCTTTCAACAAGGTTTGAATATGATGAATGCAAGTTCTGCTTTTTCAGCACCTAGTTTAAATTACATGAGGAGTGCTAAAGTCTGCATAGGACATAGACTACTAGATGCACATTTTGTTAAAGTGTTTTCTCTCCAAATTTGACCTTCTGGACCCCCAATGATAGTTCAGTAAATATAATTCACTCGCCTCCTACTGCAGCACTGACAGAGGTGTGTATTGATAAACATGTTAACTGTTTTCACTTTTCTGGTTGACAAGTTGTGTTTGCCTTCTTGTCAAAAGCTTTCAAGCACTCTACTGAACCTTGCATATTTCATAATATTTGTCAATAAATGCAGTAGTCTCATGCACAGATTGTTTGCCCAGTGTGACTAGATTTTTCCAATGTCTTAGCACATATCTGCTCTCCCTCATAGACTCTGAAAAATTGATTAAATGCTTTGAGAAAGGTTAATCTAAAGTGTGTAACAAATTGCCTCAGAACAAAACAATCTCCATGACAGTTCCAGAGCGCGAGTAGCCACAGATTGACAAGGGCCACTGCTGGTTGCAAACACTGTATGTATGTGTGAATGGCTAATTTGTTCTTTTGTGAGCAATAAAGCACTGAATGAAATAGTAGGATTTTTTTTCCCCAAAAACGACCCATACATGTACAAACATGGAAGGAATAAAGAATTTTTCATTTCAGATATACTTTGGCCTGTCTTTGGATTACCAATGACCTCACCGTTGAAATATTTAATGTGTTCTAAATAAGAAATTATCATGATTGCCATGTAAAGAATTGGATTATTTATATTTTATTATAATATTTGGATAAATTATGTTATATATATTTATATATATATATATGTATATATTTATATATTTTTATATTATATTTATATATTATTTATATCATAATTGGATAAATTATGTTCTTTTTGGGGTTGATATTGATTTTTCACATGCAAACCTTCCATGTGACAGCAAGACCTTGATAAGTAGTAGATCATTAAAAGCAATTTATATATAATGAAACATAAAAGCTTGAATAGTCGGATACCATTCTAAGAATATAGGCAATAAATACATGCATATTTTTGTACCATAAACTCTGAAGTTGAAATTAAAGTATGCATTGCTTTCCTGTTATATAATTGTTGGTCCATATATTCTGATCGTATTTCATGACTTGTGTTTTCCTTTTCGAACTGATCAACAATATGAATAGACAAATGTATACTTCATATTATGAATTAGACCTACTTTTTGTTGTGATGGAAGTAAATTGAATTGAATTGAATTGAAAAAAAAGTGGATAGATGAAATGATATTGGCATAATGATAGACAGATGACTAATAATAGAAAGCGATATAGCTTTTGTGAGGATGGGGTGGGGGGGGGGGTGGAGATAGAATGACAGAGAGATACGTTTGAATTATTGGTTTTAGCATCAATTCCAGTGCTGAGAATTGTTGTTCTGTTTAGTGATGTTTTTGGCATGAACAGCATCTGTGATATTTGTGTCACAACATTTATGAATACTTATCAAGCATGCATTCAATTATAATCTCAAGTAAGATGCTTGGGTTTGTTGATACATCTAAGTTAGATGAGAACTTGCTGGTTGAATTATTTAATGCAAGCTGGAACTTTATAAGTTAAAGAAAAATACTGTTTAACATCATGGAGATGAGTATTCTGCAGAAAGCATCATAAACCCATTGAAGACTAGGCCGGAGTATACTTGTGCAGGTGTCTATGGGAAATGCATATTATAGCAAAATCAGCCCATCCTCAATGGGTTAAGGAAAAGTTGCTTTGAGTTAGTTTGAGTAGCATTGTCTTTCTGTCACAGAAATGGGTGAAACTGCAATTTACACTTTTGTTCCAAAATGAAATCATCATTTTTTTTGCCACTGATGACTGAGCATGTCACTCATTGTCAACGAAAGAATGACATCAATTCATTGTAAGATTTCATGGAATTGTCAGCAATGACAAGAAATGGGGGGGGGGGGGGTTGGATAATTTTATATTTGTGTGCTTGAATAGGTCATCACCAGTAGGAATTTGTTCTTACGAGTCTGTTGATGAAGACTAGCTGTCCTCAGTTCGAGCCGTATTTCCCAGAGGCCAACATCTGTGTATATTTGCTTGGTCTATATCAGGACATTACAGGGGCCTTTACATTGATCTGCGCTCCATTCAGAAAGATTATTTTCCTTGTCATCTCTCACATATCTCCCTCCATGGCTTGAGATGTCCTCATGATAATTCTCTTTTCATCTCTCTATACGAATCAAATTATGCAAACATGACATAATTTTCATAGAAATCCATTGATTTGTTATTTATAAAACTGAAGGTGACTCTGGCATGTTTTATTTATGCCCTGTGATAATTTTGGAGTGTAGGTGAACAAATGTAGGATGAATTTGAAGAGGTAAATTGTGAGAATAAGAAAAAAGCTGGCCTTTTAACAGAAAGGAAGGAATGTCAAAGCACTTTTGCCAAACATGTTGATGTCATATGGGAGAAGACAGGTAGTCTCGTCAGTGAACTTGCAGACCCACTCTTTAGATTTCTTCCTCTGGTTTGAATTGAGAATTTGGAACTTGGAAGAAGGAGAAGGAATATCAATAATGGGAGACACCAAAGCTAGTCTGTTTTTATGCGAGAGAGTAAAACTGGTTTAATATAGACAACAGCCAAACCTTGTGCTCAGTAGAATTGTAACTACCACAAATTTGATGTTATTTTTCTCAGTTAACAATTCACGTGAGTGAAATCAGTTTAAAAAGTTAAAAGAAAAAAAGAAAGATATGCAAGCTTCATTATATGTGTACTGTATATACCATGTATTTTGCAATTTTTCTAGTCGCTATTTACAAATTTAAGAACATGTATGCAAAAATATTAACTCTGATCCCAGCATGGATGTGATGTGCATGCATACATGTACTGGTACACTGTATACAGTACATGAATAAGGTGCATGATAATACTGCACTCCATACACAATCATGGATTTATTATATACAGTAGCAAAATTGTTTGGAATACCCGTTTTGCAGAAAAGTAAACTAAAAGTAAATAATGGCATAAACAGTACGTGACTACTGAACTAAAGTCGGACATTGCCAACTTGAATAGTGCATGATATTCAAGAAAGGCATGATCATTTTAAACTTTCTTATCTAGTCAGTGCAATGACACTGCTAGATCCATTCTCACTCTCCATTAAAGTGCATTCACTCTAACCATTGTGGTAGTGTCAAATCAAATATATACTTTAAAAGAAAAAAAAGTCTGTACATTCCTTTTACTTCCCGTTCAATAATTTTCCTATAAATGTAACTTCTGTGTTGACTGATACATCATGCCTATATGACATGCCATCTTGTGGAACAACAGTATTCAAATAAATCAAATTCAGTTGTCACTATAGAATATTTATGGCTGTGTGTGGGTAGTACGGTTGTCACCTGATTCTCATGATAATATGATGGTGTACTGACACACGCAGCTGATGCCCCTGATTGTAACATGATTAATGATGAGGCATTCCAGCTAATTAAAACTGAACTTGATATGAGGGGATCGCGCCTTCCGTTAACGCTTCACCCACTTAACACAGATGCCCTGTGAAATACTAACCTCAGCACATTATATTTTGGCCTTTTCCCGTTTAACCCGTTGAGGGTGAGTCCCGAGTATACTCGGGCAGGTGTCTATGGGAAATGGGTGTTGAAGCGAAATCGGTCAGTCCTCAATGGGTTAATGCTTATGAGCAGTCCACTGATGGAAAGCCACATAAAAATGACTGAATTTCATCTCTAGATATTCTAAGCTAATATGTAGATAAAATGAGCTAAAAAGATGTGAATTTTTTTGTTTTAGAAATCACAGTATTTTTTTTTCTCTTTTGACATTAACACTGTGTTACTTACTGTATAATCTGTCTTGCTTTTGCTGCAAAATGGCTGTAGGACTAGCTAGATTAAGGCAGTTGTTCTAGATTAAAGTAATTGTTACTAAATAAGGATCACACAATCCCATCAACTCTATTGTGTTGAGGTAGCCTTCAGATGGAACTGTTGCTCTGTCAATCACATCTGAATGTTTTTGCCTCATATACATGACTGCCTGAGTAAGGGGGAATGAACAAAATGTTGATAGAGAGAAACCTTGCTAGCTACAACAAAGTTTGTGGGCACGTGAAGGGTTGTGAGGAAGGAAGGTTACTGCAAAGAAAGAGAAGAGGAGAAACATAAGTGTGTAAAGAAAGAGAAATCTGCAAAAGGGATGAGGGAGAGATTTAGGTTCAGCAACATGAAATTAAGATATTCCAGGTCTTTTCTTCCATTCTGAAGATACCCTGAGTTACTTGAAGATAAAAGCCTTTACTATTCATATAACTTTGACATTTTGACCCTGAATCATAATGCTGCCATAACAGAAGGCATAACTTTCTGGAAGAGACCACTCTTGAACTTAATCATTCACTCTGTGCTCTTTCCTATCCTTCACAAATGGATGTTACTCCCATTGTAGGGTCAGGAGGGTAGAATGCTTGAATGATTTAATTGTTGATGTCCTGATATTTCCCCATGAAAATAGGCCTGTTTACTCAGAGCAAGATAAGAAAAATTAAACAAAGCAACTACAAAGAAACAAAACAAGTATGGGAGAGTTCCTTTTCATTTGATTGGTTCCTTTGTATTTTGCAATTTTAGCTCTTAAGGGACTTTAAGCTTTGATTCTGTTACTCATTTTGAAATAATCCTTGTGTTTGTGTTATTTACCTATCCATACATTTTTGCAACTATCTTGCACTTAATTCCTCTGTTGTGAACATACTTTTCTATCCAGTATTGCATAGTGATTGTATTTTGTTGGGAAATATGAAAAATATATAAATTTAAATTCAAATTCTTTTCAATATAAAGAATCTAGGAATCTAATATATTAGTACAATTTATTGATTCTGTCTACAGACAGAAAATTTGTGAGCTACAGTTCTAAGCTTTAAGACCTACATGTGAATGCTGCTGTTTGGGTTTGTTGTTGTTTTTTATGACTGACCAAGGAGCAGTGCAGTAGGTGATATGTGTGGGACTGAAGAAAAGTGACAGGAGAGAGAGGTTTGTTGTTGGTGATATATCAACAGACTCCGTTCCCAAGAGTAGGTGGTTTGAAGGGTGGTACTGACAAGTCCAGCAAGTGGACGATTCTCTTCATCATCCTGTCATGTGACTGGACAGTAGGACGTGGGTGAGGAAAGACGACTTCGTCTCCCAATGTGAGCATGAGAATTAAGACAATTAACCCGTTGAGGACAAGTCCCCGAGTATACTCGGGCAGGGGTCCATGGGAAATGTGTGTTGTAGCAAAATCAGTCCGTCCTCAACGGGTTAAAGGATGTCACCCCTTGCTGCTGTGTGATAAGATCAGTAGCAAACATTGGTTAGTTCACCCTACCCAAAGGCATGCAGCCAAAAGCTTGATCAGTTGGTCCTTAGTTATTTGTCAATGTCTTGAAAATTTCCTCTGAAATGCTAGTATGCATTTTTATTTTTACTTATCTACATATGACAGGGTAGAAGACTAAGTGACCTAAACTTTCAAGCATATTTCAAACATGTCCAATGGTATCCAATTCCTCTGTGATGGTTGCCAGGTTAAGTTATCTTTACTTTTCATACCTGCTACTCCACCCAGTTGTTATAAAAATGCCCTTTAGTATTTTAGATTTGAATTGTTTCTGAAAGCATGAACACAATTTTTGAGCTATGCACACACACTCTCTCACTAGGCCTACTATTTGTATTAATATTATAAAAATTAGTGTATGATAGTTCTCTAACACATTCAGGGTATCAACATCAAAGTGGCTACAAAGGCACACTGTGCTGAGAATTAAAAGCTGACCACATAATGACTCAAAGTATTTACCAATCTTAGTGTGGAATCCCTCTGAAATCTCCTCCAATCTAAACAACTCATCAACCAACATTTGGCTGTCTTGTTTGGGTGGAACTCTCCAATTGCGATGGCAGTCTCAAGTTTTAATCCCTCCCCTTTGCTTTCCCAAGTGTCCCGAGACTCCTTGTAAGATTTTTGTCTGGGATGCGTCACCCCCATATGTAGATTTCCCGCTTTTAACAGGAGATGGAAACTGAAGCGCTTTGGATTGAGATGTTGCACTTCTTTGGTTCAAGATATTCATCGTTTGTAGCACTCGTAAGCAGCAATGTTTTGTTTCCTGTTTAGCTATACAGTGCATGGAAATGTGATCGTTTTCGTGTCGATGATTACAAGTTGATTGCAAGTTGATCACATCTAATGTTAATCGTTGAGTGTGCGGCCATTTGGCTTTGGAAGATTGTTTGAAAGGCATCATCAGGGATGGGCAGGGACGTGACGTCAGAGAGACTTCATTCTGAGAGGATGTGAGAGATATTGCAAACAGTTTTATAGTCCTGTCTCTTCTTCACTTTCTGCTCAGTCTTTCATCTTGAGAAGTCAAATCATACTATCCCTACTACTGCCTGACCATTCTTTTCCAAAGTGAATGCAAGTTTGGATAGTTTTTCCAGTAACTGGATTAATTAGCTTTGGTGGATTACTTTCGTGGATTTCATGGTAAGTAGCCTGCCGTGAATTACTGTTGAACTTCCTGCTCTACGCCATTTGTGACTTCTTCATTTCAGCTATGTAGATAGGCTGAGCATGGGCAAGTGCTCAGTTAGCAATCTGACCCTAAGAAACTGATGCTGTGTTTATTTACTTACATATCAGCCCAAGTCACCAGAGTAGTGTTTTGTGTGTCATCATGTCGTTGCAAAAGTTAATGTCAATCGGTCTGCAAATTTTCCTCCACACTTCTTGATTAACTTACTCTGTAGGAAAAGTGTGCTAATTTACAAACAGTGTGCAATATCCGTTCCAACCCTGAACAGCCTCTTGTGCTGTACAAAACTAATGGAGATCACATCACAGTCTCGGCCAACATGTTGAGAGTGAAGCCCCATATTATGTAATGTATTCCCCTTGGCAATCAAACCCATGATGCATAAGAAGGTAATTAGTGCATTATTTCAAACAAGTGTCATACAGTCATAGATTTTAGGTGACCTAGTTTACCTAGATACTTGAACCATTGTTCCCCATTTCATTAGGGTAAAGACAGGAAAGTTTAAAATAAAAAAAAGAGAGAAAAGAATAAGCTACTTTTTCCTTCTGTGCTATTGCTAGTTAAGAGGTAGAAGGGATTAACTCACATTCAGTAGTATATCATTCGTTAAAATTACATCCATTTGAATATTACCATATCTCGTTTCATTTGAATATTACCATGTCTTGGTTCATGATGTAATGTTGATATGTGCAGTTAAAGTGAATCACAGTATGAAACCTTCTTCAAAGGAGAATCCAGTGGGTATAGAATCACTAGTGGAATGTGGCATTTGATCATGTGATGATGTTGGGTGAATGTTTTGAGCCCATCTGATCCATCTGTCTCCGGGACAATGGTCCCATCCCTGGGTCTAACCTCAAGGATTGTGAGTCATGAGATGGAGCCTGTGGTGCCTCCAAGGCTGTGGTGGAACCACCATTTTCCAGGCACTAATCCTCCCCCAGCCTGCTGGTGGTGAGCCTGCAGCATGAGGAGGCCAGCTCATTTCATATTTCATGTCCGTCTTCTCTAGCTTTTCACAAAGTGGCTAAAACAATCGGGTCTTCTTGGCATTGTTCCATGTCTACTTCTCATTGTTTAAAGATCAGCGACTTCAGCAGTGCTACTTTATATGTGCCCAATCAAGTGTAATTTTCAGAATCGTTTTACACAGGAGAAATGAAAGACAATGTTCTTGAACTTTCGTGACAGCCACTGCCAAGTGAGAGCCAAACATTTCCTTTGTTTGGGGGATTTGTTGGTGTTTTGCTCCTTGCTGTATTCTGATGTAATATCATTACCATCATTACTATCATTTTTTTTTAATCCTACATTATTGGGAAAGAAGAAGACAAAATGTTTGAATATAGTCTTTATACATGGGGATAATGAAACAAGCAACTTAACAAACTGTTTGAATCTGAAGCTGTACCAGTTCAATAAAAGTTTGAATTTCTTCAGATCAACATCTTCTGATCCATTGTTGACTTTTTGACCTGTAAATGAGAGATGTGAAGTTGTCTTTAGACAAAAAACGAATATGACTGTCGGATAATCGTGTCTTGTGGCTATACGGCCCTCCTATGCAGTTGGCCCTTCCTAACCATCTCTGTATTCTATTTGTTTGCTTTTTCACAGCTTGAGTTGAAACATAAACCCAGGGAGAGGAGTTGGCCCATCAGCCACTACCAGCAGATTCTGGTCCATCTTAAGCGGCTGGACTGGGACCAGTTTGCCGTCGGCGACTTCTTCATATATGCCCGCTACCACGGCCCAAAAAACGTGACACTGACGCTGGTCGCCTGTCACGAGAGGGAGGGCGCCCTCACAGAAATCCCGGTGCCAGCGTCCATGCTGAGGGAGCTGTTCTCTCTCCACACGCCTCAGCGACTTTTGGGAGATGTCAGGTCAAAGAAGCAGGAGGACACTTTGAAGTCGGTAGTGGTTGCCACGGATACAGGAATAATGAGACACCTGTGGATGGATGTTTTGAAGCCACCCTTGGACATGAGGAGGAAATCGTTCAGGAAGAAGAAGTGGAGAAAGAATGAGGGCGGGGCAGATGCAGGTATGTGTGAATTATTGTAACATTTCTGACTTACTGACTCCTACCACACTCATTCTCATGATATAACCAAGGCACTCAGCTTTTAAAACTTGTTAGACTTTTTCATTGGCATTCTGTAATCCATCCAAACTTGACCTAGTTGTAGATTAGCAATCCCACTCAGGTGCTGTAATGTGCCTCAGTCTGACAGGACGGCCAATGTGACATGATGGGGCTTAGAGGGATTAGGTAATCTCTGCTCATGGACTCTTAGTTTCCCAGACATTTGAGTCAATCAGCAAAGAAGGCACTCAAGTGTGAGTGCTGATGGATGAACAAAGCACATTAAGGGTTTATTTATTTTAATACATCAGATGAGATTTCATTCCTTTAAAGTTATGGAATATTGAAGAAGAAAACGAGGACATTAAGCATTGCAATAATATATTTTCAGGTTAACAAAGGGCAATACATGATTTATTGTGAAAACATGTTCATCACAGTATAGATTTGGCATTCTCTAAAACTGGAAAGATGTTTGAGAACTAAGAGAAATGAAACTCTCTTTTTTTTTTTGCAACAGTTTTCAATTTCATTTCCCGTCGTGAAACATGGATACAATGGAAAGTTATAACTTTCTCATACTGTGCCACCCTTTCCTTTCTTTTAGACTTTCACCTTGTTTCAAAATATGGGGCAGATCATTTTCATTTTTTCATGGGTCTTGTTGCAATTTTGTATAGGCTTCACTATTCAGTTTATTCAGATGTTTACATAGCTGATATTTGCGTTCATCGGGACTTCTATATTTTAAGTGGTTTGTTTGTATGAATAATCATGTATTATTGATTCTATAGCAAATTACTGAAATTTTCTGGAAGCTAGAATTCTTGTTTTTTTTTAAATCAGTGAAGTCCATTTTGTAAATTTATGGATGAGTGAAGTATATCCTTCAAATTGCATTGTGAAAAAAAATACCATGAGTACATAATACTTCCATTACAACAGAAATTCAAAACTCTGTGTATAATACATATTACAGGCAAGGTTTATTTAAAAAAACAGATAGGCTCAGGCTCAGGCTCAGGCATGGGTTTTTTTAAGTCCTGAGATATCTTGTTAGACATTTATGGCTAACAAACAAATCAAGCTCAATCACTAACCTAGTTATCATGCCCCATGAAGTTTTGTGGAGAAAAAGGATAAAATTGTAATTATTTCAGTGTGACTGTTCACCATGGAGAGAGCTGCCATTTCCTGATATAACCTCTCAAGTGGTTAATACTGTATCCAACTAAAAATCCACACATGGATAGTGTACAAGAGAGAGAGAGAGAGAGAGAGAGAGAGAGAAAAAAAAAGAAGAAATCAAGCCACAGTGGCCTGGCCAAAGACATGTCCTAAGACATTCATTCATTGATTCACTGATGAACCCAGACATACATAATAACAGTTTTCCTGCTATGGAGTAAGAATGTTGATGGTAGTGTTCAGTGCCCTCTACTCTCCATATACATATATATGCAAAGTGAAGCAATAGTTTCACTATGGATCTAAATATCTTACTGCTATCACAGGCAACTAATACAAGTGTGCACTGGATTCACTTGCATAAATTGCCTATGCCATTGTTGTATATGTACCAAAATAGAAAACTGTCTCATTACTTTTAAACTAGAACTGATATTGCTATGAGATTTCGTGTGGGGCACATGTGTTGAATGATTTTATGCAACACTTTTCCAGAAATATGTCAAGATATTTCTGTGAAAAACAAAGAAAAAGAGATAATGTAAGCAATCACCCACAATGAAAAATCTGTCAAACATGACAAAATTAAATATGGCATTGACAAGGTGAAATATTTCATTTTATTTCATTTGTTTCCATCATTCAAGAAAAAGAAAAGCATATAATATATATGACAAACAAAAATCAAACATGATACCAAATATTGATATTGTACAGTTCAGATGAAGAAATGGAAGGTATATGGGAAAACCTTTGAATAAACCTCAAAATAAGTGAAACATAGTTATTCTTTGGGAAAAAATGGACAGGGCACAGAAGGGTGGTATACTAGTAGTTGGCTGACTGTCTTGTTAAAAACAACAGAGGGCTCACCTTAAATGTTAATGACCACTTCACTCAAAGTTTGGATCCTGGTGTAATTGAGCCATTTGTGTGTTGAGTATCTGTCTCCTCTGTAGCACAGGGTCTCAAATTGGCAATGCAGCTAAATTGACATCCGTAGCATAAAATAGCATCATCATAAGTATGTCCTTCATGTGAATGGCTAACCAATAATGATTAAAGAAATGAAGGAAACAACTGAACCTAGCCCTCATAAGAAATCCTCTTTATGTTTTAATGTCTATTGTGACAAACCAACCATGTAAACTGATTAGTAATGCCTGTCTAGACTAAGCCTGTATCAAACCCAGAACTATGCAGCATTAGCTATTCAAATCTCACATTTAGTACAAACTGACCCTCCTACATCTTCCTGATTTTAAGGAAGTATTCCATTTGTTTAGATGATTAAAAGACTCCAAAGAAGGACAGTAGTCAGACTGTCCCGGGGAAATTTTACACCAAGTGAATGGAAGAACATTATAGCGGTAACAAGTGATGGCGACAGATTATCTCCTGTACAACGTCTATGGTATTGAATGAATGGCAGCCTGTACTATATTTTGTGTGTTTGATTCTCACGTTGGTGTGATTATGATTGATGTAGGATTGTATGATCACATTTTCTTTTTGCCCTGGTTATTGAAGTGATTTTGACCATGTAGGGGCATTGCATCAGTTTAATTGGAAATGCGCTATACTACAAAAGACTGTATTATCATGATTATTAATTCATCCCAAATGGCAAAAAATATTGTGAAGAACTTCTACAAGTAGCAAATCTTAAACATCATTAAAAAAATGTTAGCGTTAATGTAAGGCACAAATGAGAACTGATGATTTGGTTCTCAGTTTAATCAATGCTCAGCACAAGATTAACCTATGAAAACTTTGTCATGAATGAATTACAAGTATTTTGTGGACATTCAAATAACAATATAGGCCTACTATATGGATGTCAACTGTCAATGATCAAATAAAACTTGTCATATAGATAATGGATGTCCAACAGAATTATTCTTCATAATAAACACATAAAATAAGCATTGAATGAGACTAGTACAGAAGTTTTTGATCTTCTGCTGTAAAGAAGTAGGCCTACATGCAGAAGTGATGCCTTGTCTGTACCATTGTGATTGATATTATACTGTGTGCCCATGTCTAGGTTTAATACATATGCAGAACTTTTGGACAAGGTCCAAATAGGGCCTTGTCACTCAGCAGGTGTTGTGGAATACACACAGGTTGATGCCCCACCGCTGTCATCTCTCTCACCAGTTGCCATGACAACACAGTGGTGAATGAGTGGTCAAGGAATGGCTGCTGCTTGCAGAAATGAGGCCGAATTAAGTTTCTAGGTGCAAATTTCACCCTTGATACAGATGTTGCTTAGTTTCTATGGAGATGTGGTTGACCTACTGTCTTCAGTGACCTAAGGGTTAAGATGGGGGGGGGGGGGTAGTAATGCCCTCTACTAGGGCGGGGTGGGGAGGGGATAATTGTAAAGTAAAAGAGGTCAGCTGCATGCTATATTATCACAGTCAGACGGTGGTTGCCGTGACATTGATCTCAAGCAGCCATGACAACGGAGAGAGCAATCAAGGTAGAGAAAACAGAATGAGCCATGTGTCTTCAGCCAAGGACCAGGGGACTTCTCCAATCAGTTCCAATTTCAAGGTCCCCCGTCATAGTTCTCCAGCTCTGTTGGAAACCAGTGTGGCATCCTGAAGCGGTCTACAGTACCAACTTATTGATGTATTCTGTATGACCACTAACCAAAGATCAAAGACTCCTTTGAGTAATAGTCCAGTAAGCGTGGAGGGGGACGGCCATGGCGTGGAGAAATCGAAGCTAGTGCCTGAAGGGTTGCTATAAAGGATATATACACCCAGTCGAGAGATCTGATTCATCTTTGTCAGTGTACAGAATGTGGAATTAGAATTGCAAATACAGTTTAGGGATGTGACAGACGCTCAGTGCTTGGCTTGATGTGGTGAGATTTTTTTAGTGGCAGCTGTTTCCCCAGGGCTTGTGGTTGGATTGTGATTTATCTGTGATAACTTTCTGTCTGATTGGAATATCATGGAAGTTAGACAAGCTAGGAGACAACGATCATGGACGGATTGTGAGTGTCATCAAGAATTTTTCTTCATGATAATTCTGAATCTTCCTTTTATGAATTGCATGTAGGCCTACATATATATGTATGACTAAATTTGTAAACTAGACTTGTGGAATACTACATGAAAGTAAATGTGAATGAATATGGCATATTATCCACATTGAAATATTTCTTTATCATAGTTACAGCACATTTAAGCATATATGTCTTGAGGTAATGTTCCACTTAAAATGAATAGGCCTATGTGTTTATATCGCTTGTTGAATACAACATTAACGTTTTAATTGTGATCTGTCTTAGGTGTCATTTTCTTGGATAGTAGATGTTTGGAAACTGAAACAGAATATTTGATCATAACACTCAGCATATTTTGCTGGAAAGCATTCTTCTTACATGACAGTTGGATCATATAAAATAAGTACAAAGGAAAAGTTTCAATAGAATCTGCTTTAACCCCTTTATTGTATTAACTGGGTGCTTTGTGTGCAAACCACATGAGGAATTAGAATGTCCTTGTGGGAGAATGAAGCCCATATATATGTGGATTGAGGGAATGCAGCAATAATGAAATACATCAGCAAAGTTTGCCGAAAATCAGACAATTTGTTGAAAAGTTAAGAATTTGTATGATGTCGCCATTGCTGAGTGAGAAGACCATAGCATTATGTGATGTTATACATGGATGATATGAAGAAAATCTAAAAAAAAAAATTAACATATTTTTACTTCTCTGGCATAATAAAAGAGCACTTGTCTTACCTCTTTCAGAGAGCAAGAGAAACATTATTACCCTTAAAGGTCCTCTTTATCTTTGGGAGCAGTGATTTAAAATAATGTCATGCTATCATATTTTATGCATATGTGTAGGTCTGTTGTATCTCAAAACATCCTACAATATAAAATTTGTGCAATAAAGCCTAATATATAAGGGGATATTAGTATTTTTCTCATTAAACCGTAACTGTAGACGGTTTAGACTGAAAATTTTTTTATTATAACTATTGTTCACATTTTGTGTATTTAACAATACTTAACATCGATTATACGGATTCAAATTTTTGCAGTGGTTGTTTCTATCCGTAACTCACATTTTAGAATTATTTCAAAGCACTAATGCTGGGTTTTTGTTTCTTCTGCAAATGGTAAATTATGCCTTTAACATATGTCGGTAAGAAGCTGAAAAGAGGGAATGTGTACATTTTATGAAAAATTACATTTCCTGGCATTTTCTGTTATATTTCCTTCATATCGTTGTCCATGTATGATATCACAAACTGCAGCAGTCTTCACACCCAGCATTGTGGCTGTGAGAGATGTGTGCATATGATGAACAATTGCACTAGAAGATCAAATTGTGTTGACTTACCTCATACATGCCTCATCGAACAGTACTTCATTTTTGCTGGCTTTATGGATTAGCTGTGTTTGTGACATACTGGAGAGAAGATACAAAGAATGGTCTGTTGACCAGATAAGATTGTCAGGTATGATTTAAGAAAGATAAAAAAAGACAAAATGTGGCATCTGAATAGAGTGAGGAGAAGGGAGAACAAGAAAGGTGGTTTGAATATTTGAAAGATTATAAAAGAAAACAAAGAATTGAGCTGAGACAATTTTTATTTTTAGTAGAAAAAAACATAAGGTGAGAACAGTATATGATAGTAGTGTTTGCAGTTGTTTCAAATAAACCATAAACCAACTGAAAAGTTCATACAAGATTACATGTACAAATCAAAAGACAAGTTGTGAGGCAGTGACATCATTAACTTATGAAAATTAGCAAAGCTACACAATTTCATAACTCCCATACCTTTTATCAAATTTTTATCAAATTTGAACTATTATGCTTGTAAAATTTACTCTTACATTTCAGACTGACTTTTAACAGGTCATGAGTTTCCCTTTAAGAAAGAATTCTCACTGACAGAGTGCATGTAGGGATGCCAATGTGAACATGAAGTCTACTGTGAGCTAGGTAGCAACTCATTACTGCCATTAATCACTGATGTAAAAATAGCAGGTGTCTTGGTATAAAAATATTTTTAACTTGATAGCTTTTCTCTAAAAAAATGTGAATTTCAAGGCACAGTCATGCCACAAAGGTAACTGCTTACTATGAGGAATTCCTCATCAGAACTAAATGTATGTGAATAAACAATGAACTTGTTGAGGACCTTTTCATTTTGTTCGCTATCATTTCAACCACAAACCTTAGCACAAGGATAATTAGGTCTGGCTTATATGTTATATCTATAAGTAGGTCATACAGTCGTATATTCAAAATTGTCCACTTTTGCATCCTTATTTTGCTTTAATTGTAGTGCAACACCCCTGATCAGATGTATCAGTCTCAAAATAGATAATTGTTGCTCTTTTAGTTTTGAGGTCATTCACATTTTCAGGAGGAAAATGAACCACCAGTGCTTAGTTTTCAGTACCAGGTGTTTTTTGTGTTATCATATATACTTGCATGTTTTTGTTTGTTTGTTTGTTTGTTTGTGTGTGTGTGTGTGTGTGTGTGTGTGTGTGTGTGTGTGTGTGTGTTAGTATGATTGCTTTTTGTTTTTGTTTTTTTGTGTTTTTCTTTGCTTGGGAGAGGGAGATGAGATGGAGCAGTTGAAAGTGTCTTGAAAATGAGTTTGTCCATAGTTGACTCCAGGAGAAAATGCATAACATTCAGTTCGTAACTTGAAGTCAATACATAACATTGAGGAAAGAAATGTACAGTTTTATATAAGGGGAAACTAATTGGATGTTTCAGTTAATCAAGCAGAAACACAAGGAAATGAAAGGTACACATTAACATACTTACATGCCATAAACCAGTTTTCCCCAGGATTTAGACACTCACTATTCTCTTTTAGTTGGTCTTTCAATGGAATTTCTGGTGCTAGCAAATACATGCCTCTCTTTCTAATGAAAAGGTAAACAGATGCAGGATATTCTGGGAAATCAGAAGATTTGATATGATGAGTTGTGATTCAATATGACCTATAGGCTTTATTCAGTTCATGTAGGGAGCTTTTAGGAAGAGTATTGAAGAGTAATGTTGGCTTTATCCGTTGTCAGGCTAATAGGAATATGTGATTTTTTTTTTGTCTTTTGGGGGATTATGCTACCAAGAGACTGCAAAGCAACATTGCCATAAACAATTTGAGTTATGGCTGTTGTTGCATGGGGCTGGATTTGTCAGCATAACTCTGATTTATCGCTCCCCCAGACCGTGGGGGTGGAACACCAGGAGGGATGGCTGCCTGACCTGAGAATCCAGCAGCAGAGAAAAAAAAAATACAGCTTTGCAAATGAGATGATAGAGAAGAGCAGTCTGTTCCTTTGTCAGGTGTGGTATACATCGGAACGATTTTGAGGATTGCGTGAGGCACCGCCATGCCTTCAGACATCTTGTTTGATCACTAGAAATAGGATTAGCTGCATGACACACGAAGTTAGTCAATGTACTTTTCACTTGGTGATCAATACTGATGTAAGTATTGAAAAAGAATGTAACTACACCAAAATTTGAAGAAAAAAAAAGAGAATGGATAACATGCATTTTCCGTTGATATGGACTTGAAGAGCTGATTTTTTCCCATGCAATGCATTTTGAAAAGAAAATGATAAGTAAGAAAGAAAACTGAAGGATAATAGTCATTCTTTTTCCTAGTTTTCATAAGTTTACATACACTGTAAATTCATCTAACTGTACAAGTATGTTTGGCCATCTCTGGTGGCTGTCACCTTTGTGCCCCCACTTTTTTTTTCCTTTTTACAAAATCACTTTCACGAGATTACTATCAACAAACAAGTGTTGCCATGGCGACAGGGTCATGACAGGTGCATAGCGTACGTGTGGGGCATGACGCCGTCATAGGGAGACTGGCAGTAGAAGGGTACCTATGATGACATCAGACTGGAATCCGAAAATCCGGCATTCCATTCTCTCTATGCCCTCATGAGATGCGATAAGTTGAATTTCACCACCTAACCATCTCAACAGTGATACTGCCACTGCATTCGTGGAGATCCTACAGCCAGAGTGACTTTTTTCACTCTTAAGTACCATCAAGGGGATAGCAAAGTGGGGAAAAAAAACATTGTCTGTTACAACAATATTTCCACATAATATATATTTTTTTCCCCTAGCACACTACAGATATATGAGATCCGTGTATTTTTTCTAAAGTTATTTGGAAAGATGAAATATTATCCAAACTTAGCTTTTCTACTGTAATGTTGCTTTGGGATGTGATGATAGTTTTGACTAAAGACAAAATTATTGAGAAAAAAAAATAAAAAGATGAAAAGAGGATGAAAAAGATTAAAGTAAAGAAGAAGAGGAGGAAGAAGAAAAAGATATAAAGATGATGAAAAAATATAGGTGCTTACTCATTGTTGCAGTGTAGGAAATAGTGGTGGAAGTATTAGTCAATGTAACTGATGTAAAAAAAAAAGAAGCAGGGTAAATGTTAGTGAAATAGGATTCTGGTTGAAGAATAGTGAGAGGGAAGATTTCTGTACAGAGGTAGCAAGAGAGATAAAGAGGAAAGAAAATGCGAAAGCAAGAGGAAGAGTTTGTGTGTGTTTGTGTGATGGAGAGGAAGTATAGAGAAAATTAATGTTCTGTGAATGTGAACAGGAAATGCGGAATCGATACGATCAACCGTCAGTGAGTTAGAGTGGATTTGTTAATGACTCTTGGCTGAACTGGATATCTGTCATGAAACCACAGATAATGACAAGCTTATCATTACTTGGCTTATCATATCTTGGTTTATCATATCTCGGCTTATCATATCTTGGTTTATCCTATCTCGGCTTATCATATTTGTGGCTTGTCATATCTTGGCTTGTAAGGAGACAAACACACAGTACTGGGTACAATCATATACTGTCTAAGGGTGGGATTTCACGGAGCACGCGAACGATTTGCGAAGGACGCGAATGGCAAAATCCAGCATTCGTATTTTAGTCTGCAAAAGATCGCCAAACGAACGTGAGGGTTCGGAAGCGTCGTCAGTTGTTCGCGAATGTCGTTTTTTCTTCGGCGAGAATTTCAAAAAAGTTTGAAATTTTTTGCGAACCTTTTCCGCACACTTGGTCGTGATTTGCTCGTGAATTGTTCTCGAAAGTGTCTTTAAAGCCTCGTCATATGCGCAAGACCTTCGCAAGACACGCGCGATGTTCGCAAAATGTTCGTGAAACCCCAAACAGACTCCGAAACTTTTGGAGAATGTCTCGCGTATGTTACGCGAAATCTGCGAAGTTTTTCCGATCATTTTACGACGTAATCGCAAACTGTTCGCGTACCTTTTGAGACATTCTCGCGAACGTTTAGCGCACGTTTGGGGGATGTATGACTTATACGTTTTCTACAGATAAAAATCGTAGAATACATCTAAACGTAAAAGAATTATTGACAACTATAGTAACAAAAGAAATTAAAGACTAGCAAAGAGAAAGAAATGTTTGATATACAAAAAAAAATCGCAGAATACAGTTAAAATTAATCTAAAGTATGTAAAATTTCATTTGAAGTATAGAGATTATGTGTTGGAGGAACTGCAAAAAAAAAATCTAATGCTTTACTAGTGGAGATAGGTCCTAGGAAAAAAAAATGTAGGCAAGCACACAATAGAGAAATGAGAGAAAAAGAAAGGAGAAATAGAGGAAAGGAAAAAAAAAATCAAATGAAGACAGCTTCCCCCTCTCCTTGGGTACATTTTCTCCCGTGATTATTGAAAATTTTTTCGTTGTTCGCATTTCCGTAGCGCGTTCTTCGTGTACGTAACATGCTGTACTTTAGCAATGATACACACGACATTCGCACATACGTCGTGGAAACTTCGCACAAATTGCGCAAGAATAGTTTTCGGCTTCATTGTCGGAACACATTCGGAGAAAAACATTTCCGAATATTGGATTTTGTCATTCGCGTCCTTCGCAAATCGTTCGCGTGCTCCGTGAAATCCCACCCTTACACATGAACCAAAACAGGTGACTAATGGCCTGTTGTTACATACACAGTGACTTCTGTTGATTTCATTATGCATGACATGGCTTGCACAAAAGATGCATGGCCTAATATAATTTCTTGTTCATATCTCACTTTGTGGTAATTTGGATTTGCCCATATCTAGATTTGTCCTGAACTTATCATTTACACAGTGATCATTGGATTAATTTGAATGTTGTTTGTATAATTGTCAAAATGACTTTGAATAAGGACTGTTTGTTGTACATCATACTTTAGAAAGTTGAAATCATTATTACGTTACTACACACCGATAGTAATTTGATCCAACACAGTGTCAAATTGTTACTTTATACACCAAATATTTTGCGAGGTTTTTATTTTCGTGAATTTCGCCAATCAGGTGCTGTTTGCGAATTTAAAGACATGCAGAAATATTGACTCTGATCCTGATATGAATGTGACATCGGTATATGTACACATATACATTTCTCTGTTCAGTACTGTACTCAACAATCCCGAATTTAACCACTCGCGAAATCATTGTGAAGTCCTGATTCACGAAAATTTAGACTCGCTATATATATGGCGTATACAGTATTTTGATGGTAGAATTTGCATAATTCTACAAATCTGTAAGTTATGCATAGTATACAAAGAGTGAATGGTCACGAGTGCAATGGTACAAGATTTCGCACGAGGTGAAAGATAGAGGCACTCTATTCAACGAGGCGATGCCGAGTTGAATAGAGTGCCTCATCTGTCACCGAGTGCGAAATCTTGTTCCATTGCACGAGTAAAGACCATACACTATTTGTTTTATACAACACCTCGAATGTCAACAGATTTGGTCCACACAGATTCTTGAATTTAGCACAGAAATGGCAACCATTTTCCGTACAGACGAATGAGTAGCCGCACAGTTGCAGTCACCGTGTACGTATGTACGCGAAAGAAACAAAGTTGTTTACAAAAATGAGTGACAAAGGTACGCGCTTGTAAGCGCGCTTGTAATTGTTGAGTGCGCGCGGCAAATGTTTGTTTATTGTGACATCAGAGCCGTGCAATGGAACAAAAACTTCGAGTCAATCTTGAGTTTAACACGAGGGTCAGTTGAAATGGGTGACGTCAGCCATGCGCTATCCGTTTTTGCTCAAACAAAATTGCGCAGCTGACAGCTAGAGCGTGCGATGGAACTTTTCACTAAATGTCACGTGATGGGCAATCGACCAATCGGATAGATACATTCTAAATAGGTGTTGTATAATACTGTACATTATCGAGTGTGTAATTATATACATATGTAAATATGCATCTGTCTTTGCACATTTTTCTCTGTCTTAATCTTCCCAATGTGCATTGATATAATGAATGCTATTATCTGTTTCTTTGTGATTCCAATCCATTTACTCATTTTGACAGCCAAGTATATGAGGTAGTTTTTCATAAATCATTTTCTTGCAATGTGAATGGAAGGCTCAATCATTGCAATAATTGTAATGTTGCTATCTTTCCCACTGAGAATGAACCTCATTAGATGATTATGTATAGTTGATTATTTGTATTTGAAGCTGATTTATGTTTGTTTGTTTGTTTGTTTTGATAATTGTAAAGCGCTTGAAAACATATTGTATTAAGCGCTATATAAATATTTCATATTATTATTATTAGTAGTAGTAGTATTTTAGCATTTTGCTTCTTGCATTGTTTCAATCATAATCCCTGTTGTTCTCTCCCCACCCCCCCACCCCATAATCTCTCAGACAAGGAAGGTGAGCCGAGTAAAGTGGTTGCCAGGGTGCGTTCCTTCACCAGTGACGTCTCAAAGAGGGCGGGTCCCCAGAAACCGTTTGTCGCCCCCCAGAGTACGCTGGAGGTCAACTTTGAGCTGCTCCACTCCGAAGCCATCATACTTCCAGGTAAGGATGTAGTCCGCTGTGGAATAAAGTCATCGACCTTATTAACTCTTTATGTGCCATGGTGAAAACTCCCTGTGTGCCACGTTATTCTGAGACACGAAGGTAGTCATGCTCCGAGAAAGAATTGTGTTTTTCCAATTTGTATAACTTCTACAAATTTCTGTTAAGCTGGACATAATAGCAAGCAAAGTTAAAGAGGAATGTCAAACTTTGCCTCTTGTATACAATGTATAACAATTCTATTTTCATTTTTTTCTTTTGAATAACCAGTTGCTACATTACTGTAAAGGCATGACTTTTGCACATAAAATAGTGACAGAAACTTAGAATGTACATGCAAATCTAGTTGGGAACTCCGCTTCATAGTCAATCACCACATAGAATGCAAGCCGTATGTGAGAGGAACAAAAGCGCGAGAAACTCTTTGATTGTACCGCGGGATTAGCGATTTATCGATCGGTTTTGGCGGCTTTGTTTGTTGAGCAGAATATGCGAAGTTGGCACGCCGTCGACTGAGCCGGACGTGCGAACGTGGCACATAAAGAGTTAACAATGTCAAGAGATTTAATTGGAATAATGAGATTACATTTACATTTTGACTTTGTAGACCAATCATTGTCGATGGGGATTCTACCTATTTTGATATATAGCTTTGAATGAACAAATTGATTACCAAACAAATTTGTGAAACATTTTTATATGATTTTAACCCGTTGAAGATGAGTCTCGATTATAATCGGGCAAGTGTCTATGGGAAATATGTGTTGTAGCAATATCAACCCATCGTTAACGAGTTAATCAGTGTCAAGTAGATATTATGACACTATTTTGGTAAATTACGTTCGAGAAAGTGCTGATGCCGGAATCTCTGGTAAGAAGGGACTAGCAGGGTGATATGTACTATACATGAAATACTTATGATAATGATCATTGGTACAATGATATATTTTGGATGTCATTCTACGAATTGTTTGTAACATGAATGATGCTTTCATCAAAGTGGTTAAACCAGTAGGTCGTACAGTCACACAGTGTATGCATTGTGTCACTAACAGTGGACAGATCGCAATGGTCCATATGTGAGTGTACTGCTTGAGGATGGTAGGGGATCCATTGTCCAAAAGATGGGTGCCCAAGTATTGTTAAGCTCGGGAACAGTTGGTAGTTGTTGGATTCTAAGATGTAACATGCTCTAGGGGATTAGGAAGGATCAAGAAGTGGAATTAAATTCAGGGTGACTTGAAAGTCTGCCCTCTCTTTCCTTGTGCTGTGCAGTAGGAACAATTTTGATGGGGGCCAAAAGTCAGTTTACACTCATAGTGATTCAGTGGGATTCTTGCCAATTCAACCCTTGCATTGTAATAAAGCTTACTGAGTAATTGCACTTCTCAAGGGAGACACCCTCATGTCGTATGAAGAAAAAGGAGAAGCTGAAGAAACAACAACAACAAACAATGATATAGATTTCATCATTTAATTGTGAGCTGGGAGATATGCCATATGGCTTCTCGTGCATTTACCTACTGTGTTACATCATAATGACCAGGGTTTGTAACTGTACTTGATTAGGGAAACCATACCAAGAATCTTGAATGCCTCTGACATTAGGCTTACTTATGGAGGGATTTTTCAGACCTGAGTTTTTAGATTTTTACACGCAAATGCATGGTTTGGCCCTGGAAGAGACGAGAAGCAATTTTGTGAAGATAGATTGTACCTTCCTCAAATACATGATCTCAAATATCTTTCATGCAGGAATGAAAAGATTATTCCCCCCCCCCCCCCTTTCCAAAAAAAAAAAAAAAAAAATCAAAGTAAAGAAACGGAATGATATTGGAAAACAAAGCATAACACAACATATTAATACCAAGTAGTCTTATTGATGTAACCCAGTAAAATGTATCACAAGCATTTGTTGACTCATAATAATGCCCACATTGTCGTAATTTGATCCTCTGTTTTTCGAACCATATTAAATACTGATTCAATGACTTTGTTTGTTTGTTTGTTTCTGACCTTCATTTATACGCTCTGCTACACACTGTGAAGATCACATACAGTCATATGACAGTTGACACAATATGTTTTTACTCTAAGTCTGTTTATTTTTCTGAAATCAGTTACTGGGCACTGGACTGTATAGTATGCAAAATAATCTACGTAGGTATTGTGGAGTCAGTAAATTTTGTGAAGTAAACAATCAACTTGCTACTAAACAACTCCAATTTATTGTCATGTTGTTTTCTTCCAATAACTACATTGCTTTTATTTGACAGTTTTTAGAGTGCAGTCATTATAAAAATATGCATAGACATGATTTCAATGTGCTGCTTATAGGATCTATGTAATCTTATCACATGAAGTTTGAATGAAACATTTTTTAACGAGTTCTACGGGTTTATATCATGATTAAGCATTGTAGAACATGCAATCAAATGTTGTAGTGCTATAACATATTTACGTTGTGTTAGTGGTGAAGTAAATCAACTTGTGTAATGGGATGAGTCTTATATTAGTTTATTGCCAAAGAGACCCCTAACCTCCCCCCCCCCCACACACACACAACATCACACTTTTGTCACCCACACATACTGTACACAGTGAGTTAGGACTACAGCTTCAAATAGAACCGTTCTAGTGGAACTGTGTATATTACATACGATCTTACCTTTCAAAGAATCCATGACAATCACCATACACCCACACTCTGCAAAAAATATTTTAAAGGACTTGTATAGTATTAGTTGAGACCTATCTTCAGGTTTCTAACATTTTAGGGTGAAATAAAGAGATACCTCTTATGAAATATGATAGACCATGTAATTCCAAGAGGAATTCAAAGTTTATTTAATGAAAATTTGTTTTGAAATGGCTGAGATACCCTTAACAGAGCAATCGTAATTAAAGGTGGGACCCACCTTTTATTATGATTGCTTTGTTTTACCTTGTTTTCGGATGTCTCAGCCATTCCAAAACCGATTTTCATCAAATAGAATTTGAGTTCCTCTTAGAATGGTATGTTCTGTACTATTTCATAAGTGGTTTCTTGATAAGTTAAAAGCCCGGCCAATCTTTATCTCCACCAATATTATACCACCCCTTTAACACCTCCTTGTTTTAAGTGTGTTGTAACAAACAGGAGATCTGTGGAGTCACTCACTCTATTCAATGTCTTTGTTCCACAAGAATTCTTGGTTCCAGTCTATAGTCATTGTAACATATCTGTGCAGACATTATTGCCCCCTAATTGTAGCCTAATCAGTCAAACAATGTGCTTGATATAGCTTTTACTTTTGATGGTTTCTTTCATTTGGAATCCATGGTAACAGTACATACATCTGGCATGCGCTTTGACCGCAAACACTATGTCCTAATTCAGAGGAGATAAGTTGATCATAGTTCCAATTGTTGTCGTGGAGGTACAAAAGTTTGACTGTAACAAAAGTTGGCAAGCCCATACCGTAGATCCGAGTGAATCCCAGCGGATGTTCCTTTCCATTGTTGCCAGAAATGCCTTTTATCTTCTGGTCACATGTCAGTTTTTTGTTGTTTTCTCTCCAAATGTTCCTGAACTGTGATAAAATGAGGACTCATCTTGATAGGTTTCCTCTCATTCAGTTCAACGATCTTCACCTGTTTAGCCACCTTGAGTGGTACAAGTGTGTGTGTGTGCGCGTGGGGGGGGGGGGGAGGGGTTTATCCAAAGTGAGCATGTGTGCATTTGTATAGGAGTAAAGTAGGGTATGTGGAAATGGGTCAGATTTAATCTTCTATGTCCAAGTGATAAGAGTTTGTTTTTGTTTTTTATGGGAAGGAAAGACACTTTCTATAGATTGTCTTCAAAGAATTCTTCAAATCTGTAGATAATTCCTTGATAGTGGTTCCATTCATAAACTCAGCTTGATTAGTTGACCATGATAATTCACGACTTTGAATACATTTTGCCACCAGTCATGTCAGGGAAAAATCTGTAACACATGATTAAGTGGCTGTAGTGGATACATTCATGAACTTCAACTAAGGTTCTGTGCCAAAATGTCCATGTGGAAAACAGTTTATAGCAACAGAGGAACTTTGGAACACATGTGATCAATTCTCGGTGGTGGTTGCAGCTGTGAATAGGCTGGTTTTCCATATATACATGTATTCAACTTCTTGCTATTTTCCCTGAGGACCTATTCATGGACTATTCCCTTGCCTGCTGCTACTATTTAGTGAATTTCAATACTTGGAAACCACTCTGCATGCTTCAGTCATTGCTATGTCAGGCAAGGCTCAGGCAAGATTTCTGATTATCAGGACTAACCATTACTTTGAAGGTGTGTATAAACTTTGTGTACACTGCTAAAATGTGTCTATTAACCCATTGAGGACGAGTCCCGAGTATACTTGGGCAGGGGTTTATGGGAAATGCGTGTTGTAGTAAAATCAGCCCGTCAATAGGTTAACTCATTCATGCTGTGGTATCTTGAAGGCTTGCAATTTCCCTCTTGTTTTCTGTCGTAGGTTCGAGGGATGGTGGAGGGAGAGCAGTATTGGAGATACGTGCCGACAGCCACGTCTGGTCCAACTCTGATGTCAGTCAAGAAGACTTCATCAAGCTCTTAGTCTATGTCTATTCAATACCAAGGTAAGTGAAAAGATTTTGATGTTGAGGGATCACCATAAGTGCTCTAAAGAGACACCTCACTGATGACTCGTAACTGTTTTGATAGATGCTCGCCTTTTTTTAATAGCTTTTAATCAAATAACTCCAAATGCAGATTTGCCATGATGCTGTCTAGCTGGTTATACAGACCAAACTGATTCCTTTTTCTATTCAAACTAAGTTTATCTACTGTTAGTTGTTTCTATCTCGCTGGTAACAACGTTCTGAGGCGCATCTCAATTCCAGGCAATGTACCATGGCAACATGTGCTGCTGTGACGCCTCCATGTCACTGTACAACATAAACGGCACTGTATTGTGACTGAATCTAATATACTACATGCATTAGCAAATTCCTGTTCTCGCTGAGGAATAGTCCGTAAAACTCTTCCATGTGTCTGAGAGCTTGTGGCCACACATTCCCCCCTCTCCCCCCCCCCTTATATATTCTCTTCCCCTTGTTTCTCTCTGCACTGTTTCTTGCTGTGTCACCATGTAACTATCTTCATTTGTTGTTCACCTAAGCTGTGAATTTTTGTGTTTTTCATTTGGGTGTCATATTCTTAGCTTTCTTCTGTTATGCTCATCCATATTTGATAAGTCTTTGCGACATCTGTTGTCAACCTTTGTCATTATTTTTACTGTCTCCAGTGTTTCTTAAATGGTGTGCTCACATTATGATTTACTTTGATAACTTTATCCCATTGCAGGAAAAGTTTCTCACACTTTGTTTGGTGACTTTTGCATAAACAAGATACCAAAATCATGCTACCTTGGATTCATGGAATGTATTCTCTCAAACTGCATTTAAAGAGGCACCATATTTTATTAAGATTTTATTTCGAGATTATGTAGATCCAATTCACATTCATGGGTCTAAGACTTTCACCTATGCCAGATCTCACTATTGATTTCAGACACATTGTCCAGGCAGTAGTTCCAAGTGGCAGTTAGTGCTGTCACTTTTGGTGATTGTGTGTGGGTAAACCATATCAAGAATACAATGTTCTGTAACATACCTTGATGATGTGTGTAGTAAGCATGCCACTACGAATGACTACAGCTAAATTCAGTGATACACAGATACTTACAAGATACTTACAAGATACTTACATTGTGAAAAGAATAAAATAGAGAGAGGAATTTGTTCATGAAGTGCAGAGAAGACTCCTGTAAGCCTTGTCTTTTTTGTACTAAAGCAATTTTACATGTAATCATCAGAGAGAGTCTAAGAAGCCTGGGACAAAATAACTTGAAGACACCTCCTTCTGATTACTGCCATCTTGTGTCTGTCTTGAGTTCAATCTATGACTCAGCTCAGCTCAGCTCGATAAACATATGTTGCATCTCGTGTGCAGGCCATATGTACAATGTTTTCACAATGTTTAAGGGACATGAATAAGATCATTCATGAACTATTTTTTTCTTTCATAAAAATGGAAGGGCTTTGACAGTATTCAGCTAAGTCAGATTCCTAAGTTTTCACTGCTTTTTTAACTAAAATGGTGACATCTGCATTTAGTTTATAAAAATAAAGCAAACTATGTACCAAAAGTCCAAGATACTTAAGTATGACACAGTGAAGTTTGTATGTAATAAGAAGAAATTTCTTAGCAAAATGTGCGATTTGTTGAAGCACCAGCTGTATTATCCTAAAAGTTGTATTTTTTTTCTTTAAGTCAGTTACATCTCTTAGGTGCCAGTGATCAATTTAGATAACAATTTTCCCCATGGACAGTTTCACAAGGCTTATTACAGCATAGAGTGATGTCTTTCAAAGGTTGCTAGGTGATGTAAATCAGTTGTTTCAGCCAAGGATACAGCAGTGCTGTGACAGACAACCCTGCAGGGGGTCCCCTGATGACTAATTAACTGCAGATTGTCCTCAAACGGTGTTTTTACTGGAACTTTGAAAAGATTAGGGTGATTATGCACTCACCTTCCCCATCCTAACCTTACCTCTAGCACATCATTCAAACATAATTACCACGGAAGCGATGGTCAGAAACGCCCCACGTTGCGTGTTGAACCAAAGACAAATTTTTGACAAGAAATATTCTCAGCAAAGAATGAATTGAATTATGAGAGACTTTTGCTTCCTTTGCCTGTTGCGGTGGTTTCTCCGAGTCCTGAACAAAACCTTGTCCACGGGGTGCATGATTGTAGTGGTCCGCTGACCTCATCTGGAAATTGGTCACTGATTATTGGCAATTTGTGATGAGTTGAGACAATTTTTGTCCATCTTTTTTTTCCCCAACAGCAGGTGACCTGTGTGCTCCAGGGTTGAGTTCAAGGGGGGTAGAAAGTCTGATATGGTTTTGATTAAAGTTTAATAAAGTATCGTCTTCTTGATGCGTAGGGGTCAGATTGTACTGGAAATCTTTCCTGTTTTTACCTCCTTTCACTCTTTGATTAACCTTTTGTGTTTATTGATGTGATGGTTGATGGAGAAAGATATTTTTCTGTAAATAACCATCACTTCCAACTTGTTTTTTTCACTGTATTTTATGACCCTGTGAGATACTGTAAAACATGATATATTCGCGGCATGAATTTTTTCGCGAACTGGAGCCGACGGCCTTTTTTGCGGCATGAAATTTTCGCGAACTGCCTCTGGCATTCAATGCATATAGTGTAGACAAAAACTTTCGCGTGCATTTTAATTTCGCAAATCTTGGCGCTCGCGAAATTTGCGAAATTAAAATGCACGCAAAAATTCCTCGTTTTACAGTATTTCACACAACTGTTCATTACATCATAGATGATTCCCATTTTTTTTTTTTAAGAGGTGTCTTCATCATTTTTTACCATGTCTTTCATTTCTGACAAAAGAAACTTTTCCCTTTGATGTATTTATTTCATTTAAGTCACTCAGTATATTCCAAGTTTGCAATTACTCTGGCAGTTACATTAACAAGCTCTTCATTGTAGTTCAGTCAATAGTCTGGTGTAGTCGTATTGTCTGCCTGGGAGACATTTAATGTTAAACATCGTTTCTATGTCACTCTCTCGTGACTCAGTTTTGGGCTGTCACACAGTAACAGTCTCATCACATATCCCCAGTTTTTTCTCTCTTGCTTCTTTTTTCTTTTTTATTCATATTTCTCTGGCATTTCTTGCCCAAGTTTCATCAATCCATCTGATCTTTGTTGAACATCTGAAAACCTGCCTTCTGTCAGCAAACACTTGCTAAACTTCACTCTGCCGTGTATCGAACGCTTCATCTTCTTATTTACTCTCAATCCCCAGTTCACCTCTTTCGCCTGCTTTTTCTTTTTAGCATTATTTTATCTCCACTGTACTCCCCCCCCCTTTGGTCCTCCCCCCTGCCTGCTCCCCTTGATTTAATTGGGTGGTGAGCCAGCAGCGCTGTGCATGTTCACTTCCTGAGCGCCAGCTCCGTGTTTACCTTGCTCCTCCAGTGTCTGTTGGCTATTCTCCGCAGCGTCAGCCAAGTTTCTGATTCCCAAGATCATTGGAGATCTCTCACGTGGATCCTCGCTCCCAATCGATGAGATCAGATTCGCGTAGTCCAGGGACTTCAAGCCATCAGAGGCTCTCCGTCTCACCCTCCAGTGAGGTCTGACTGTCAGCTGTCCCATTCTATCGCTCTCTTCAGGACTTTTCTCATGTTTTTATCGGAATTCAGGTCTTGATGTTTCCACCCTTGCCTGCAAGAGCCAAGGAGACAACTTGGTTTGTGGTGCTAGTGGTTCATAGATGTTTTGAAAAGCGTTGAGTGGGACTCCAATTTCATCGTGGAATAAACGATTATCTTGTTAGGTGGATGAACTTGATATCGTATGAACGATGCCATTTGCATGTATTTCATGCTGTGATGGGAGGCATTCTGCAAGGAGCATTTAGAGAATAGGTCTTTGGTAAAGACGTATTGGTTAAGACGTAGGTCTTTGGTAAAGACGTACGTCTTGTTAATCTTCCTTGGGGGATACTTGTTTTCATTGCCAATGTTGGTTTGTGCACCATACATTCCTAGTCATACTGGAGTTTTAAGATGGCCTGGTCACCAGCATTCCACTGAATGTGAGGAAGATCTTCCATGTGAAGGGTGAGTTAGGGAAAAGAGTACTTGGTGGTTGGTTGTCATGTTTCTTGGCTGTACTTAAGAGAAATTGTCTTTTATGGCTGAGAACATGCATTTCGTGAAGCGTATGCTGTCGAGTACTAATTTCACAGGAGCATTAGATATGAGAGGACTGTGCGATCCTGGGTAATCTGGAAGTAGATGGTGCACTCATATTCCTTTTCTTTTAATTCTGTGCATATATCATACAGTGATTCATGGTGTTTTGCCTCATGTTTATGTTGTGTAGCATTTATTCATTCACTCATTGTTTTACGAAATCAGTTTTCTTTGATTTGATGTGTCTCTTGGTATATTCTTGTATAAAAGACTTAAATTTTGAATGGATTTGGTAGATGACCATGTTTCAGACTACAGAAGGGCTAAACATGTAGTGTAAATTCTTTGGGTTGATTAATGCAGCATTATGCCATGAATGTTAAAGTGTACGTCAATTTTTAGATAACCATCAAATAAACATTTATTTTCTTGCAGGATTTGTGTAATGTAAAATTGAAATTTTCTAGAAATTTTTTTTTCACATCATTGCTAGGGGATCTATGAATAATGCATACTGTTGTATTTTTGTCTTTTTTGTAAATGATTTCAAAAATGAATTGTCAAGTCCCTCAATGTAAAAAAAAAGTTTTCAATAACCAAATGATGCAAAAGAATCCATGCAAATAATAATAATAATAATTAGACAAATTTGTATAGCGCAGCTACTATGTAAATATACTCTACTGCGCTGTGATGTAACAGAGCTCCTGTCACTGATTAGACACACGAAAATAAATAACAAATTAATCAAAGGCTTCTGAAAAAAGATAAGTCTTCAATAAAGATTTGAAGACAACAAGTGATGATGCCTTCCTCAGTTTCTCAGGTAATTTATTCCAAAGTTTTGGAGCAGCACAGCTGAAGGCACAGTCCCCTAAAGTTACTTTCGTTTTTAAGTGAGATTGCTTTAGAAGCAACTTATCCTGTGTACTTCGTAAATTATGAGAATATGAGTGTGATTTCATTGATATCAATTCTGATAGATAACCAGGTGCTTGACCATACAATACTTTATAAACGAGTATCAAAATTTTAAATACAATTCCCTGTCTTACTGGCAACCAATGTATCTAAATGTATCTAAATGATCTAATTTGAATTTGTATGCTTCTATCATGAATTCTTTCCATGTGAGGCAATTTCTAAAACAAAAGCTAGTAAGTCTTAAGTGAAAAAAATTCAAGTTTAACAAATTTTATTCTACTAAATCCTGATATATCATTGTTGTGATCTGTATGATATTCATATTGCTTGTAGTAGTTTGTGCATTTTTTTTTAAATGAAACATTTCTCAGTTTTACTCCCCTATACTGTGCACGTTTTCTTATCACTTGTTTTGAGTTTTATGACCGTGAACATTATCACTGTCTTAATCAACTCAGCTGGAAAGTGGAACAAACAGGTAGGTAGATGGCCAAATCCCACTGGGGCAATCAAATCATTAACACATTTCCCTTTGCTACCCCTCCCTTAGTCCCACCCCTTACATCCGGTGATGTGTTTGGTTTTTTTCTCTCTCTCTCTAACCCTGAACTTCACACTTGGCATACACTTCAGGGAGGAAGTACGATGGAGGGGCCTCAGTGTTGCAGTTGATGCCAGGACTGTCCCCAAGACTGATATTGAGCGAGTTGCTGAGGCCCTGCAACTTTTGCATGTAAGTGTTATGTTGCATTTTGTTTTCTCATTCATCCATTGCTTATATGATCTTTTTTATATATATAGTGGATACTAAGCAAAAATACTTAACAAACATACAGCCATTCTATTTTTTTTCTTAATGTCATTGAGATGTGGGAAAGTTTCTGTTTTTATGCCTCCGCCCGAAGGGTGCTGGAAGCATTATGTTTTTGTCACTTGACATGATCAACGATTGACACAAAAGCCAATCTAGATTAATTTTTACCAAGGTCCTTTTGCTATGTTTCTGTAATGCCTGCTACATGTACTTCTTCGTAATGTTTATTATTAGCATGCCTTGTTTTCATTGTTGTGGCAATTATGGAAGCAATGAACTTGGCAAATAGCAGGGTATGTAGCAGAGTTCATGTTAACTTGAAATATGGATTCTCTGCTGTTGAGAGAGAGAGAGAGAGAGCTAGGAAAAAAAAACTGCTGTAAAAACAACCGCATTAGTCAGTAATTAAATATTACCGTAACTTTGGGACAAACTTTTGCAGTCTAGCTGTATTGCGGGACGAAGGGATTAAATGTTTAAGTGCTGTGTTAAAAACATCAGAGAAAACACAAACAGGGGATATGACAAGAGAACACTTTGTAGCTTCAAATAATGTCTCCCATGTTGCCTCAATATGTTGTAATAGGGCCTTGATGATCTGTTTTGAGTCTTACGTTTTCCCCCAATCAACTAAAGAACATCATATGGGCCCATTTTGCTTTTTTATGTAAAGCCAGAGGCGAATATTGGCAGGAGTTTAAACTCTGTAAACTTTTCCCTGATGCTTTTGATCGGTACCCCCGTTGAGATTAGATAGAAGCACATTAAGAAGGGTGTGTGCGTGACTGCCACAAGAGTTGATGATGAGTAGAGAATTTAGTCTCTCAAACTGCACCATGCCCAATCTCAGCATTCATCAGTAAGCTGACCCAAGTGATATGCGTTTCATATTTCCTCTATGATGAATGATTGGCTTAAGTACCCAATGTAGGTAGGAAAATAACACCCAGTAAAAAGGAATATATTTGATTCAGATTTGCAGAGGCACTTAAACCTTCCCTATTTATCGCTGCGGCTCATTCCCAGCATTTTGTATTCATCATATCATAATTTGCAGCTTGCACAGTAGGAACATGTGTCAATTGATAAATCCCGTATGTCTGTTAGCTGTGATAAGATGTTTACATCTAATGCAGCTAGTAGCATTACTTTTATATGATTTTTGAAATCAGTCAAGAGATCCCACATTTACACAGCCGGAATTAATGGTTTTTGAAAATCAATTTTTGCAAATGCGATTCAAAAAAAGGTTAATTCCTATGTGTGGACACTCATTCACACACAAACACATACATACACACACACACACACACACAAAAAAATTCATTAAAAAATCATGTACTTTTCTTTGTTACTTTATTTTTAAGGTAAGATTCTGTGTGAAAGGTTCTTTCAGATCATGAATCAAGACATGTAGAGATTGCATAACACTTTGAGATTTGTCAGAAGTGCCAGCGAAATCAGGAACCTCCTAATTTGAAGTCAATTTCTTGTTAATATCACATTTATAGCATAAGACAGGAATGCAGAGTCTGGACAGTCTATAAAATTCCTGAGGGACAGAAACAAACATGCAGATCTTGATATCTTCAGGAAAAAGAGATACCAACTTGATTAGTTCACTTAAACTGATGAAATAAGTCAGTGGTGTTATCTGTGGTTGAGGACTACAGGAGAAATTGATGTTATGTGATATGAGACAGTTACAGGTTTCACTGATCTTAGGGGACTGTCTGTTCAAGCCTCATATGTCATGGGCTGCGTTTATCATCTTTCCCATATTTGAAACATGTTTCAATACCCACTATTAAAACATGTTTGCAAATGCCTTTCTGCACCAGAAGTGGGTTGATAAACACACCCATAGTGTTGTGGAGTGCTGACAAGTTTTATTCATTCATGAAATGAATGTGAAGGGTGTACAGATAGTCCAAGTAGAGAGGCCAAATCAGGCCCACAGTCAGTCTAAAGCACATGGAAACTTTTATGGAGATGAATGAAAGGATGAATTATCATATTAGTTATGAATCTTAATATGCACATTCATAAGGAGTAGTTCTGTAGTTGGATTCGTTATCACACCAAGTGATCATCAGCCTCAAAATGTATTTCAATGCTATCTTGACTCTGAGTTTGTTCCTGTCATTTCCTATCAATTTAGGGTGTTTTTTTCTATTTTCTTTCCTCCTCACTTGATCAGGAACACTACCAAGGATCAATTGATCATGTCTACATCCTTGTTGGAAGCAACTCAGTATTAACACGTGTTACCAGGGCAACCAACAACCAAATACTGAAGACCAAAGTGGATTACAAGGTTTGTATGCTGCAGTATTTATTTTAGGCAAGATGTGGTTAATTACTATTTGATGAGGTCACAATCTGTTGGTTTAGCTGCCAATTACATCATGTGCAATTGAGCCATTTTTTTTTCCTTTCCTCTCCCTGCTGAAGGGAGAGGGATATGACCAAATTGAAATAGGACTGACATCAGTGAGTTAGGATGTTGTGATGTAGGATTGAAGTGCTTTAAGCAAAGCTATTATTAGCCTGATATCAAACAGACAGGTAACCATGTACTCCCGAAGACTAAGCTGAAAAAAAAGTATATCATTTTCAGATACAGTTGAACCTTTCTTATCCGGCCTCCCTTTATCCGGATCTCTCTATTATACGGACGCAATCTCGCCGTGATTTTTTTTTTTTTTTTTTTTATAATTACGGGAGGAAAGAGGGATTCCCAACTCCTTGAGAACTCCTACACAAACACACATGAATTACATATACTTGATACATTTCTTCATAATTATTTAGGTAAATCATCCCAAGAATTTATAAAAGAAAATGATTTCATTCTTGCAAACAAGAACCTCTATTTTGGGGTCTGTTACTGAGTGTAACAATGAAAACGTTGCAGCATACACATTACTACATGTGGTACTACAATGGGCTACATCAGTACATGTGTATCATGTACATCTACAAAGCATTGAGTCTCCCGTATCCGGCCAAATCCCTTATCCGGATGAGCCCCGGTCCCGACTTGTCCGGATACGAGAGGTTCAAGTGTATAACAATGGTAAGATTTAAAGAAAGTGGGAAAAACTCATTAGAATGTAATTGCCTCATAAAGCATCTCAAAAAGAGATCTCAAAGTACTAGCCTTGTGTTGGGACCATCAAGTAATGTGGCTGTGTTAAAAGAAAAAAAAGTGAAATGTCTCTAATTTTTATTTTTTACTCCATGTTATAATTTTTTTTTAAAGATTCTCACTAGTGTATAACAGGACTAGAATGATTTTTACAGAACCCCAAGGCTGGGAAAAATCAATTTTCTCTGACTAAATTGGTGTTACTTTATGGGCAGAGTATTACAAATTAAGTATTCAATGGAAGACTGCATTGATCAAAGCACCGAAATCACTGTACCGAGTGATCATAATGGCACATTACGATTTCATTTGCTATTCAAATTTCCATAACATTTCTGTACTTGTTTTACAAGACTTGCATATAATTTCACAACTGTATAGAATTTACAGGATTTATTGAACTTAGACAACTTTCTGTGTGATGTTGCTTCTCTGGTAATTGTAACATTGTTTATATCACATTATTCTCAATAAATTTTGATTCAACATGAAAGAACTTTTCAAAACAGTAATATTGGAAATAACACTTATCAAGTTATCTCTATCAGATTATTAGTATTTTTTTTTTCATTTCTGCTGCAATGAAATCCTTTTCCTTGCTTGTGCAAAGTGAAGCAATGATAATGCAAGTAGTGAGGAGAAACAGAGGATTGTAGCACAAAGAACAAAGAGAAAGCTTTATGCTTTTTAAATGAAAATGGTATAAACAGGATGGATCGCCAATGAGAACCAAATGTGCTGAACGAGGTTGACCCCTACCACAACAAATCATGATTATGGCGCCACAAAACATCCTAACTTTGTAGCTGTCAGAAAGGGTGGGGTCCAGTTAGCACTGTGCCTCTATTGTGACTAAGCCTGTGAGCTCATATCCACCTGCAGGCGTTAAAACAAAGCAATCCAGGACACTTCATGGTACCCTCTTGTAGTTTAGAAAGTTCTGAGGGGAACACATCTCCTATAATGCATTGTATGCACAACAACAGCTTTTTATTGAAGCCTTCAGATAAGTTAGCTTCTTTAACTGGCTATTTTCCTACATTTTTCCTTTCTTTGTACAGAATGTGCCCAAAATAGCAAATGCAGGATTGATTTTTTTTTTCAAGTGGCATGCTGAAATCATGATAAATTAAGCAAGGGCAAAATAGCAAATGCAGGATTGATTTTTTTTTTCAAGTGGCATGCTGAAATAATAAATTAAGCAAGGGACTAAAAAAAAAAGAAAAGAAAATGTAGATTAAACAAAATCTCCTGTCCCAACTGGCAGGCCTCTGTGGTTTTAGTTGGTCAGTGGAGTGTTAGTGCATGTCATTTAACTCATTGATGATGGTCAGTGACTTGCAAAAATCTCTTTGTTCCTGTGGTCAGTGTGTCCAGTTATAGGTGATGGAGATTATTGCCTAGTATGTGAGGAATGCAGGAATACTTTGACACATATTAGAGTCAGGAATAACTCTATTCTCTAAGTTCATTTACCCTGTGTATCTCAACTCTGAACAAATAGTTTAGATTCCAAATTGATTTTTTTCTTTTGTTTGTTAGCTTTGCTTATGTAAAACTTCCAAAGTGTATTGTCATAACAGTGTCCAGTTCTACATCCAGTCCACGTTGCAGTTGTATTTAGTTAATTAGATGATGATCTGGGATTTGAAAGTTTTACATTTGTTCAAATAATTGTTGAGGTATTAGGTTATGCTCTCAGTCAGCATTGGTTAATGTACCATAGTCTGTGTATTAAAGCACGATGGTCTAAAGATTAGATAAACACTCCATGACCAGAAATATATTCTTTACTTTTGAAATGATTGGCCCTATAGCCTATTATGTACGTTTTTATTTCACTAATTTCTGCCTTTAAGGAATGAGATTAAGGAATGGTGTGAAAGGGTTCAGAAAAATGATGAAAATTTATCCATGACTAAAAATGTGGTACAGCTATAAAAACCATCAGCCTTGAGATCACTACCTGTTTTAGACAGTATTACAACAAAACAGTTTCCTCTCTTCCTCTTTTAACTATTTCCCCCTGCCAAATTAACTAGCTACCCTCAAGATATGATAACTTCTTGTAGAGTTGATGCAAGGCATAAACAGTTCCTACAGGTAATTAGTAAAGACTTCTGTGTCACATGAGTGGAAGTTTCCAGAAGCCCATCATGGGGATTGTAAGATGCGGCAAACCAAGGGTTAGGAATACAAGTAGAAGATCTATGTCGATCTACGGGAGCCATTCATTTTGCTGACAGAATGGGGCAGGGGATGGGGAGGGGGTATAGTAGACTTGGACACTCCAATCAAATTACCTGGTCATTACAACGGTCCTTGGCTTTGGACTAGTGGACAGTTTCCTTAATTACTTCCTCTCCTTGGCTTCCTGACCTGCTGATACTGTATAAACTAGAGAAGTGACCATGACCCTCTACTGACCAGTTATGTCTCTACTTTGGTAAATTGCTTTCAGTTGATTTTGTTTATTGTTATGAGCAAATACAAGTGTCATCAAATGAAATATATACAAACCTGTTAGTGTATTCATGTCTTTTTTTTCCTTGCAAAACACTTTCATATAGAAATTTTATGAATGTTAACATAGGTTAATTTCAAATTGTGATACTGATCATTTTTCCTTGAGTAAGTCCTTGATAAGGCATTTTATACCCACTTTTAATGATACGAAAATTTATCTTTTAGTAATGGTGAATTCTGTAATCTCATTGGTCAATCAACCACTGAATATATCCCGTATTCCGTGATATGACGTCATGATCCTGTATTACACGGCCAGCTGCGCGTGTACCAAAGACGCTTATAGGAAAGTGCGCGCTAATCCTGTACAAAACAAATGGACAGCGCGCGGTCCTCAAGCGTATTGCGCACATAACCTGAGACCACTAGACGCTTGATAAACAACAGCAACTTATCTGGCTACTGCACTGCAGTACTCTAGTATCTTATGGCTTGTACGTGTACAGTATGCGCGCATCGCATGCAGCAATCAGCTCGCTCGCGAGACGTAGGCCTATAAAGTCAACATGGTCATGGCTGACAGCCGGCGATTTCAACATCATTCACGAGAGGAAATCAGCGAGAAGAAGGTTAGCACTTATACACTAAAAGATAAAATCGTTACCCCCTGCTTGTTCTTACGAAATACGGGAAATATCTATGGTCTGGTGCCATATTCCATTCGGCCTTCGGCCTCATGGAATATGGCACCAGACCGTAGATATTTGCCCGTATTTCGTGAACAAGCAGGGGATAACTAATAGTGTTCACGTATTATGTTTTTGATTTTAAACTGGTATCTGGCTTAGTTACATGAACAAAAATGTCTCCCAGTAGTCTTATTGATATGTGGACAGGCAATTTTCTGTCGCGTTGCTTGGATGTCTGATAATCTGTCTGTTCAATCTTATCAAAATGTTTCCTTCAAGTGTTCAAAATATGCAAGAGAAAGATTTATCATGGTTTTTGGGGCATCTGAACTTTCTGCTGAAATGTTATGCTAAACATTACGAGAACATGCATTAATTATTTGATTCAATTTTCATGAATATATTGCATTGTCATATTTATGTCAGATTTTAGGCTGATATATATATTTCATAGACTTACACTATATTTGAAATTCTAAAGACGAAGAACACTGGTAGTCTTGAATACTGTAAAAGTTGAGTGCAACAGGCAATCATTATTCCAGACAAAAAGAAGAAGATGTAGGTAAGAGGGGTATTTAGCTCACACACCCATCATGGAGTAGCTTCATTGTACTTGTGACATTCGCCATGGGACCCTGACTCATGTTGATATGTTCTCCAGGGTTCTTTAATTAATGCAATATCCGCATCTCTTGTCGCCTCCACGGAGAGTTAAAATCATCACGATTGATGATAAATGCCAACCATCTGTCTAGATCTGTCGATTGTATTTCACTGCAAGGCAGTATGGCATTGTCATTCAAAGGTGCATACTGAAGAGGGAATGATATAATTGATTGAATTGTCTTCATCAATCTACTGATGGTTCCTTTCCAAGTTTTGTGAAATTGGAGATGTATTGTTGAAGATTTGACTCATGAATAGCACAGAGACACCAATGAGAAAATGAAATGAACAGAGTCATACTTCATGAACGTGGTCTTAAAGATAATATATCTCTTTCCTGTAAAGCTTTGTTCAAGGTGTGGCCTCTATGAGACAGATTGGTTCATTGTGAGTTGATGATATATGAGTAACCATGATGCCTAATGTTACCTCACATTAGAGAGTCATGGTCATAATGGTACTTTCTTAAGAAATTAAGTTTTGACAGAGGCCTTTGACATATAAAACAAAATTTTGTAATAGGTAATAATTTCAGTACTGGTATCTCGAATTAGAAGGTCACAGACATTTTTGCGAGATGTTGTTTTCACGAATCAACACCAACGCTATCACAAATGCATTGCTACCATAGCGTATAGCAACATTTTCACTTGTTGTTAAATTCGCGATCCAATAGTGATTTGCGAAAATTAAACCCTCGCAAAAATAACAGCCTATACAGTATTATAATGTTGACATACTGCTAATGACAGTTGATTCAAGAAAATATTGACATTTTGAGTGAGTGTAGAAAGAGAGAATTCTGGATGACACCTGTAGGTGTGAAAAGTGAAAGTAGTATAATGCTGCAGGTGGCTTGTCATCACGTGGAGGTCCCCAAGGATATTCATCTCTTTCTTTGTCTGCATCATAAAAGTAGGCAAGAGTTAATGTCGTGCCAGTGGTTGTCTAATAATATCCCAATTATTTTCCATGTTATTTCCTTGAAGGAGCAATGTGTGATCCACCTGTTAAGCAGATTGCCAATCAAAAGGATGACATGCCTTAATTTGCTCAGCCTCACACTTACTTTACCACTATCATTATTTCATTCAGTGATTCTTGAGATATTCTCACAATATCACATCAATGATTGCCAATATTTAGATATTTGGTAACATCAAAATATTTCCTTCTTCTGCTAGAATACTTTGACATAAAAGATGATAAGGAAAATCATCAAATGGGTGTTTTTACCTCATTTCTGAAAGAATCACAAAATGAAATTGGTTCTAGATCTCATCGTATATCAAATATATATGAGAAGATTAGATAAAACTGGTTTAGAGATGTAATTTGATTGAATTTGTTTTTCATGTATTAGTCAGTTCTATTATTTTCATCATTGCCATCAGTTGTTGCTAGATCAGGCAAGCCTCTAGTGAAGATTAAAAACAACCCTGAATACCTTTTAAGTTGGATAATCTGTATTCATGAAATATGGAATAAAGTTCTTTACACTTGTCAATGAAGGACACTAATGGTAGTGAAGGTACAAACAGAATGCCATATTTGAGCCTGTGCAGAGTCTTAGAAGTGTGTTCTTTCCCATTGGCTAGACTTGTTGGTGCCAAATATTGCATAACAGGTATGCATTTCCTGCCTTAGGGACATCCTGCAGTTATTTAGTAGCACCAGAGTTACCCACAGGTGTAAATCCAGGTCAGTGGGCATGCATAAAACTTGCCTCATCATGCTGGACAGTCCAGCTGCTGACAGACGGATGTTTGAAATCCTTTCCTCATGAAAAGTTCTCGAGGGAGGTGTTTTGCTGGTCAGCTTTATGTAGCTATTTCACCTCTGTTCTCATCAGCAAATATTCAGAAAGATTATTCATGTTTTCCCAGTTATTCCAATGACTACTCATAGTTTGTTTTTGGTAGGACATATTAGTGATCCATGATGTTCTGTTGCCATGGTGATAACACCAGCTCTTTAATTCAAAGTGTCACTATTGATGACTTGGCCTAGATTGTCAATTGGAATGTTACATGTGAAACAAATTGGGTTTTTGCCTAAAATCAATTTCCATGTCAATCCATTTATATATGAGGAGCTGTGTTTCTCCTTTAAAAAGGGAGATATATTGATCTATGTTTGATCACAGACTGGGTATATTGAGTTAACCAGACAGAAGTGAGTCAATGGTGAACTGTTAACATCCCTTTAAAGGGTCGAAGGAACAATACAACATTGGATTAGTGAATAGTTTGGATTATCCCATCGGAGGCATTTGCATTATGTGACATAGAACACATTTTTGGAAATATGCTCTACATGCACATTTGGACCACATATATCATGGTGCATTAAAAAAAAAAAACTTTGTTTCAATTTTACTTTCATTTCATCCATATGTTTTTTCTTCTAATGGATGCATTGAAAGTGTCATCATTCAAGTGAATGTAACCAAACTGGTTGAAAACTGGAGTAGATTTCTACAGTGCTCACATTCATGGTCCTACAAACAATGGAGTGTGATATATGATTTATATCTTGCAAATGTTGTGAGAGGGAAAGATATAATTGATTGTCTTGATCAATCTGCATATAGTTCCCCTTCCAAGTTTTGCAAAATTGGAGATTCATTGTTACAGATATGCAAGAAATAGCCAACTTGCAAAAATATTGCCTTTGTAACAGATATACAATGTTTATTATCTCTGAGGTAAGAATCTTCTAACTTTTCACTTGAAAGAGATGGTATTTATTTCTTATTCTATAAATGGAATTCAAATTTAGCCACTCACAAAATTGTCTTTTTCAAGTCATGGAATCCGGAATTATTATATATATCATACAGTAGCCCAGCCCAATCTTTGGCTGTTCGTAGGCCTCATAGAGGAAGGCCAAGGTAGTGGTAGATTATCCAAGTTCTCCGACTGAAGGAAGATACTAATTTGCTGCTCCTCATCCCACCCACATTCTCCTTTACTTGTTTCCAAGGGGGAAAACACAATTTTGTGGGTAGCCAATTGTTCAAAGTCTTCTAGAAAGTTCTTATTGGTTTTTCACCATTGTAGTTGTCATGTTACTATAAATACTAGATTTTTAAAGTATCTTAATCCTCCCCAAAACAGGCAAGACACTTGCCAACAATGCCCGTATAAGGATGAGATTATTATGTCTCTGGCTAACAAACTGAACCAAACCCAACCACCCTAACCCATCCTAACCAAGGTTAATGCAGACAGCATAAGGTTATGTCTCAAGCATGGGCTAACCACAACCACACTGGATCGTAGAGAATATCTTGCGTGCTGCAAACAAACCAAAACCAGTGTCTGTTTCTTGAAAGGTGGAAAGGTGCCACCATGATGAGGTTTATTAGGCTAATATTTTGTGCAGTTTTCCTGTTGTTGGTGTTGTTGTTCCTATCCCTTTGATACTGGGGATTGTTATGTGACTGTTGCCGGCATGTAACATGTAATCTGAGTCAGTCACTGATCTGACGGGGAGTCCTGGTGATTGGGAGTCTGGGTGCCGACCGTAACATGTGTTTGCTTGGAAAGGAGACTGTTAGACGCAACTGTCCTGGAAGATTTTACTTACTGCAAATTTTTCTTTGCCGGAACTTGACATTGTACCAAGCTGTGATATATTGTCCCTGCTGAATTCCTTTCAAGGTGCATTGTTAGGGACATGTGCTGACTTGTAAAAAGACAGACCAGAGAATCAAAGCAAGGCACAGCCACTTGCTGAACTGTTTCTCAAACCCATGACATGTTGATTTTTTTTTTCTTCTTGTGAGCGGATGCCATTGTATACTTTTACGTGGATCATGACATGCTGTTGAGAGTTTGTTGTTGGTTCTTCCTCCTGTATTATATCACAGAAAATTTTCGCAGAGATCTCATGAGACGCTTCTGTTTGAAAAGGAAGCTCTGCACATTCATCTCTTTGTTTGTATTCATCTTCTTTTTCTTTTCTTTTGTAGCAAATTTCTCATAGGCATTGCGATCAAAGCAGTTGCAAGTGACGGGCTAAGAGTGAGAGCTAATTTGGAGATTTGATTGTCATGTGGATAAAGTCTGAAAACACTGCCTTTTTGAAGCCTGTTTAAATAAGTGTTGGGCAATCTAATGTTTGATTCATGTTGGGTAATGTGGTGAATATGAATCTTCCTAGTAACAAGAATGTTATAAAGAGAGCTAGACATGATGAAGGTTTAGGTTCAAGAGCTCCTTGTTGCCAAATAATAGCTAAAGAGCTTTACATTCTCATTCTCTCATTGTTCTCTCATCATTCACTGCATTTGTTGTTTTCTCTTTGTATTTTCCTCTCATACCAGATGGCCCTTGTAAAGTCGACAGACAAACTCTACCATCACATACCAAAGGAGCAGCTTACAAAGACATTCGGTGGCACATTTCAGTACAACCACGAAGAATGGATCCGATTCCGCATGGTACTTCACGTGTCTCTCACAAGCCCTTTTGTAATCTTAGAGGAACCTCTTGCAGAAAGAAGCCAGCACTTCTGAGCCTTCTTGTTCAGTACAGGAAGAAACCTGGCAAATATTAGTCAGAAAGACTCACAAATTACAGGATTGTTATGTAATAGCAGAGAACACAAAAACTCTCCTTTTCTGTGTTAGTACTGTAGAATCCTCACACACCAAGTATTTGATTTCACTTCTTTTTATGGTCCATCTGTCCAGTGAAGTATACTTTCTGATTAAAGTTCATTCTTCAATGCATATTCAGTTCTAGGATCAGATAATACAGTGCTGAGTATAGCATTTGAAAATTTATGGTTTATTGAAAACTCAGTGAGATTAGTGGTTTAAATTTCAGCTGTAATGTACAAATATGTAGGAGTAAGTGTGTGTTAGTTTTTGTATGTCTTTAGTGAGAGTGATTTCAGTTCCAGTTGTTGTGTGGTCTTTAATGTCTGTAGACAGTGATGTAGTTCAAATGGGATTATAATAATAAGATTGTTTATGAAATCTGTCATAAATCCTCAGAAACATATTAAGAGACTACCAGATCTTACTCCTTTTCTGGGTAGGAATGATTATGCATATTTTCCTATTTTGTGACTTATAGTCCCAGAATGATGTTTGTAACAGACAAATTTTAGCCTAATCCATGAGTAATTGATCAAACAAAGCCCATTTATGTCCAATTTATGTAGACTAGTGGATTATTGAGATAACAGAGATTTTCCTGAAACCATGCAAAATATATCAACACAGATTATATGAGCTTGGAACTAATTTGTTTTTATGAATGACTTCAAATGAGAAGCATAATTCTTGTAAAATATCTTCATAAGACTTCTCTTGCCTACATATTGCGATGTTTCGTGTTGTATTCAACCATAAGAAAAAAAGAAAGAACTTTGCCTCGTTTATCCTGTTGGACTTCCAAAACTATGCTCACCCTTTAATTGTTTCATATAAGTAGCCGTCTGTTTGTGCAAACTCTTGAAGTCTGCAAAATCTGTCCAGTTGATGTCAAGTGGAATCATAAACACTCTTCCGGTCTCCAAACAACTGATTTTTCCGCCACTCAAATATTGGTTGATAATGTTTGATTTGACCCTTGACCTTTCATTGATTACTTCAGAGGTTGGAACCCTTCATGTGTGGCTGTAAGAGCGCTGCCAAGTTCCTGCTGAGCTCCGTTGATGAGCTGAGCCGAGGACCGGGACGTGCGAGCTCGGAGGACCTGCGGCAGACCATCGAGAGGTTAAGGGTCAAGCGGCAGGAGGTGTACGAAGACACCAGGATGGCCAGTCTTCGCAAGGAAGGTGATTTCATCCTGGAGACACTGAAGAAAGAGGAGGGGGCCCTCAGGCAGACTGAAGACTTCAGGTTAGTGCATCCCTTGCTGCCATCTTTGATGCAGTCTCATTGTCAAAGTCAATGGAAACTAACTTTAACACTAACAGAATTGCTGAAAAGGTCTAAAGAGCTACTTCAAACTTTTCACAGTAAGCTTGGGACCACCCAGCATATTAATTGTTTTTCGGCAAAATACCGGCCTTCTGTGCAGTTTAAGCAGTAGTGCATTGGAGAAAAGGAAGAGAAATTGCCATTATAAAGCAGTCCATCTGATCTATTTTGTATCAGTGACGGAAGTTATTCTGATTAAATGCTTTCCTATCTTTGTGGTGGATGGAAGGTTGCCAGTCAGGTATAGGACTCCAGCAAGCATTGTAAGCAAAAAACAAAACCACCACAAGTTTTGAAAGCATCCCAAACTGAGGTACTTAACAGCTGCTGTTCAAAGCACGCTTTGCGTGGTGTATGCTCCATGCATTTTCCCATGGCCCTCTGGAGAGAACAGCCATGAGAACATTGAGGTTTAGTTTGTCAGTTTGTGGCTATGAATAATCTTCAGCATGAAGAGGCCCTAGGTCTGTTTATTTCATTTGGAAAGCCTGAATGGATACTATCTGTAATCTGCACAGATTTTTTGTGATCACCATTGATATGTTCAACAAACGGGTAAGTTTTGTGTGGAGTGTTTACATACACATTCATATCACTCTCTGAAGGCTTGGGGGTATTCAGTCATCTTGATTGGGATGAAGTATGTTTTAAGTTGTTAGGTTAGGCCAGTTAGGTTGTTGAATGGCTCTGACTTTGGAGTTTTGTTTTTGTTTTTGTTTTTGTTTCTTTGTTTCATTTCCATCTGAGAAGATGGCTGGATAGGCCATATTCAGCTGCAATATAGCTGGTCTTAGGGTCCAGTTGGATGTAGGGCGGGACCACTTCACCGGGTTAAACACCCTTCTCTTTGTGAGGAATAAATGAAGCGGGATCTTTTACATACATGAGTTGTGACTCTCTCAGACATGGGACCTCAATTTTATGTCCTATCTGAGATGAAGAATGCTTTGGATGTATTCAATACCACACTTCCTTTTTATCGAAATGAGTACATTTTACAAACCCGGCTAATAATGGATACCTTACTTGAGGAACATACAGATGATGTGGAATCTTTTATAGTACTTTTGAAGGTCACAAAGTGATTTAAAAGTCATTCCATGTGTCATGATTGACACATGTGTTCTTTAAAATTACTTTCACCAACAAAGATACTCATAGTCTAAAAATAAAGAGGAGGTTGAGGGGGAATGTGAATTCCAAACCGATAAATCAATTCTATAATTCTGTGGAAGAATTGAAAGAATTTGATCCTCCATAATTAATTTCATAGCATCCTTCCTTGTCGTATGAATGTATGCATTTTACAAGTGAAGTCCAAGGCAGGTAGCTATTTTCCCCTGGCCATTCTGGCGAGATTTGTTGTTGTGATAGTGATGTTGGCTAGTTATCATGATGTCGTTGGGTTTCCCCCTTTGGAGGCTGTTGCCAATGTCAAGAGTTCAAAGTCGGTTTGGCTTTACCTCCACTGTCCTCACTCATTCAAGGTGAGAAGGTTTTTACCAGGATTATGACCAATCTTTTCACTAGTCTTTTGACTCCCCCCTGCCAGGGTAGATAGAGGACTACCCTGACAATGAACCCTGCCTGAAAAAAGAAAGAGAGGGGAGATATATTATCTCTCAGGACTGATAATAGGCATCCTGCTTTCATACCAGCATCCATCAAACTGGCCCTCTTTTTTTGTCGGTACCTCCCGTCGTCGGATTACTGAATGGCTCTGACTTTGAAGGTGAAGAACGCTGAGGATTATTCCTGACCCAATTCAAATATTGGGGTCCAACCCAAGAATTATGGGTTATTCAACTGTATCCGCCGTGTGCATCGCCCCTTTTTTGAGAGTTTATCATTCAAAGTGTAGAACAAATAGTTGACTCCATACGAGAGAAACAGGCCACCGTAGACCTCAGGTTTTTGAACCTGGAAGAATTGTACTTCTAGTTTTCACAGCTAATTGGATTTTTTCGGACATATGGTCTTGAAAAGGAATATTAGAAGTGGTAGAGGTATACGAGACGACTATTCATATGTGTTCCGTATGACACAGATGTTTGCTCGGTGTATTTCTCATGAGAGTGTTGTAAGATGATCTGAAGCCAAAATGTCAATGTACTTTTCTCACAATTGATACGAAACCCTTGTTAACCATACCCAACCAGTGCATGGTTTAACATATCCTGTATATGTGTGCATCATTAATCCCCTCCCATCTAACAAGGTGTTGGATACCTCTCTATATCTCTCAGGGTCCCTCTATTTTTGTCATGGTTGTTTTTTTGTTTGCTTTATTTTTGTATTTTTCCTCAAAAGACATGAATACAAATATGACAGTGAAGTGACATTCACATTGATATAAATAAATATTAATGTAATATGCTAATCATCTGAACGTACAATTTGTAACTTTATTTATTAATCTAATCCTAAAGATACTTTTATACAATATCATGACATTTGTTGGATCTGCTAACAGAAGAGAAATGAAAAATCGTCAGTCTCTATGTGAATACTGATGCTGCTCGAAGAATGACATAAATTATCTGATATCTTAGAAGAGACGATGAGAAAAGATAGATTAGTACTGTAAGTAGAGCAAGACATGATATAGTGATGTCAAAGTACTCTGTTCCATTGTACAACAGTGGTCCACCACATCCTTCAGACAGCAAAGAATTGAAATGGAGGGGGAAAATGGACATATGGCTGTTTTAGTTCAGTGGCCCCGTGTAAAAACCCTCTGATCTGTGGTACATTAATCAGCTAACTAGATGTGACATTTTACTCTATTTTTGAAGGCTTGTTGCTACCTAAGGCAATTTCATTCACCTCCTTTTGTGCATGATCCACCATCTCTTGTGTTTCAGGCAGTTAACTCTTTTTGTCATTTCCTACAATCCTTTGAATATATATCACTTTATTTCATCTATATATGCCTGATTTATGCCAAGACAGAGATAGGTAGGTAGATATATGGTGGAATAGATGGATAGATGGTGAGAGAGAGAGATGGATGCAAAAAGTAAAGCTGAATGCATGGATAATTAGATGATAATTAGATGATAATTAGATAGACAGATGAATATATCAGGGATGTAAGAGTTCAGATTTTAATCTGATTCCAGACCCTTTTTCTGCCTAGAACCCACTTTTCAGATTATTATTTTTTTTTTTTCATTTCAGTTGCATTGAAAAGTTCGGTTTAATGCACTCAGACTTTTTTTTTTTAAAGTTTGAGATTTGTTCAGACTTTTTATGCAAGTGCTTTCGCACCCCTGAAGTATAAATGGAATGAATTGTAAAAGAATGATTGATTGATTGATTGATTGATTGATTGATTGATTGATTGATTGATTGATTGATTGATTGATTGATTGATTGATTGATTGATTGATTGATTGATTGATTGATTGATTGATTGATTATTTGATTGATTGATTGATTGATTGATTGATTGATTGATTGATTGATTGATTGATTGATTGATTGATTGATTGATTGATTGATTGATTGATTGATTAGAAAGAGTGGAAGAAGAAGAAGAGAAGCAAGTGAGTTAAAGAGTGAGGGTCCCTGCCAAGTACAGAAAAGAAAGAAATACTTTATGTTTGAGTTTGGGACTAATACTGTAAAAGTGGACATTTTTGCACGACTAATTTTCGCACTCAGCCCAGTAAGAAGAGTTTCGTGTGTTTTTAATTCCACGGAATCAAGACAGTAAGTACTGGAACAAAATGGCAAGCAAAAATATTCTTGTGCTTTTATTTTTGCGCTAGGTTTTGGTTGCGCAAAATGTGCGAAACTTTCAACACCACAAAATTTCCACTTTTGCAGTACTTTGTTATGTGACTGTTCACTCACATAATTACCATACGAGCTATGTGAGGTCATTGATCACAAGAAGCTGTGGGCGTTTTGGTGTTGTTTTTTTTTGCATTTTTTTGTTGTTGTTGCTGTCTTCTTAGATATGAGTGCCTAAACAAACTATTATAAGCATAAAAGGTAACATGAAAAAAATGTAAAGCTTCGATGAATTACTTCATGTATGTCTTTGTGAAACATATCCTGCTGCATGTCTAAGTCTTTCTGCATTTCAGTTATTAATTACTTTTTATTGATTTTAAGCATTATTGTACCATCAATAGGAATTCCCTTATCATTTGGATGAATAGAAAACATATATTTAATCTTCATTTTCTGTCACTTTATTTGTCTTCTTGTCATAAATCATACAAGAAATTTATCAGTTGAGGACGACATGAAGAGCAGACTGCCATCTAGAAATGTCCTGAGGTGGTCTGTAGTAGTCATAAATTTTCTCTCAATTACTGCTGTCAATCTGGCTGTAACAAACTTTCAATGACTACCTATCATCTGACAACAAGACGCCATTAGCATGCTGTTCAATAACCTCCCTCAGATCTGTGAACATAAAAAAAAGAACAAAAAATCAATCCGTCCTTTGTGAAAAGGCAAAGGTACCTACCAAGCCAGATTCCTTTCCTTTTGCATGTCCAATCTAAACTGCTGGGTTAATAATAGTAGGTAATTATCAGGAGACCTAAAGGAATGAATCAATACAAAACGTGTTCTCCTTTGTGATACCAAGGAGTGATTGTCATGGACCAATCGTGCGATTGTTAGCCGGACAGATTCTCATTTGGTGGGTTCATGGTCTAAACGACTGGTACACTGAGAGAGAAGTGTGTAGTGCCGCTAGGGACTCGCAAAGGTTCAGCCGGAGCTTTCAGACCCGCTCATCTGGAATAATTTGCACAAAGGCTCAGCTCTTGTACTGTGGAGAAGTTTTTCAAGTGCGGAGGGGCAACTTTGATGGTGGGTTGTCGCTAGTCTAGGGTCCGTTACTCTCAACGTCCGCTGGCACGCTGTCGCGACTGGAGCCTCGTCCAATATCGTCTATTCATTCTGGGGCTTCTATGATCCAGAGGAAAATTTGGGAACCCTTTGATAGCAGTTCATGCTTGATGTATGTAAAAGATTATTCTTGCAACTGTGAGTCTGTAAGCAATACTCTATTTGATCCATCCAGATATTATACAGGACTACAAAGGAGTCATAGTTTAAAGGGAACTATTCCCTGTGGGGGAGATCTGCGATTTACCGCCCTTTATTCTCTTCGCTCGTGGATCGGATTATTGCCAGAGTATTCAGCCGGAGAAATATCATTGTGGAGAGAGCTCCCCTCTGCGTTCTGTTTAATCTCACCCCACGGAGTATTACCAGGTTTCAGAAATGGCAGCTATGTGTTTGATGTCATGATACCATATTAGCTGCGGATTCATACAGGCTGCCGTGGTGGAAAATATTTTCCAGAGTTTTTTCCAGTCAGAGCAGATTTTATTGACTGCTGTCAGCAACTTTTGAGAAAGAATATAGGTAAGATGTTTACTTTGCAGGTTTGTAAAGTTTATGTCCACTAGATGCATTTTTAAAAGAGTTTCAAAGGTCAAAAGTCTTGTGTACCACAGGACATTCTTGCCCAGTGGTTCTTCAAAGGGACATATTCTTTCTTTTTCTTGGTGACTAGCAGTCAGATCAAGCTGAATTACTGTAATAAAGTGTTGGTACCTTGGAAGTGAAGGCTGTTTTATTGATACCTGCATATTTTCATGTGAAATGTGTCCTGACATGTGTTTTTCCATTCCCCCTCCAAAGGGCATGCCTTGAAACATGTGAAAAAGGTGATCTCATATTACTTACTGGTTAGTTGTGTAGTACATGAACAGCTCTGTTTTCTATTGTGACAACCAAAGAAGAAAAGAAAAAACAGATTGAGTATACAATGACTAATGGCCTGACACTGAGCAGATCATCTTTACTCTTTGAATACTTTCATCCTTTGTTTCAGAGGTGGTAGTAAGTATAGGAAAGTCTCTTTTTTTTTGTATGTGTTATTTCTTCTTGAGTGGCAAGAAAACCAATCTTTGTAAAAGAGAGGACATTAGCATTTTTTAAAGGTAACTGCTTGTGAATTTACCTACAAGTTGCCCTGTATTAGATGTAAAATGATATGCTTTTATTCTAGACATACATTGTAGTATGTGCTTAAAATGTTGCATTTGGCAGGATTTGTGAGTCTTTAGTTGAGTGCTGATCATATATTGGTATTTACCATTACAGAGCTGCCAAGTCTTTCTAATTCTAGATGAGGCTCTCTGAATATAGATGATTGATATATATTCATGTCTCGACATGAGAATGTACAGGACTCCCAGATTAGGAAATTATATCTGCCTGTTTAGATGCAAGCATTGTATGTGTACTGTAAAACGAGAAATTTTCGCGTGCATAAGTAACCTCCTTTGATTCTCTTTGGAATATCTCTGATTGTGATGTTTTAATGTTGGTAGCCATGCAATCACTTAGGAGGAAATGCATGTTTATAGAAAAGTCCTTAATTTCAACAGTTTTTTTTAGGTTTTTTTTAAATCAGTTGGATCATGCAAACAAATTAGAAGGAGTTGAATTGACCTAATAGTGTAAAAGTGAGTTTGTAAAGGAATGAATGCCATGTGGTGGTACATAGGTTGTGTAGTAGTAAAATTTTCAGCTTTAATCTATATATTACAGAGTCCAATGGTGTAGTGTGGATTTTCACTAGTATCATTATTCATTATTCTGCATTCTGTCAAGTTACACCAAAAGAAATGCTCTCAAAATTGACAACCAAGCAGCTGTTTTCAAAATGGATGACAAATAATAAGTCTGACATTCATGGAACCTATAGACTAGTTGGAAACCAAGTCTTCTCAAGTTGAACATTGTCAGCCTTGTTGACATCTTACTCTGATTAAGTTGAATATGTGCAGTGTGCTTCATGTGATGAATTACAGTGAATATTCACTTATTTGACATTATTTGCAACCCTGTCCCTCAATGTTTGGACATTCTCAAAACTTAATACATGTTTCTTTACTCGCATCATCTCACACTGCAATTCATTTCATATAGATTTCATCTTTAGTCATTCGTGCTGCTTAGCTGATTGATTTCACCTTTTAGTCTTGCTCAATTTTTTGAATAGATAATGACTTCATTGTTTTACACTGTAAAGTTCGTTCAGATGGTTACGTAAAGGACTATACGAGTACCCTATGTGTGTGTATTGTTTTGATATCTTGAAGTACACCCACAACATCAACAAAGGCCACGTTTTGATCGCTTTTGCAAACAAGATGATTCGCCAAACCTACAGACGTCTCTTAACGTGATGTCGTCGTAGAATATGAATCACGTCATAGATCTGTCGTGTGCTTTGTTTGCAGTCTCTTTTCAACTTTTCTTCTCATTTTATGAAAGCATCTATAGGTGTAGGCGGGTGACAAAAGGAAACAGTAACATTACAAGCAATCTGTTTGCTCAAGGTGCGCATGGGAAGACCGATGTACGTCGGGCCATAAATGCGCATGTCGATGTGTTTGCCGAACCATGAAAAGCAAGTTGTACCCAGCAGTGAGAAAATATGCTCCGAACAATTACATGTGTAGGTTCAATAACAGTACCAGTGTGGAAAGTTAGGATAGGAAACCAGGAAGTGTCAAATTCACAAGTGATGTGAGTTTTTCAACATGAATGAGTGATGGTTTATTGATATAAGATGAAATAGGTCAAGTGTGTGTCCTTGTTCAGTTAAACATCCTTTGTGATATTCAGATAATGGTATAGCGTACCTATCCTGTGGTGTTGCTTGTATTCTCAAGTAGTTGGTTATCAGTATCTGTTTTCATAAGGGGGAATAAAAAATGGAGCCATTTTAACCTGTTGAGGACGAGTCCCGAGTACACTCGAGCAAGCATCTATGGGAAATGGGTGTTGTAGCAAAATCAAACTGTCCTTAACGGGTAAAAGAGCCCCTGGGCCTAGGCTACTCTTCTTTATGGTTGATGAATGGTGTAGGTCCAGCTTTATTTATCAGTGTGTGCTAAAAATCAGTTTCACTAGAGATTCTGGAATGATTATATTCGAATGCTGGAATGGAACTGGTCTATTGTGGGTTTTCTGTACTGAAATGATTTGCGAAATTTTGAGAAGCGATTAAAAAAATCACAATGTATTCACAATTCAGAGTACACTTTCATACTGTATTTGGAACCCTTCCATGTATATAAATAGTTACAAAAAGACAGGTACTTAAGGTCAGTTGTTGATTGCAATGTTTAAGGTTGCCAATAGCAACTGCTGGTCCAAACCCACCAAGGGTCATTGACACTCGTGGAGAAAGTTGTCAGAAACCATTTACAGAAGTCAAGTCAATCAGAGACTGAGATTGTTTACGTCAAATCTCCCAAAACTAACACAACGTGAGTAAAAAGAGGACCACTAATCACATAGTCACCCCTTAGAAGGTCCTGCATGTAGTCCAAGCACCTTTATGCAAATATGTGCCTTAGCTGCTCATTATGGTCATCCAACTAAATATAGATAAGTTCTTTGCTTGCTTTATGCCCTCCAGAAAAAGAAAAAGTAGGGACCAAAGGATTTGTGCCAGTCTGAATGAATCAAGATTTGCAGTGGGCAAATCCTCTACAAGTGGCGGGGAGATTTTGCGGGCAGCAGTATTCGGAGGTCATTTAGGTTGGACCTGTTAGACAAAAAATAATCAACCCCCACCCCCCCCCCCCCCCCCCCCCCTTGACGTCACACTACCTTCAGTAAGGATGGTCCTTTGTAGGTTTTGAACCCATTTGGACACCATCCAATGCTTGGGCAAGGAATCACAAAGGCTATCAGTCTGGCTT